>NC_088686.1:68677941-68981617 GCF_028017835.1 Emys orbicularis | reverse complement strand
AAGGAACTGGTTGGCAGCCAAGATGCAGGGCCTGGTCTTCAACCACACTGCACACAAGGAGAGCTGATTCAGCAGGAACATCCAGTGTGTTAGCTTGTTAGTCATCAATCACTGCTAGCCTGCTCCAACCTGCTCTATGCAAAAATCTATTCCTGTGCGTACAGACAATACCACTTCCCTTCCCCTTCCCCGTGCCGTGGAAAAGATAAACTGTAGACATGCAAATATGGGTGGTGAAGTGGATTAAATATTAATTACAAATAAAAATAAATGAAAAGAACATTAAGGTCACAGAGTAAGATTTTTTGGATGTAATTTGTTAGGTTTTTATAAAAGCAAAATGAAAAGCTCCCAGAAAATTTCATCATGTGAAATATATGGACACCCACATGGATCATGAGCAGAGTTCAAATCTTTCTATCCACACCCCATCTCTTTCCCACTTGAACAGAGTATTTGATAGTAGGTTTGTCATCCTCTGTGAGCCAGCCAATAAAGGAGGACAACAATGCTTTAATAGTGGGTTTCACAGCTATTTGCTGACAGTAAAGGAATAGAGAGACACTGGGATCTTGAGTTCTGTTCCGGGTTCTGAAGGAGGGTGTTCCAGTGACATGATCCTTTTGCTCATGTTCCTTGAAAGCCTGACACCATCAGTCCCTGTCCCCTTTCACCCATCTCCTTGTCTGCCACCCCACAATTCCCATCTCCTTGTCCTATTCACAAACTCCACACCAAGGAAGTCCCAGTCTCCAGCCTGCCAGGCTCCTCATCCCAGTCACAGTCTACCTCCCCTCCTCACACTCATTACCTTCAGTTTCCTCCCCCTGGGTCTTCAATTTCATTCTTCCCCCCTCCCCCAGCTCTTTGTCCCAAACTATTCCCTGCCCTCCCCATCCCCCCCAGACCCTGGTCCAGCTCATCACCTCTGAGTTCGAGTCAGGCAAAGTCCTTCTTATCCCTGGGATGGAGCAAGCACAGTGGCTCTGTGGGACTGGCACATGCACAGTTCAGACAGCACAAAGGAACTGAGGGCCTGGAGTGGAGATGTAGTCCTCAGAGAAATTTGCTGCCCAACTCTACATTCTACACATAACATTCCTGTAGCTTACCAGCACACAAATATTGACTACCAAAAAGGAACAGGAGAAAAATTGGTTCTTGGCTCTTGATTCTCATTCTGTCATTATACAATCCAAAAATAATTTAAAAAAAAAAAAAATCAAGCAAGCACAGCTGGAGCACAGGATGGGGAGTCGGGAAATAGTGGTTCTGTCAAAAAATTCCTGTATGTCCCTGATCAACTTGCTTAGCTTCTCGGGATCTTAGCCTTCCATCTATAAAAACAGAAAGATGGGTGTAGAGTGCTTTGAGGTTTGGGGACAAATGGAAACATCAACTATTACAAAAATATCCTGGTTCAGTGTTAGTGAGTCAATGCTAAATGGTGGTAGGAAGTAACAGTTGTCCAAGTTACTTAACAATAAATTGTTAATTTTCTATTGACAAAATATCAGTCATCCCTGGTTATTTAAAAAGGTAATTCTAATTCCACCTTTTCTTACCCATATTGATCACACCAAGAAAATTCCCACTGAATTTAGACTTCCTTATTTAAGGGCCTGGTCCTGCCAGGTGCCAAGAACTGAACTCCCAGTGAAGTCAACAGGAGCTGAGGGCACTCAACAGTGTACAGGGCCACACAGAGCACAGCTCAGGGCCTTACAGACTCAATAACTGATTTAGAGTTAATACCTCTTTACCCAGGAAACCTAAAAGATCTTCTGTACAGTTTGAGTATAGGGTTTTGAGCTGATGAATAGATACTTTGCACAGAGCATTTGAAAACTTCCACTTTAGAAGTAGCGGACTCAGTTTGACAACTTTTGCTTTTCACCTTCTGCCTTCCAAGATAATGCAGGATAACATTCTTCCAAACCCATTAAAGCAAGTGGAATGGTATGGGTGGAAATAAGGTCTGCAGGAATAGACAGCTTGGACATCAGAAAATCTCCAGCACTATCACCACAGTGCACATTCTTTCTGTATGACCAGGTTTCAAGTTACTGACACACAAGGGAGATTGCAAGTAAGCATTTGCCACACAAAACAATCTTCCAAATAGAAAATCCCATTAAATTAGGAACAGGTAAAAATAATGGAAGTAAATTGTTTGAAGAGTTTAATTGTTCAATTTTTGCCAGATCCTCTCACTATCCTGCAAATTTTAAGCTATTTTTTTTAAAAGTGTAAGTTAATAATTTTTGCCATTCCAAGGGAAGTTACCACAATGGAAGCCAACGTGACGATACGGTTACCTGAGCTGTGCAGAACGTTATGTCCAGGCCCACAATAGCGGCTGGAGGTTGGAAGTCATTGCTTCACATCCCATTCACCTTACTATTTGAACTAATTCAAACTGTATGTGATAACCTTAAAATAAATTTAATGCAAAAAAAAAAAAAAAAAACCAATTACGGCAGAAGGCCTAGTTCTCAGCAATTAAGCAACATCATTTTTGCGGTTTGCAGCCGATTACTCTGATTGTAAATACTAGATACTTACATGCACAACTGGTCAATTATAGCCATACTTGGACTTTTGTATGAATGTAAATTTACACAACTGTGCATACATTTATATGTACAACTCCATGCTTACTTTTTCAGAAAGCAGGCCCTTAATGCAGCCAGATTGCAGATGTACACAACATAAGAAAAGAATGATGTTCATGGTGTGGAAGATTGTTCAAATGTAAGAAGGCATTGTGAGACTTATGGGGAAGAAATTGTAACATTCACTGAAGTATAATCTATGAAATTTATACTCTAGTATACATAAAATAGCAATATAAGAGATATAGAAGGACTGAGTTCCATTTTCAATAGTACAAAGTTTACAAAGTTGTTAAGGAGCACGTTCACCAACAGCCTTCACTAATAATTTCCAAACTGTGTTTAACCCTTGCAATTATAACACTCTTTCACAGCTATGTTGATAAGCAAGGAATAAGATTACCACAATAAGAATTTGGTTTCGGAATATCCTTATTTCTACAATAACTGTGGTGTGTGTGTGTTTGCGTGTTAGTGACAGCCGAAGAGCAATGAGTTGTGCATGAGGCACTCTGTTACTATGGTAATGCAGGCCATTATAAATAACTAAACAGACACTGGATGGGTTATACATGTACAGGAGTGAATGCAGAGGAACAGGTGGCAATATGTGCATTCTGCTTTGGAAAGTGTTACATCTGCTGCAGACGGAGAAGGAAGTAATACCTGCTCTTCATCATCCCCTATTAACTGGTAGCTTTAGAAAAGGTTTCCCTCTTTTCTTGGCCTTCCAGTCTCCTTCCCATCATGCTCTGAATTGCAATGCAGAGTACTTACAAGTTGTTTATGGATCAGAAACACTGGTAACACTTTGAGCTTGAACACAGTGATGCTTCAATTTGGGTATAGCCATTCAGGCCTTACCAACTACTCAAGGTGGTACAGGGCATCCTAGGACAGAGCAGGAGGCCTCCAGACTTGGAAGTGTGGCTGTTCCATATGGAGAGTGGTGGGGAAGGAGAGACTCCCTTCCCTTCCCCCCCCCCTCCCCTCCTAGCCACTATGCATAAAGGTTTATTGGATGTTGGGTGTGTTCAGAGTAGGTTTGGTGCATGGGGGATAACAGGAAGTGGAAAGAGACCTCAACAGCTATAATAGCAGGGAAGTCTCAAAAGGAAAATTATTAGGCCAAGTGCAGGGAGAAGAAACAGGCTTTTAAGGACAAAACCACTTTTCTTTGCTCCTATATCCTCTTCATACTCCTCCACTGGAGCTGGAAACCTGATCTTTCAGCCACCACCACTGGGAATTTAAAACACCAGCTAGAAGCATGAGGCAGACTTTCTACCATCAGTCACAAGGCCAGCCTCATCACTTGCAAAGCCAAAAGTCTTTGGAGGGGGAAGATCAGATAGAAAATTGCATTCCCACTTCACAACATCTCACTGCCTTGACCAGGCAAGGAAAGGGGCACAGCAGGAAAGGGTTCAAACCACACTGACCTACTGCCAGTGAGAAGGAAGAGGCCAGCAGAAAGGTGGAAAATTGTTCCTCATCTGATTGCCAGAGCAACGCTAGAAGGCAGTATAACCTGGTGAAGTGCTGCCTCTTTTTCTGGTCCCACTGCTTAAGGAAGACACTGAATCTTTCTGTGAGCAACAATCCCGAATGGGGCCTCAAGCAGCCCCTTGCCTCGTCTGTGCTGAAAGCTGCGCATAATCTCTTGCGAAGACAGAGTGAGGAAAGAAGGGAGCATCCCAAATTGATTATTCAGAGTAAAGCACCTTGTCATTAGCATCTTCCCCACCCTCACGTGCAGTTTCCATCCCACAAAATACAGTACTAACTGCCTGTCATGGCAGCACCTCCCAGTTTTGGTGGGTTCAGCTCCTTCTAGTGGCTTTAGAGTTGGCAGCTCTGAATTAATTCATAGTGCACTATAAAATAACTGAAGACTAAATTATATTTTCTGAGTTTGAGGTGGAAAAGCTGACTGACAAAGCACCTTATCAAAACAGCTAATCCAATTGTAAGCACCCTTGTTTTCACCCAGGGTCACTCTGTTTCTGAGTATATCACACTACTGCTAAATTTACTAATCATTAAAGATCTGCAACACTTCACAGAACACTAACCCTATCAGATGCCATCTGTCACCTGAGAGCAAAATAGCCCCTTTCCAGAGGGAAGTAGCCAGCTAGGAATTGCACCCATACCACACTGCCATCACCAATGCCAGGGTTCAGTGTTTAATTTCCCAGACTTTCTCAAGAAGTATTCGTTATTTTATTAAATCAGAGCTTATAAATCTGTCTGAGGCTATTACTAGAGAATGTTTTAATATAGGCCTTTTACTCCTTGACCTCTTATCTCCTTAATTTCCTTAACCCTAATTTCCCATAGATGCCCACTAGTAGAAGGCAGTCCAGCTTTCCACAACCCATTCAAGAAGTGTTTGGGCTTTCTTTCAGGAATGAGAATATTTAATTGACAAAAGCTGTTTTAATTAAATGGCTTGTGTTTCAGGATGGTACATTTCTAAAGGGAAAAGAGGAGGAGAGGAGAGGAAAGAGGGAAGAGAAAAGAACAGGAAAAGTAAAACACAGAAACATATGTGAACACCAGCAGTGCAAGCCTGAGCTGGTGAGGGAAAGAGATTGGAAAAATGGAGATTCCTATAATGCAGCAACACTTGTGGGAACAGGGGAAATAGACCACAGTGGGGAGATGTGTAAAACAAGGGGAAATGTGATGCTGCAGCACAAGTCAGGGCTGGTAAGAGTTGAGAAAGTAAGCAAGCCAGCCCTGTAAAAGAGGTCTGGATCAGATACTCAGATAAATGTGTTTTCTCTCCTGTTTTAGTTCATCCCTTAAATCTTTTCAGAATGTTCTCATTCAGGATAAACCTCAGAAATGTTTGTCACTGACAGTGTTAGCCTTTGGTTCCTGTACCATCTGAGCACTAATTTTAAAAACACAAGCCCTTGGCTCCCCTAAGCAGTTTCTACACCTATCCCACTAAGCTCACTGTATTTTGAGCTTAGCAACTCCTCCACACCTTTATGCCAGCAGCTAGATCAGTGCTCCCTATCCTCTCTTCCTGGAATGTACATTCTCTCACAAGCAGGCGAGAGATGGCAGAAAATCCTGCAAGACAGCTAGTTTCTAGCACCCTCCAGCTTACACTTCACTACATCTCATCAGCCTATGCATGATGTTGCTAAATGAGTCTGGCACATGAGGACCGGAAACCTAGTTGCTAATGCAGTTCAAACCTGCATTCATCTGGGACTAGCTAGCAAGCATCAAATAACGGCCCAGTGTGCACTGTGATGTCAGCAGAGGGAATGCACTAAAAAGGATGGGAAATTGCAAGGTACAGGAAAGCAAAGAATAATAGTTTTCCTCTTTTAGCATTCCCTTCTGGGTTGCTGCCAATGTTTCTGGGGCTATGGGATGGGCTCCTAATCCCTACCCCTGACAAAAGTGTATTCAATTCGCTGTGTGTTAACTGCTGGCAAGTACATGAAAATTAGTACAACAGGCATGAGCTTGAAGAAGCTGGTCTTCACCAAACACTTGTGAGATGTGACTATGCTATGGGCACAGAAAACAGTTCGAATTTACACAGCACCTTCCATATTAGGAACTCAAAGCACTGTACAGGACTGGGGCTAAGTGTCTAATTATTGTATTACTACCATTTTAGAGATAAGGAAATAGGGATTAAGTTACTTGCCCAAAACAAGTCACTGCTGGAGTCAGAATCCAATCATCACTCCTAGCCTTTAGACCATGCTGCCTCAGACATTTTTATGGATATGCATAGCTTAAAAGAACCCTCTTTCTTAAAGGAATCAATATGAAGTCCAATAGATGCTGAAGAGTAGGAGATGGCCACAGAGCTGTTATCTGCAGCACAGCAAGGAAAAAAACTTCCAAATGTAAGGCCATGTCTACATTACAAAACTACGTCGACCTAGATTATGTCAGCATACAGCCACCGCAGTTATTAAATCACTTGTGTGCACACTTGGCTCCTTGTGTCAGTGGTACGCATCCTCTCCAGGAGCGCTTGTATTGACTGCATTGTCAGTGTGAGGCACTGTGGGACAGCTCCTGGAGGCCAGTAACAGTCAACATAAGCAATGCAACATCTACACAGACACTGTCAATTCCATTATATCGACCATGACTCTACGCCGCTCAGGAAGGTGGTGTTACTAAATCGGTTTGGAGAGGCACTTACTTTAGCAGGAGCCAAAATTAAGTGAAGACACTTCCACAGCTAGGTTGATCCAAAGCAGCTTATGTCAACTTAACCATGTAGTGTAGACCAGGCCTAAAAGGGTACACTATGTATACACACCTTTATTTAAGCTTTATATAGCTTAATATTTTCAGATTCTTATTAATTGTAACACCTTTAGTATATTAGAAAATGGTGAATGATATATCACTATTTACTAGAGAAGTAACTTTTTGTTCATGATTTGGGTCAAGCTGCATAGGAGGGTAACTGGAATTTAAACAGCATATAAAATGTATTTTTATTAAATAAAACAACCTTCAATGTTTTGTATATATAAATTTATCAAATATACCTATGTGAAAGTGACTGGAGGTTAAGTTCCTAATCACCTAAATCTCCTGAAAATGAGAGTCTCCCCCAAGTTACTTTAGCTGTCCTTCAAACTTTTACAATAGAAGATCTCATCCCCTCCCTCCTTACAGACTGGAAGACAAAAAAAAGTTGTCCTGCTTTTTCAACTCAAATAGATTTCTCAACTTTGAACTAATTAGACCAAAGGAAAAATATTTTGTGCCTGTAGATGAGGCTACTGCTGTCAAAAGCTGATTTAGCACTTCAATAGATTCTGGTTCCAGGTGCTTAACTAGTGATTTCCACCAGTTCAACAGTGTGACTTTAAGACACGTTCAGCAAACATGTATTGCCTGAACGGTTCACTTCCAGCCCTGAAATTTATTATGCTTGACAAGACTGATGGGGGATTATTAGATGCCTATGTCCTCGCAGCAGCATCTTCTTTGGCAGATAGACATCTACCCTGGAACTTGGGGTTGAGAATGCTGGCAAGAGAATTAGGTGGAGTAAGTGCTTGATCCATCCGTGTCCTCAGTGACTGCAATTTAACTTTGTTGGGTATTTCTTCAACGACTCTTGAAGTTCTCTCCAAATTCAGTAGCATCAGCAATAAAGCAGCAATCTTTCTGCAGTTCATCCAAGGCTATGAAAATATGCTGTATACTGAAACTTATCTTCTACATTTCTCTTTAGTCCAATGTTGACTACTTTGACTGTGATAGTTCCTTCTATTCTGTCACAATGTTCTGCACCAATTGTCATCAGAATATGCCAGTTCTTAATAAATAGCTCAAAATAGTCAACCCTTGAATTCCATATACATCTTGGAAAAATTAGTGTGGATCCTCCTCCCCCCTTCAGTGAAGCTGATGCAAAGTGATTGTTACAGAAGTATTTTTGCGATTTCAACATTTTCCTGTATTTGTGGAGTTGTACTTTAGTCTTTGGCTAAAAGATGCATTAAATGAGCACTGCACTCATATGTTGTAAGTTTCAGGTTCCCTTCATTATATTCTAGATTTCTTCTCATCTTTTCTACATTTGTGACAAAGCTATGTGGACAAGGCTTTCATTTCCCTACACTGAAAGACTTGGCCTAGTTATTCTAGCCAGCTTTTCAAGTACTGAGACACTTACAGGCCAGTACAAGCTTAGTTCATTGCATTTGATCAGTGACCATTTAGAGCAGGGGTCTCAAACTCAATTTACCTAAGGGCCAGTGCCAGATCTCAAATCCTCCCAGCGGGCCAATAATGTCACTGAAGATGGTGTTCAAAAAAGAAAACATTTATATTGTATTTTTTATTTCGAATTTCTTAGAAATAATAAAACTCTCATACAACTTCATACAATTCTTCACCTGCCAGAGTTTTTAGTGTGTGCCAGAAACCTGGCAACACTTCAGTTCTGTCAGTTTGTTGATGTTTTGCCTCAGTGACTGAGCAGCTGAAACCTTCAGGATTGCAGCAAGGTGTACATCAGATAGTTGTGTTCAGTATTTTGACTTGTTTATATTTATTGTGGAAAAAAGTGACACTGCCTCCATGGCTGACTCTGCCCGGCAACTAATGATGGTATCTCTGTCCCTCTCCCCCAGCCATTGCTGGCAGCATGGCTGCATGCGTCTCTCCTCCGCGGGCCACAGATGGCCTGCGGGCCGGGACTTTGAGACCCCTGATTTAGAGGAAATAAGAATAATCCTGAGGTTAAGACATGGCACTGGGAGTCAGAAGACTTAGCTGTCTTTGCAGCTCTCCAACAAGCTCGGGGCAATCCTGGGCAACCTATTAGAACGCTCTATTCTTGTTTCCCCAACAAAAATATCTTTCCTCACCAAGTTATTGTTAAGTATAATTCAATGTTTGTAAAGTGTTTTTAAGGTACTTAGATAGGTGCTATGGAAACTACAAGTATTAACCATAGCACCATACTTGTGGGCCATAGAAAATGGTATAAGGGTTTTCAGTGATGGGGAAAGAGCTGCTGGGTCAAGTGAAAAAACAATTTGCAGGGGAGAGGAAGAATCTTGCTAAGTTCTACTGCAATTCTCCCATAATCCCCCATCCAAACAAAAACAATTCTATAAAAGCATATTGCAGCTCAGATGGGGGGGTGCAGAAGTCATCCCAGACATTCATGATGAATGCCGAGAATTAATCTCTCTCCATGCTACACTGTCTGAAATATACAGATCCTGAAAGCTAAGTAAGAAGTCTACAACATTGCTAAAGAGACAAAAAGCAATAAGTATTTAATGGAGGTGGTGGGGGATGAGCTTGCCAGCTGTTTATACCAGTGTTTTCTAAGTTTCATGTAGCATAATGTCTTGAGTATGAAACTCAGTTTTGAGAGATAATAGTTTGAAAGATTGCATCCAAAATAAGTTTTTATTGCATTGCACTGGTTTACTGAAATAAACTTCATCCCTTCTCCAATTTTCAAGTACTCAGCCTACATAATTCTGCTTCATGAATGACAATCACTTCCTTGAACAATTTGTTCTTGGTGACCCTGCATTTAGGAAAGAAATTCTTCCAACTACTGTACATGAAGCGAGTAACAGACTTGCATATAGATTAGGTTTGGGTTTCCCTACATACTATATGCATACTCCCCCTCATTACATCATTATAGGCCCTGTCACCACCTGCTGTGCTGGATACTTTGCCACTAGTTTCAGTGGGACTGTGTCTTCTTACACCAGGTGTGAATTTAGCCCCACAAGTTAAGCACTTTAAAAGATTCTGTAGCAAGGACTTCACTGGCCACCCTTGAAATTCCACAATTTGGAAAGAAAAACCACAATGTGAATTCTGATTCTGCTAACAAGCAGATATTCTCCCACCCCAACCCTATCCAACATCAGCTATATTAAAAGGGGGAACATATCTGCCTAGATCATGGAAGCAAAAGCATTTTAATTATCAGACGTGTGAGTGTCCAGCAAAGCTCACCAGCTGTCCCATTCTATCAATCTGGAGCATGTGATGGATGTGACAGCACAACTTCCTGGAGTTTAAGCTGAACTGTACGGTAACACTAAAGAGCTAATACTTAATGGGGGAAGGGGACGTTTAGGCCTCCAGAGCCATGATATATTTATAATTGATACATTTCACTCAGCTAGGGTGAAGTAAGTCTTTTTGTTTTAGTGGAAAAACATCTTGAATGTCTGTGAAAAAGAGAACCCTGGAAAAAAAAGTGGAGTTTCTCCTTTGTGGATTGAGATTCAATTCCTGCCAATTGCTTGGTTTAAAGCACCTTTCTTTTTTAGGCTTGAATTAGCCTGCACTTTATAATCATTTAAGTGCTCCATGGGAAATAATTAAGTCTAGAAGCCAGCTCAATTCTTCCTCAAATCACATCAACTTGGAAGTTTGGGGATAAAGGGACTTCCTGGAATCAAGACAGCAAAACCAAGAAACATCAGCAATGTCATGGGAGTAAAAACTGTCTATCAGGTAGGAATCACATGAATGGCATTTTGTTAATTAGGTCCATTAAGACTTTTTGAAAGTTTAGGCCTATTATAATAGTGTCTATATATATTTAGAATATTATGACAAAGCTTCAGCAGGAGCCACCTCCAGCTGGGAATATAATGGTAAAATGGAATAATTTTGATGCTACATTTGCAATCACGTTTCCACTTTGTGCAGTTTTCTTTTAGTTATATGCAGCATGAGATCTCTCTCCTCATCCCCCTTCCCTCACCACAGCAAGTGGGTGGCAGTATATCCCCATAGCTATGAGTAGGGCCCTACCAAATACACGGCCATGAAAAACACGTCATGGACCATGAAATCTGGTCTCCCCCCGTGAAATCTGGTCTTTTGTGTGCTTTTACTCTATACTATAGAGATTTCACGGGGGGAGACCAGCGTTTCTCAAATCGGGGATCCAGACCCAAAAGGGAGTTGCGGGGGGAGGGGGGGTCCACAACGTTATTTTAGGAGGGTCGCGGTATTGCCGCCCTTACTTCTGTGCTGCCTTCAGAGCTGGGTGGCCGGAGAGCGGTGGCTGTTGGCCGGGCGCCCAGCTCTGAAGCCAGCACCCCGCCAGCAGCAGTGCAGAATTAAGGGTGGCAATAGAATACAATGCCACTTTTACCTCTCTGCTGCTGCCTTTTACTTCTGTGCTGCTGAAAGTGGCGGCTGCTGACTGAGGACCCAGCTCTGCAGTCAGCAGCACAGAAGGCAGAGCCGTCACCAGCAGCTGCGCAGAAGTATGGGTAGTAATACCGCAACTCCCCCTACAATAACCTTGCAACCTCCCCACAACTCCTTTTGAGTCCTGACCCCTACGGTTACACCACCATGAAATTTCAGATTTAAATAGTTGAAATCATGAAATTTATGATTTTTAAAATCCCATGACCATGAAATTGACCAAAATGGACCATGAATTTCATAGGGCCCTAGCTATGAATATAAGTGCACTACCCCAGAAGTTGATGTTCAAGTCAAAGCTAGATTTAGATATTAAACAGAAAATGGAACTAACTCCATGCTTCTAAACAGTTGCTACAGAGAGGCTCACAGATCCATGATGGACCCCAAACTACAGTTGACAGTACTATTAGCACCACCACCTGACTATGTGCTACAATTACAAAAAAAAAAACCACACACACACACACACACACACACACCACACACTCAAATCCCAAGGCAGGAGAGGCAGCAACCTGATGGGAGTGCACAGAGTTGATCCTACCTATTACCAGGAAACAAATGAGGGTTCTAGAAGGTAAAACGCTTCCTGCCACAATGCACAGTCAGTTCCCCCCTTAAAGGTTACTCTGTCTCCTCCCTTTCATACCACAAGCACACCCAATAAAGAGAACCAATAGGAAGCCCTGTAATACAGAAGAGGTGGTAGAGTGAATCACCTAGATCCACCACCCCAATCAATATTATATCTATATCTCACCTGGTCTCGCTACACACCAGTTATCATTAAGTCATAATCTATCAACAGTTATTATACAGCAGAATCTCAGACCCTGCAGCAATCAGTTATTAACTAGGTTTAAAAATACAACCTTGTTTAAATATGAACGGAATTTTGACTCTTCCAGTAGGTAATTCTATTTCTGCCCAAAGAAATAAGAACCTCTGCTTGCTCAGTATTGTCTTATTAATATTTGGTTGTTTTACTCAGACTGTTCTCATGGGTATCAAATACCCCATATGGTCTCTGCATTTTGAGCATGTGACTTAGAGTTTGTATAAGATAATATATTAAAATATTGAACCAAAAAACTTTTCAAAAGGAAAGTAACAGCCCCCCCCTTAGATCGCAGAATTAGAGTAACAACTGCCTTCAAAGTTGTATAATTGAAAACAAGTATCTGTATAATCTCATTAAGAAAAAAAAAGTGCCACTAATTTAGACAAGTTAAGAAAAACAAAGAACCAAGGAAAAGGCCTGAACTGAAAACTTTCCCACTCTCTTGAATGTCTTAATGAATGGATTTTCCAATACATCAGTAGCAAAAATAAAAAGTTAGCACTAGCATATCATTGCATGCAGACAGGGAAATAACTCCTCAGGACCAATAACCCATGTTGTGACTGATGAATGGGCAGTAAGTGAAAGACTTCTTTTTGGCAGAAAATAATGCAGGAGTAGAGAGCCCACCACATCCTGTATATTTCTAGCAGCATTGTACAATGTATCCACAAAGCCTGGCAAACTGACAAAGGACAGAACCTCGAAAGGTGAGTCTACAATATTCCTCAAGTTGGTCACAGCTCTCCAGAAGTATATATTCTTACTCACCTTTATGATCTTAAAAAATACAGGACTAGTGCTCCCTGCACTCCCCACTGAACCTGCATGTATGTGTGTAAAATTATCATGCCAATTTATTAGCTAGAAAGTGACAATGCTCCCATCTCTCACCTTCCTGTTGGTGGGGGGCACCAATCTCTATGCCCAAGAGCAAATAACTCCGATTACCTCATAAAACAGCCTCCCTCTCCTTATATAGAAATATTACCTTTTTAAAGAAAGTAGTGTTGGTGACCCAGTTCAATTCTGATGGAAGATGCCAGATTGAAAGCCCGGGAGAGTTTAGTCAGCGGTTTACACACACACACACACACACACACACACACACACACACACACACACACTGCAGACTTCCATGCTGCCCTGCCAGTGCACCATAATCTTGCCCTGAATGGATCCAACTCTGGGATTGTGGCGGTTGGGGGCGGGAAGAGGGGAGAGAAAGGCAGTGGTTTGATGTCCATTCAGTTTTTCCCTCTGATGAGACTGTCAGGAAGAGGGCCAGTTGTAACTGGGCTATGCTATACCTAGAAAATTAATTGAGTCCACCATTTCATACAGAACTATGAAATAGTAACAATTTTCAGTCACTATTACCCTTGAGCTGGATTTAAGATACTTACCTGGAAGTAAAGGTTAAATGCTCTGCACCTATTTTTTTTAAATCAATTAATATTATGAATTGCTGGGTCAGCTGTTCAGATTCATGCTGAAGTTAGTTGTATTTGGGAGTTTCTGGAAAGGAGCTGTGTTTCACAGTTTTATAGAATGGGGAGCCAAAAGCATGGCAGTGATGGGAAGTCATTAGAAAGTGGCAGCTTTGAAGTATCAATATGGATATTTCAGACTCTACACAATACACCAAAAATTGCTCACTTAGAGAGCAGTATCTTTTAGATTCAATGTGTTAGAAAGACACAAGATTGGAGTCAGAACTCCTGGGTGTTATTCTCAGCTCTGCCCTTACCACACAACATCACCTTGACCATGTCACTTAATCACCCTGCACTTCAGTTTCACTTTTTGTAAAATAGAGACTGACTTTTGTAAAGTGCTTTTAAGATCTTGGATTAGTAATATCTGAAAAGTAATCCCACAATATATTGCAAAAAATAATCATGTTTTACTGAACCAACCAAGAGAGTGCAAGTATCGCTTGTTGGCTGGCTCCTTGCAGCATCAGTTAACTGGCATTATTCCTGTGCTGCCATCTCTAAGGCTGATGCACAAGTAGAGAAGTAAACAAGAGCAGCTATGTTAATTTCTTTATTCCACTAGAAACACAAAAGGGGTAGAAATAAGTGAGGGTGACTGCTCGGTACCTGAAAGTCTTGGCCAATTTGTTTAATTCCTTAGGCTGGATAAATTCTGAGCCTCTCAAACACTATGCAATACAAAGGGAAACCATATTAATCACATACCGGGGGGGGTGGGGGGGAAAACAAACACACACACACACACCCCTTTCTCCGCTTTTCTCCTTTAAAAATAAATAAATAAAGGCATTGTGCAGGGGATAAATCCCAAAACAGCTGCTGTACTTACCCAGTCACATAATTAGGATTATACATCCCATTGAAGGAACCATTAGAAAGCTTGCCTAACAGATTCCAAGTCTGTGCATTGCAGTACAATTGGAAGTCACTTGGCAGCAAAATATCATTATGCACCATAAAGTACAGCACAGACCTCTCAAAAGTCATGGGTGCAGGGTCAGCTATCTTTAAGGATTACATTTGTTTTCTGACACTCTCCGCAAAGCAACCAAACCACTCATCTCAGATCCTCAGAGCTCCCAAGGATGGGGATTTTCTGCTCCAGGTTTAGATAATTACCCCAAACCTACAAGCTTTAAGAGACTGTTCTTCTTATTCCTCACCACATGCATCTCCATGGGCATCACGTTTCAGGAAGTGATAAGAGGATGGAAAGAGGAAAAAAAAGTGGGAGAGATGCCTGAGCTAAGCTGTACAAGGAGCTACAGGCACCCTTACTCGCTTCCCTTTTCATTTAAGGAAAGAAAGTATAGAATCTATTTTGTAGGCTGCATCTCAACTACCAATATCTTCAAGAACAGAAATCATGGAACCTTTAAAAGGGACAATTCAGCTGTGTTCCCCCCTATAAGATGGAATGATCTCCTGTGACAGTGTTGCTGTCCTACTTTGCTCCCTTCCACAGGGGCTAGATCACTGCCCAGTTTCCACCAAACTATGGCAGGACTTCCCCTCTACAGTTACTCCTTGTGACCCACTGTGGCACTATTCACTCTGCCTCAGTCTCCCCCGCAGGAAACTCTCCCAGGTAGAAGTGTCTCTCAGTATCATCCAGCAAGGCACCAGAAACAAATTTGACAACAGTCCAAATACAACATAAACAAAAGCATTTTCTATCCCTCCTGAGCTCTCCAGCTCTCAATTCTTTCCTCCTCTCTTACAGAGTACTGACTCAAGGCTTTCCCCCTCTAGCAGTTTCCCTTCTTCCAGGACCAATCACAGGAGCCAGCCTCCCTCCTGCAACCCTGCTCAATTCTCCTCCAGACGATCTATCTGGGAGTTACCCTTCTACAGGAGCTACCATAGAAGCCAACTGCCCTTCTGCAGTTTCCTTTCCCAACTGAGCTCTCCCAGCTCTTTTGTAGGCAGCCCATGACCCCTTCTTAGTTAGGCTAATTATCAGCTGGCCCTATCAGAATCAGCTGGGAGTGTAGCTGATCTGTCACAGGCAAGGGTGGGCCCAATACCCCTTAGAGGGTCAACCAACCTGTGACATCTTCCCAAAGAACCAGTCCAAGCCCATTATTTTCAAAACCTTTGGAAGGTATAGAAATAGGATTCTACTCTAAAAAACACAGCTTCTCCAGTGCCTGCCAATTAAACCATTCAGTCCCTCAAAAATATTCCATAATTTTTCCCCCAAAACTTGTTTGTTAATATCTACAGAGTATACATTCAAACACGAACTCTTAGTAAGCTCTGAGGCGCCAAAGGTCATACACCATGCATCACAGGAAAATAAAGTTTCCAACTTGATTTGTGTCCTCAATGCCAAAATAATCTGGGAATTTAAGTATTTCATAGATACAGCCAGAAGAGAGTGTACATAAGACAATAAAAACAAGGTCACTCATTGCAGTTATATAGTTTGATAGATAAACTTTAAAAAACTAAACAATCAAGCATCTCTGAACAGCATCTGTACTATGCTGAGTCCATAGTTGTAGTACCAATTAGATTGTTTCCATATTTGCAAAATGTGGGAGATAAAATAATGGAATCTTATTATAGATAATCTAACACCCCTTCCTCAGCTACCAACCTTGGCATTTAGTTTGTTTACTATCCTGCTGCTTTCTGCAGATCTTGCTGGGTGAGAGCAGAAACTTTCCCCCTTCCAATGTTCCTGTATTTTTTTTCTGATAGCATCTTTAACTCACAGTCCTTGATGGAGTGCTGCTGGGCAGGCTTAAGTGGCACAGCATGTGGTGCAATAAATTCTCAGCTTTTCCCCTCTCAACAAGAGAGGCCTCTGGACTTGAAAAAGAATTTTCATATTCACTTTGCCTTAACCTCATCCAGGAACTCACTCATTTCCCCCCCTTCCCCTAATACTTAATGTATTGTTTCCTCCCAAATCGGGTTGGGTGGGATTTTTGAAAAGTTATCTAGCGTCTCAGTCTGACTTCATCTGCAGTGGAGCAAGCGCCACTAATTTACTTTGCCAACATTTACTGTTGCTCTTCACAGCACGGACGGTACAGATAAGCTATAACATTTTGCTTCTCTATCCCAACCAGAACTCTGTGCTTGGCTGAGGAACTTAACTTATCATGCAGCTTGCAATACTCTACATTTTTAGACTCAACAAATTCAAAATGAAATACACCGCTACCTCGATATAACGCGACCCGATATAACACGAATTCGGATATAACGCGGTAAAGTGGTGCTCCGGGGGGGGGGGAGGGGGGGAGATGCACACTCCGGTGGATCAAAGCAAGTTCAAGATAACGCGGTTTCACCTATAACGCGGTAAGATTTTTTGGCTCCTGAGGACAGCATTATATCGAGGTAGAGGTGTATGCAGACAAAAGGAGTTTTAAAAATGAGTTTTATGCTTTATGGTACCTTTCACTGAATAATTCAAAATGTTCTGTAAGTGTTAATGAATGAAGTCTCACAGCCTCCTTATGAAATAGGCAAATAAGTGTTTTCTTACAGATGGAGAAAATAGGCACAAAAATTCAAGAATAGGTCAGCATCAGAGCTAGGACCTACTCTGGTCAACTCTTCACTTCAAAGCATTTACTAACATGCCTTTAACACATCCACAACACAGAAGGGAAATGAAAATTTTTAGGATTCTGGGAAAAATTTAAAAATTGGGATTATTTACTTTAGAAAAGAGATGAATAAAAGGAACAATGACAGCAGTATGTTACAGAGAAAGTTGGTTGAGAGCTTCTGTGCTCCTTGTCTTGAAACACAAGACCAGAGGGACATTCAATTAATTAAAAGTGTAACAAAGACTAAACACTTTTTCCATACAACTCATAATTCAACTACGAAACTCGCAGCCACAGAATTTCCCTGAGGCTAAAAACTTAAGACTCAAAAAGGGATTGGACATTTACAGGGATGAGGCTATCTAAAGTTAACAGTTAATGCTAACAAATTTGAAAGCAACATTATGCTTCAGATCTTAATCTAAATCTCTAATTATAAGGGATTAGGATGAGAGTAGATCATTCCACACCTGCCAAATGTGAGGTTTCTTGTATTTTTTTCGTCTTCAGCATCTGGTGCTGGCCATTATTAGAAACAGCATACTCAACCACATCTGGACCACTGGCCTGATCCAGTAGGGCAATTCTTACGTTCCTAATATTAAGTATTACTTACATTTACCTCAGGTTTACCTAGTCTCATTATTCTACTGAAGGATAATGCAAATTTGCATTTTAAGTTCAGTGGTACTTTCCTACATACTGATATATGCTGAAGTGATTCAATTCAACTCCTTTTGAGATCTCAGGAGTATTAGTTGTTTGTAAGCAAGTATGTATATTAGCTCACTGTACAAATATGTTTCCTGTTGGGGAAATATTGTCCTTTACTGCATGCAACCAACTTGGTTACCTCTGCAAAGTACACACGACTGACACTGTGAAATTAACACTTGCTCTAAGTCTTTGTTTATAAGATGCTTACTACCATGTTGCTGAGAACTTAGCTTCCTTGCAACACTCAGTTTTCTTATCCCCAACGGATTGCACTAGAAGATACAGTGGTTCACAACACAGGATTTAAATTAGCAATATTCCTCCTTCCTTACCACTTCCTTTCAAAACCCAATCCGAACCCTGGCTACACAAGGCATAGTACTTACTGTTGCTGGACTTGAGGTCACGGTGGATAATAGGAACAATCGCTTCGTCATGCAGGTAATTCATTCCCCTGGCAATCTGGACTGCCCAGTTCACTAGTATGTCTGGGGGGATCCTTTTACCTGACAGCACCCTATTTAGCGACCCACCACGGGCAAACTCCATGATCAGGCAGAGGGTAGGTTCCTTCAGACACACTCCCCTGAGGGCAATGATGTTGGGATGCTTTAACATAGCAAAGAGCTTGGCCTCTTGGCGGACATTCTCAATGGTCTGGCTGATGTCCTCATCAGGGTCATAACGAGCTGCCTTGACAGCAACCTCATCTCCTTCCCAAACAGCTCGATAGACTTTTCCAAAGCCTCCTATGCCAATGATTTCCTCCAGAGCCAGCTCTGAGAAGTCAATCTCCAGTACTAGGGAGAGAGAAAAATAAATGTTAGACTGTTCTTAAGAATTATCCAACCACTAGATGATACATGGAAAAGTCTGTGATGCCCAATGCCATCCTTACAAAATAAGTCAACCTCTAGTAAGTAGTTCACTTATGGCTTCTATTAGACTCACCCTTAAACAGTAGGAATGAAAAAAATAACTCTGTGCCTCCCTACTGTGATCTGAGGGATCTTCTGGGGGTTGGCAAATTTTTATAAATATTTTGTAAAACCCATCATGAAAATTACTCTTGGGGGAATTCGGCACTGCTGTGCATACACAGAATTTATATCCCCCTGCAGACTTCTTTACTTCCCCGCAAAAAAATGACTTTCTGATGGGAAAGCAAAGGGAAGCCACAAGAGCAGTCATGCAACCTTCCCCAGCAGTATGTTTTGGGTGCCCAGGGCAGCCAGCAGAGAGGTAAATCACTGTAGGAAAGGGGGCAGGACTGGGGAAGACCCAAGTGGTGGCTCCTACCCTGTGCCAGGCTCAGCTGCTAGTCCCGGCTGGGCTGGGGAAGACAGGACTTCCTCTTCTCCTGCACAGCATCTGGTCTGAGTCAGACCCACCCCCAGATTTCTCCCCAGGCTGCAGGAAGCTCTGCAAACTGCACCCATCACTTCCTCAGCTGCAGGGGGAAGGATCACTGTATGGGGAGCTGCTCCCCCATCCGTCCAACCCCAGTGCATCCAGACCCCCCTCATACCCAGATCCTCCCTCCTAGCCTCACCCCTCCCTCCTGCACTCTGAACCCCAACACCCAATGAACCCCACTCCCTTTGCACCTGGACCAGCCCAACGAGCCACCCACAACCAGATCCCCACCAAGCCCCACTCTCCAAGCATCTGGACCCCTCCATACCCAGACCCCCCTGCCGAGCTCTATCCCCCCCTCCCCACACCCAGACCTCCCCCCCCCGGCTGAGTCCCATTACTGTTGCACCCAGAACCCCCCGCAACAAGCCCCTGTGCATCCAGATCCCCCCTGCACCCGGATCCCCCACTAAGCCAGCCACACCCAGCTTGCCCCACACAGAACCCTCTCAACCCACACCTGGATCCCCCCACACACTAAGCCCCTCCATGCTTGGATCCTGCCTGCCCACACCTGGTGCACCTGGCATGGAGGGGCAGGGCCTTGGGGTGTTTCTGGGGCAGATCCGGTACTTGTGCTATGTCAGGGTTGGGTGCAGCCTCACCGCTGAGTCCATGTCCCGGGGCAGGATTTGCAGAGTGGTCTCCCACCTCTGTGCAGCTAGTGGCCTGTGCTCCCCAATGCCATGCTGGAGCCTCCACATTTATTTGACAAAAAAAATTTACAGAATTTTGCAGAATTTTAAGACATTGTGTGCAGAATTTTTATTTTTTTGGCACAGAATGCCCTCAGGAGTAGAAAATGTTCTCCATCTGCACATGAGTTCATTGAACTTTATCTTCAGGCAGTGCGTTTAGTTTGTGATACACCTTTATTAAAACATCCACAGTTTGACATAAATAAATGCTTTTAAACTATTTTTTTATTTCCTGACCCCATCACATGATGTGTCAGGATTACACTCTATTCACATAGTAGCCACTGCTATAGACCTAGTCAAAAGCAAACAAAAATTGCATTTTTTTGCATTTGCTCCTTCTGTGTCTATGCTTATTCAACTGCTACAAACATGTTTTCACTCCTGTTAAAATCTAGTTTGCGCCCGTTTGGCTGTATAGGCTGCAGGGCTCTCTCACCAACAGGTCAACAGAATTATCAGCAGAGTTCTGATGTCACTGACATTATTTGAGAGACAGCACAGTGGGATTTTCAGACTGCACACTGAGTTTGCAGAACTGATAATAAGAAGAGTCATCTTTGGACCATCACATAATGTGACTTTGATATGGAAATATTTAATATGGAAAACCAGAGGGTCATCATTTTAAAGATTTATTTAAACACACACACACACACACACACACACCCCACAACTGAACCTTAAATTGTATATACTGGCTCAGACTGGTGATTGCACAAAATTAAGTTTGTTTGTAATTTTGGTTGACTTGTTTCTGACCAAGATCAAGGAAACATGGATTAGACACAAGCAAGACAGAGAGATGCTATAATTAGGCTTGGAAGGATTAGATTTTTAATCAGCACATGTTAGTAAACAGCAATTTCACCAAAGACCCACAAACCCACAATAAAATAATTCCATCAATAATACTCAAACTTTACAGATGGGCAAAGTAAGAAAAATCCTGCTTGAGTATTTAGAGACTGATTTAAGGGTATTTGCTTTGTATATTTTCATGTGCTGTTGATAATTTGTGTTTTAACAAACATAAAACTTTTACTTTTTGAATCTCAACATTTCATTAAATAATTGTCTGACCCACTCCCAAATTTCCCACAACTGAAAATTTAAACTGAAAAAAAATGCTTTAAAACATCAATATGCTTTAAAATTGTTAATAAAAATCAAATTCTGCCAAGCTTAGCTATAAAGTTTCCTCACACAATAGTACCAGCACAACAGAATCCTCACCTTCAACACCTCAACTATTTTATCTAGCGTTACACTGCCTTTCTACAGCACCAGGAGTTTTCACCCGATACAGCTTTCTTGACTCCTGTGACTCTTCCAATACAAGAGACCAAAAAAACCATGCCTAAAACAGGGGAGCCCAGGTTACACTTGTCTAAGATCTATTTTGTCTTCATGTAATCACCCTGTTGAACAGAGCTGGAAAGCAGCCTCTTTCTCCTACTCATGGACACAGTGTCACTCCTACAGTAATGGCACTTTGGTGTTCTAATATTGGTCATCTACATGACTGCAGAAGTCACAGTACCAGTTTCTGACCAAAAATATTAGTGATATTTTAAATCAAGCCTTTCTAAGACAAGAGCAATAACTGACATGAGCCCAATTATTTTGGCACTGAAAGCATCCAAGAGGCATTATTACAGTTATGTTGAGGCCCTCCAGTGCAAGTACCAGCCCTGGTACCTCTTGTTAGAAGATTCAAAACAGGAAACAGTGCCCCTCTTCTACTTTTTGAATCTTGCAACTGAATTCCAGCTGTTGCACTATTTCCCTATACCCTGCCTCTAGAGAGAGAGAAAGGGAAGTTAAAATGTACTTTATGTGCAGATACACAACTATAAAACAAGCTTTATGGACCCAACAATCTACCCTCTGAAAATGCTTTAGAGAGGCTGTTGATCATAGGATTTTCCCATAAGTACTTTAGCTAATAAGCTAAAAAGATAGAGGAAAGGAGTGCAGAAAAGTGATGAATTAGTGCTGGCCTGATGTTAATTGGTTAAAGAACCTTGAGACATAGCAAAATCTTTACATCCAGATTTGATATCAACATACACACTCCAGTGAAAAGGTATGATTCTGATCCCAGGGGTGCTGAATGGACAGTTCCTCTAGCAATGCATCTTGTAGTTAATGGCTCGAAAGCTAGGGAAGGAATAGAATGGCTCTGGATGTAGTAATAAAATTCTTCCAGATGCTCTGCTCCATTACAAAAGCATACTCTAGTAACTGACATACAAAAGAAACACAGAAAATGTAGAAGGAAGTGCTGGGGATGGAAGGAAGAAAAGAGTTATTAAAAAAGAAAGCCAAAGTATGACAGATTCTCCACAAGGAAGGGGAGAGACAGAACTGCCATGTTTGTATCTTGTAATTCAATCCTGATTTGCAAGCAGGGCCAGCTCCAGCGTTTTTGTCGCCCAGAGTAGTGGAAAGAAAAAAAAAAAAGCTGCGATCAGCAGCACTTCGGCAGCAGCTCTACTGTCACTGCTTCGTTCTTCGGCGGCAATTCGATGCCCGGTCCTTCCCTCCGAGAGGGACTGAGGGGCCTGCCACCGAATTGCCGCCGAAGAGCCGGACATGCTGCCCCAAGCACCTGCTTGCTGCGCTGGTGCCGGCCCTGTTTGCAAGTTATACTCTCATGCTGGAAACACAATGTGATTTTATGCCCAGTGATTATTTGAGGTTTTGTACCTCCACAAATAAGCTTGCATCTCATAGCAAAACTTCATTTGTAGTTAGAAATTAGTTAGTTTTCAGTTTCACTTGCAGTTTGTATGTTGCTTTCAGGTAAACTGGGATAGCAACCTCACAATCTTCCTTCACCCATGGATAGTCTAATCAAGAAAATCTAAGGGAATAACTAGGAGTTTACCTTTGGAGAAATCAACAAAATCTAAGACAATAATAGAATCAGAACTGGAAGGGACCTCGACAGGTCATTTAGTCCAGTCTCCTGCACTCAAGGCAGGACTAAGTATTATGACTGATTAGATTCTCATTCTTCATATAGTTACAAAAATCCACTGGGTGAGATGTATGAGTTGGTCTAATGTAGTGCAAGGGCATAGAAGTGCACAAAAAACTACTTGTGTTACAAATCCTCATTTTTCTTCACCTTGCTGGAAGTACTAACCCACTTTCTAATTTCAAACGTAAAGTGTAAAAAGTAGTGTTCTCCTGAACTGTAAAAATTAAGGGAAAGATTATATTTTAACAATACTTAAATCCCAAGACAGTAACATTACTAAGAATTAACAGAGAAATCAAATAAACTGAAGTAGATGAAAGGTATACGGATTCCTCAAAGGACTGGTTGCAGAGCCCGTAGATCATTGGTTCGCACCCAAATTAAGTTGAATGTGAGCATAATTACCATTTCATCAATGATTAGTTCAATTGCTAGTGGACAGGAGTCCACAATACATATTGGCATTCACAGTCCTTCAGCACCCCTGCTGGCAGCCTCAACAACGAGGCCATGGATCAACAGAGCACGGAACCTGAACTATCTGTTCACCTCTTGAGGTAATCTGTCTAAATTAGGACTGAGGCACATTGGCTGAGTGGTGGAAGAGAATGTCCTGCTATTGTCCACACTATTCCAGCTATCTGCATGAATGAAGTTGCCAGGACTTTCAGTCCAGCACCTTTCACAAGCATTAAGATAAAAACCCAATTCAACAGCAACCACACACACAACAGATGGGTATACAGCTTGATCAAATTCCATCACTTCTTCATAACAAGCCACTAGGGCACACAAAACCCCTAACGCACAGAGGCAATCCTATCAGCAGGAAGTGCAAAGAGGCCCTATACAGCAGAGGCACTGCAATTCTGCTGTACAAGTGGAGCAGCAGGATTTGGGGCTGCTGGAAGGGGTGTACTCTACAGCAGCCCTCTGAGCACCAACGCACAGGGAATGGAACAGGGTTGGAGAATCCATTGATATGTACATTTCCCCTGCACTCCCAATAAAAAGTTAGGGCCACAGGATCTTGAGCAGTCTCAGGGAAGCAGAAATGGCTCTGTGATGGAGGGATTCCTTTCCACACTCCCTCAGAGATATCTAGCATACCGCTTACTGGTAATATTTGGGCTGTTCCCTGCATGGAAAGATTGAACCATACAACTGCTGAGCAGAGGAGGGCAGAATCATTGATCCAACACTCAGCTTTAATGATCGGAACAGTGTCTGTTTCTTGGTGCTCCTAAACCAGGATTCTCCCATGGGCAGCATGATTTACTATTTAATCCTAGTTACATACTTTTGAGCATACAAGGAGCCAAATAGAAAAACATTAACATTTCACGGATCTTCCTTGAAGGAGTTTACTGTCCTATATGAGCATTTTTGTATACTCTACCACTGCTTTAAACAAAATAAGCTTATTCAAAAAAGAACATCTTAATTTTGGCTTTGAATTCCCAGCATTAATTGAAAAAGATATTAATAGAGAAGCCAGAAACATGTTCTAGATGCAGACATTCTAGAATGTTTTGCTTTCCACAACTATAGCTCGCAGTTAATAAACTGAGAGACTGTGAAATGGCTTCAGGCTACAGAGCAACTAATGGCCCTAATCCTGCAATGAACTCCATAGAGAGAGATCTGTGCACTCCTTCAGAGACCCTCAGAAGTCAACAAGGCTCTGAGTGGGCATAAGAGATCATTACAGGATTGGGCCTAAGTATCTTATGTCAATAAGACTCGTGCACATATCTGAGGGCAGAGTTTGATCTTGAGGACAAAGGGCTGGAAAGCAGCCTGAGCCTTTTAACATACAACATCTTAGGTTAAGAAAGTACACTTTTTTAAAAAAATCAGTTTTAACAAAGGAATATATGGAATAAGTAGCAGCAGCACACAGACATGTCTAATTAAGAATTAACTGGTCTCTTTCCAAACAACCCTTCCCTAAGTGTATTGGGAGAAACACCAAACTACATAAACAATCCTGGGAGCTTTAACCCTGAAATTTTTATTGTCATGCATGAACATACCAAACTCTTGAAAACAGGTTAGTTTAGGAAAAGGTGATTGTTATTTCATTAACCTTAATCTATGTGATGACCTGCATCTAAAATATAGGCGGTGTAGTTCTCTGGAAATTAGAGAAGGATGTGGAAAAGGAAGAAACGCGTTAGGATAAGGAGAACAGTGACATTTGGTGGAATAGGATATGTAACGTACTAGTAAAGAAACTGAATTTTTTTACAGTGATCTCTGCACATCTCAGATGGGACATGATGGATTGTATACAGTACTTCGTCCGCATCTCATCCTTTCACAAGTTATTGCTAAGTAAGGATCCTAGAACCTTAACTTCTAGCTTGCAAGCTCCCTGCTGCGAGTGACAGGATAAATAGGTCGAAAAAGCTGTGTCTGTGACCTCCAACCCTGTACCAGATTACAAAAACAACAAGGAGTCTGGTGGCACCTTAAAGACTAACAGATTTATTTGGGCATAAGCTTTCGTGGGTAAAAACAAGAAGTGAAGTTTTTACCCACGAAAGCTTATGCCCAAATAAATCTGTTAGTCTTTAAGGTGCCACCAGACTCCTTGTTGTTTTTGTAGATACAGACTAACACGGCTACCCCCCGATACCTGTACCAGACTGACACTGTGCCCCACTTGGCCTAGATAATTCCACCACCAATGCCAAAATCCATGGGGTGGGTGAGGAGTCAGTGTAGACACTTTAAGGACAAGGTCATTATATATAAATCATACACTTGAGCTGCAGGAGGCTGGCACTGCCTGACCAAGAAGCCCTACCCGGGGCTGAGGAGCTACCTCCCAACCCACCCCCTCGCAGGCTCCTCAGCACAGAGAAGGCAACTCCCTGCTGTCACTTACAGGCTAAAATTAAAAGACAAGAAATAGTGACAGGCTAGGCCGCCCCCCCTTTCCGCCCCAGTAGGACCGGGCCCACCCCTCAATAATCCCCACCCCCCGCCAATGGCCCGCTGCTCCCTTACGGTGTATGGCCGGGGGCGGCGCGTAGTGGGGCCGCAGCTCCTGGGCGCCCCCCTGGCGGCGGCTGTGCGCGCTGCTGCTCACGTAGTTGCTGGGGAAGATGCCCACGCGCTGGTCGATCCGCCCGGTCCACCAGCCCTCGTCCCCGGACACGAGCGAGTCCCGCGACAGCACCTGCACCACGTCCCCCGGCCGCAGGCTCAACTCGTCGTCGCCGCACGCCTCGTACTCGAACACTGCGGTCCAGAGCGGCCCGCCCGGAGCGGGCTCCTCTCCCGGGCTGCTGCTGCGGCCGCCGTCGGCCCCTGCCTCCGGCTGCGGACTGGTGCTGCGCGCTGTGAAGGGCTCCATGGAGCGGCTGCTCCATAGGGGGAGGCGCCCGCAGAAGCCGGGCGCCGCCGCCGCGTCCACTGCTCATACAGCCGGACCCAGGGGCGCCTCCAGGCAGCGCAGCAGGTACAGGCGGGAGTCAGCGGGGACTTCTTTAGCCCAATCTAGGGACGGGCACGGGCAAGTGCCGGGCACCCTTGAGCCGCCGCATCCCCCATCTCCTGCTGCCGCGCATCCTCAGCCACCTGACTCTCCGCTCCCGCAGCTTCTGCTCGGAGCGCGGGCCCCGCCCCCTCTGCCAGATATTCATCTCTATTGGCTGATGAGGTTGTCCATCAGCACCTCTCCTACCTGATTGAAGATACTCAGCCACACCCCTCCCAGGGAAATCCCCGCCCACCCGTTCCTGATCTCTCGAGCTCACCGGCGTTCTCCCAGTTGGCCCTACGCCCTATCAGTGGTGGTTTTTCATTGGCCTGACGGCCCACGTCAGTTAAACCGCCAGAGCACCGCCCCTTCTGCTACTTTGCGGCGGAGGAGTCTATTCTCTGTGTTGCTCGTTTCATTGGCTCGGAGGGTGTGGGCGTGTACCATGAGATTAAACGCCTCGTTTGGATTGGGCAATTGTCCCCGCGGAGAACGTTTGTTTGTTTGCCATTGGTTGGGAGGAGGGTTCAGTAAGACGCTGCCGTCCAACTGCAGCTTTAACCGACGTCACGTCTGTGGGCGCACCTGTTGCGGCGTCGGAGCAGCAGAGTCAGCAGTAACCGCGACAAGTGGCGTCTGGCTGGTTTAGCGCGAGGCTGAGCCGGTGGGTGGCACTGCCCCTACTCACGGCTCTCGGGGGCGGTGTGAGTCACTAGCGAACCCATGGGACGCCTCAGGGGTGCGAGCCCGCGTCTCCTCAGAGCGGTCACAGGCCTTCTCCCTTACTGCCCCTGCAGCGTCCGCGGGGTGCAGCACGGTCTACGGCTCGTGAGCTGCTGCTGTGCTGTCTGAGCCAGCTGCCCTACACCGCCCCAGCGGCGGCAGCCTCGCAGGAGTAGGGGCCTGGGGTTTCTACAGATGTAGGGGCATCCAGCCACAGCCATCTAGAGCTTCACGGCAGTCACTGGGTCACAGCCGCTGGCACTTCACATAGCAGCAGCTGGACAGAGCTCATGTCCCTCTGCTCTGGGAGTGCAGGCCCCTACCAGACTTTAAAAAGAATTGGTTAGCGGTGTAGGGCCTATGACAATAGATGAGCAGCCTTCGAGTAGCGGTTGGGGTAGGGCCCTCCTCCCCCACACACCACTTCGTTATTATAGCGTAAGAACTGTGATGGTTCTAGTGGAGAGTAGCAAAGCATTTCTGTGGTACAAAGAGAAAACTGGTTCCTTTAATTAAAAAAAAAAAAAAAAAAAGGGCAGCAATTTAAACTAGGGAAGTGAATACAAATTAATTGTGCAATTAAAAATTTCTATTAATGGTGTGATTAATTGCACTGCTAATAATATAATACCATTTATTTTAATATTTGGATGTTAACATTTTCAAATATATTGATTTTAATTACAACAATATAAAATATATGGTGCTCACTTTATATTTTTATTACAAATATTTGTACTGTAAAAAATAAGAGTATTTTTCAACTCCCCTAATACAAGTACTGTAGTGATACCTGAACTTACAAATGTAGAATTATGTACACAAAAATGCATTCAAAAATAAAAGAATGTGAACTTTAGAGCCTACAAGTTCACTCAGTCCTACTTCTTGTTCAGTCAATTGCTCAGACAAACAAGTTTGTTTACATTTGCAAGCGATAGTGCTGCCCACTTCTTGTTTGCACTGTCACCAGAAAGTGAGAACAGGTGTTTGCATGGCATTGTTGTAGCCAGCATTGCAAGATATTTACATGCCAGATGTGCTAAAGATTAATATGTCCCTTCATGCTTCAACCACCATTCTCTGGAGTACACGGGCCATGTTGATGAGGGGTTCTGCTTGATGATGGTCCAAAGCTGTAGTCAGAGCCGGCTTTAGGCCGATTCAACCGATTCCCCTGAATCTGGCCCCGCACCTAAGAGGGCTCCACGCCCAAGCCCTGGTACGGCATACCGGCAAGAGCCGGTGTGCCGTACCAGGGTGGCCCGGCTTTCCCGGGGGCAATTTAAAAGACGGGCTCCCAGCAGGGGCTGGAGCCCCCGGCCCTTTAAATTGCCACCAGAGCCCCACTGCTGGAGCCCTAGGGTAGGGCTGCGGAGCTCTGGGGGCTATTTAAAAAATCTGGGGCTCCTGTTGCTTCTACCGCCCCGGCCCTTTAAATAGCCGCTGGAGCCCCGCCACTTCCCCAGGGCTTCCTTGGCTATTTAAAGGGCCGGGGCAGTAGAAGCAGGGGAGCCCTGGGCCCTTTAAATAGCCCCCAGAGCCCTGGGATAGTGGGGGGCTCCAGGGGCTATTTAAAGGGCTGGGGCTTCAGCTGCTTCTGCTGCCCCGGTCCTTTAAATAGCCGCCAGAGCCCCGCTGCTTCCCCAGGGCTCCCTCGGCTATTTAAAGGGCCGGGGCATTAGAAGCAGGGGAGCCCTGGGCCCTTTAAATAGCCCCCAGAGGCAGAGCTCTGGGATAGCGGGGGGCTCGGGGGCTATTTAAAGGGCCTGGGCTCCAGCTGCCTCTGCTGCACCCCCTGCCCGCACCAGCCCCGCACCCCCTGCCCTGCCCGCAGCCAGCCCCTGTCTCCAGCCAGCCCTGCACCCCCTGCCCGCAGCCAGCCCCTGCTGCACCCCCTGCCCTGCCTCCAGCCCCGCACCCCGTGCCCTGCCCGCACCAGCCCCTGTCTCCAGCCAGCCCCGCACCCCCTGCCCTCAGCCATCCCTGCCGGGGCCCCGCCAAAAATGTTCGAATTGGGCCCCGCACTTCCTAAAGCCGGCCCTTGCATAAGTGACCGGCACATGTTCATTTTCATCATCTGAGTCAGATGCCACCTGCAGAAGGTTGATTTTCTTTTTTGGTGGTTTGGGTTCTGTAGTTTCTGCATTGGAGTGTTGCTCTTTTAAGACTTCTGAAAGCATGCTCCACACCTCGTCCCTCTCAGATTTTGGAAGGCACTTCAGATTATTAAACCTTGGGTCGAGTGCTGTAGCTATCTTTAGAAATCTCACATTGGTACCTTCTTTGCATTTTGTCAAATCTGCAGTGAAAGTGTTCTTAAAATGAACGTGCTGAGTCCTCATCCGAGACTGCTCTAACATGAAATATATGGCAGAATGCAGGTAAAACAGAGCTGGAGACATACAGTTTTCCCCCAAGAAGTCACAAATTTAATTAACACATTTTTTTAACAAGTATCATCAGCATGGAAGCATGTCTTCTGGAATGGTGGCCGAAGCATAAAGGGGCGTACGAATGTTTAGCATATCTAGCACGTAAATATCTTGCAATGCCTGCTACAAAAGTGCCACGCGAACGCCTGTTCTCACTTTCAGGTGACATTGTAAATAAGAAGTGGGCAGCATTATCTCCCATAAATGTAAACAAACTTGTTTGTCTTAGCGATTGGCTGAACAAGAAGTAGGACTGAGTGACTTGTAGGCTCTAAAGTTTTACACTTTTGTTTTTGAGTGTAGTTATGTAACAAACAAAAAATCTACATTTATAAGTTGCACTTTCACGATAGAGAGATTGCAGTACAGTACTTGTATGAGGTGAATTGAAAAATACTATTTCTTTTGTTATTTTCTCCATCTTTTTTTTTTCTCCCTTGGCTCTTGTTTTCTCCCTGGTTGTTTCTTCTTTTGTTCCATCCCTTTTTCTTTCAGCTTAATGTCATTATATCTTGTTGTGCTCTTGCTCACTTTACCGAGCTGCCTCATAATGTTTCTTCTCTGACTGTTTCCCAATCTCTCTCCCTGGGGGATCTTGCTCCTATCAATACATTTTTTCTAAACTTGCTTCCTTCTACTTGCCCAAAGCCAACTATTTCTGACTGGCTCTCCAAAATGCCCAAATCCATCTGTCCAAGGTATTTCTACAGATACCATTATCTTAGTATCTAATGCAGTTCCCAACTCTCATGCCAAATACAATTGTCTTAGAAACTTTCTGATTCTGTGTCTGTTGCCGATAAAGGCGCACCAGCCAACGTGCTTTGCTTAAACAGAAGGAAAAATCATATAATTCCTTGTGCCCCTTTTTACTCCCACTCAGTGGCTATATTGAAGTCAGTGGTAAAGGCTGATTAAATTAATCCCTTACTTCATTCTCAAGAGAGTGCATAGACCCTGAGTTAGGTTCCAAATTTACCTTCTTTGGGTTTGACTTTATACCTAACTCAAAAACATTAATATAACGTAAGATTTGCCTTCCCTCTGAACCTGGGTTTCTTTCAATGACCTCCTCTCTAAAGGACTGCTCCCTGCTTCCCTTCCATCCAAAGTGGAGTCACTTTGGCCTGGTGAGTCAGCAGACCAACAGCTTTATGTACCCTACCACCTGCTAATGGATGAGTCAACCAAAGAGCCTTGTTTCTCTTTTACATTATCATTATAACATCATGGCAGTATCACTACAGTTCAGATGCACCAGGATTTCTATTTTAACTGTGTTTTGAGTTAGAGAATTATTTCAATATGTTTATTGTAGATTGGGAAGTGCTTGAATTTTCTAGGATATTTTTTAGGAAAAACAACCAGTTAGAGCTTCATTATAACTATTTCAAAAAGAACCATAGATGACCAAAAATTGTGCACTGCTTTTCCACAATCTTCAGAGCTCTTATTACTGACTTTGGAAAATGAGAGAGTTATGTGTAGCATTTTTTATAAATGTCATATGCCCCTCAGTTTATCTATTTGATATTAACCTGCCAGAGTGCTAAGAATTGAATCAAAGAAGACTGTAAAGGGGAAAACTGACAGGGGAAAAAACAGAGGTCCACCTATGGATTCTTATTTTTGCCAATCAGTTGAGGAATACCCCTTTGTCTGGCTCTATCTATGCTATGGGCTTGCTCTTCCCAAGGCTGAGCCTGGGATCAAAGGGGATCCTAAATCCTAGGGGGGGGAAAAGGAGAGGTTGGTTGAATGAGTAACCAGAGGCTACCCAGAGTGTGTCACTGAATGCTGAGAGATGGACTGAGACACACAGAGACAGGGAGCCTGCTGCAGCAAGATAGGCTGCTTTTCCCTACCAGAGATGGAATTAGGAAAATTTACAAAAGCTGGCAAGGAAAGTTTGTGTAAGTTAGGCCCATGCATGTAAGCCTTTTAGTGCTTTTACCTAAACAAACATTTTACCAATGCTCTAAGTGCTTAGTACCTTTCAGGAATGAATAAATAATGCTTTGTTTTGAAGACACTTTCTGTGACACTGCAAACTTTATACAGACACAGGCTCCTAAGGGAAACTATTACAGGTCAAAACCAAGTCATGCCCAATGAGAGCTAATCTAAGAGTGGTTGAACTATGTGGTTCTATCCAGAGCAAGGTCCAGGAAGCCAGGCATGTCACCGATGGGGTGCACTCAAGAGGAATAAAAGAGTCTAAGACACAGTTCACCCTGTAGTAATGAAACTGACCAGGACCTCTCGGACCTTAGATTTTACAAATAAATTAAGGAGAGGTTACTTCAAGCAGAGTTAGAAATAGAACCTAGATTTTTAATGACACACACAGGTGTGGCATGTAGCTGCACTGCCTTTCATACTGAATATGCCAAATAAATGAGCTTTGTTTATCCTAACTGTAAATAGGTGCCACATTCCACTGCCAGAGCCAAGGATTGAACCCAGGCTACCTACTCTCCAATGTTCTGCTGTCTGACCCACAGGCAAAGTCTGTATCAAATCCTCCTTGAGTGGCTTGTATAAAAAGGGGCTAGTAATTACTCTTGTAGTTCAAGTGGTAGAGGCATTAGCTGGGGCTCTAAAGGGCCAGCCACCCAATCCTGCTGATGTTCCTTGGGGAAGTGGTATTTTACAGTTGTATACAATACATTTTTTCCAGTTTTCTTTTTGGAAAAAAAAAATTGGCTTGCTTAAATCATACAATAAGAAAACATCATTCAAAGCAGGTTTTGTAATTAAAAAAAAACAGTAAATCATCAGTAAATTATGTGACAAACTAAGTACAGATCATCCACCCTTCTGTCATTCTTCTCATATTTTGACTGCTAATGTTACACATTGGAAAGTTTGAAGATTCGGAGGTATGATACAGATGACCCAGGTTTACTTAGTCATTTACTATATCTAACTGCAGTAGTCTGAAAAACAATAGACAACTCTGCCACCTTGCGGAATTGCTTGATACTGTAACAGACTTTCAGCTGCAGGTTTAAAAAAAGAGATGTTTTCTTGGTAATTAGGTAAATAAAGTGAAAGGTTCTTGGAACTAATATTTCAGTTAGAGTAAAACTCAGACTAGCCAATTGGTTCCTGGCCAATGGGAGCGGGTGGTGCCTGCAGGCGAGAGCCAGGCGCAGCCGCTTGTGCACCTCCGCCTAGAAGCCAGACCTGCTGCTGGCCACTTCAGGCGTAGCGTGGTCCGTGGTGCCAGGACAGGCGGGAAGCCTGCCTCTGCACCCCAGGCGCCAATCCCTTGCCCCAGACCTGAGCCCCCCCCCAACCCAAAGCCCCTCCTGCACCTTAAACCCCTCATCCCTAGCCCTACCCCAGGGCCTGCACCCAGAGTCCTGACCTCCCTCCCAACCCCCTGCCCTGAACCCCTCCAAACCTGGAGCCCCTCCTGTACCCCAAACCCCTCATCCCTGGCCCTACCCCAGAGCCTGCACCCCCAGCCCAGAGCCCTGACCCCCTCCCCACCCCAAACCCCTCTTCCCCAGCTCTGTTGGGTTGCGGGCATCAACAGTTTTCTTCACCTGGGTCCCCAGAAAAAAAGTTTGAAAACCACTGATCCAAGGAACTGTCCCAGACTGAGGTGTCAGTAGAGGAGGTTTTGGAACAAATTGATAAATTAATCAGGAATAAGTCACCAGGACCAGATGGTATTCACCTAAGAGTTCTTTGAAGGAAATCAAATATGAAATTGCAGTGTGGTATGTAATCTATCACTGAAATCAGCTTCTATACCAGATGACTGGATGATAGCTAATGTTCTTTTAAAACAAAAAACAAAAACTCCAGAGGCTATCCTGGCAAGTACAGGCCAGTAAGCTTAACGTCAGTACCAGGCAATTTGGTTGAAACTATGGTAAAGAACAGAATTATCAGATACACATAGATTAACATGATTTGTTGGGGAAGACTCAACACAGCTTTTGTTAAGGGAAATCATGCCAAACCGATCTACTAGAATTCTTTGAGGGTGTCAACAAGCATGTGGACAAGGGTGATCCAGTGCATATAGTGTACTTGGACTTTCAGAAAGCCTTTGACAAGGTCCCTCACTAAAGACTTGTAAGCAAAGTAAGCAGTGATGGGATAAGAGGGAAGGTACTCTCGAGGATCAGTAACCGATTAAAAGACAGGATACAAAGGGTAGGAATAAATTGTCAGTTTTCAGAAGGGAGAGAGGTAAATAGTTGTGTCCCCCAGGGGTCAGTACAGGGAGGAATGCTGTTCAACATATTCATAAATGATGTGGAGAAAGGGGTACACAGTGAGGTGGCAAAGTTTGCAGATGATACAAAATTACTCAAGATAGTTAAGTCCAAAGCAGACTGTGAAGTGTTACAAAGGGATCTCACAAAACTGAGTGACTGGACAACAAAATGGCAGATGAAATGTAATGCTGATAAATGCAAAGTAATGCATATTGGAAAACATCCCAGTAATACCTACAAAATGATGGTGTCTACATTAGCTGTTACCACTCAAGAAAGAGATCTTGGAGTCATTGTGGATAAGTTCACTGAAAACATCCGCTCAATGTGGAGCAGCAATCAAAAAAAGCTAACAATGTTAGAAACCATTAAGAAACAGATAAGACAGTAAATATCATAATGCCACTATATAAATCAATGGTACTCCCACACCTTGAATAGTGTGTGCAGTTCTGGTCACCCCATCTCAAAAAAGATATATTAGAAATGGAAAAGGTACAGAGAAGGACAACAGAAATTATTAAGGGTATGGAACAGCTTCCATGTGAGGAGATATTAAAAATACTGGCACAGTTCAGCTTTGAAAATAGATGTTTAAGGGCGGAGGGTATGATAGAGGTCTATAAAGTCATGAACGGTGTGGAGAAAGTGAATAAGGAAGTGGTATTTACCCTTTCACATAACACAAGAACCAGGGGTCACCCAATGAAATTAATAGGCAGCAGGTTTAAAACAAACATAAGGAAGTACTTCTTCACACAATGCACAGTCAACCTATGGAACTCATTGCCTGGGTATGTGATGAAGGCCAAAACTATAATTGGTTCAAAAAAGAATTAGATAAGTTCATGGAGGACAGATCCATCAATGGCTATTAGCCAAGATGTCAGGGATGTAATCCCATGCTCTGGATGTCCCTAAGCCTCTGATTGCCAGATGCTGGGGCTGGATGACAGGAGATGGATCACTTGATAATTACCCCTGTTCTGTTTATTCCCTTTGAAGCATCTGGCATTGGCCACTGTCGGAAGACAGGATATTGGGCTAGATGGACCATTGGTCTGACCCAGTACAGCCATTCTTATGTTCTTAAGGAAAATAAATCCTCTTTCTTCACAAAACAGATGACCTGGAAAACACAACAAGAATGTGAACCCTCTGGATAGTAGGAATCCTGGAACTAGTAGAATCTGGGAACCTCAAGCAGATTTCACAGAGAGACTTTACTTTTAAATTTAGTTTGTATTTGTTTTGATAATAAAACATAGCAATGATTTTAAGAGTATTATTACAGGCCTCAATACACTTTCACATGGGCCACATAACACAAAGGTCTGATAAACGTAGCAGGATCCATTAAAAAATAAAATGAAACAGGACTTTTAAACAATTTTTTTTATAGACTAGCTGTGATACATCTAGCAGAAGTGTTGCTTTGTCCTGTGTTCAGTGGTAATTGTAATAACTTCCATTTACATACACTCTCTATTCTCCAAAGTGCAATACAGACCATATTTATAGGTATGGTTTCACCTGGTACTGGAGTGTAGCCACCTTTGGAGAGGAACACAGAAACACAAGCAACATTACATAGCAGTTTAGTATAGGATGTGAAGAACAACAGAATAGTTCAAACAGAAAGAGGAACTTAGGCCAGCAGAATATAATCACCCCCACTGGAATTTGCCTCAGACACTGGAGCTACTCTTGGGAAAAGAGCCATAGGATCTTTAATGTCTACAAGTTATCAGTATCATCTCCCTTTTATGTTTCATCCGGCAGCACATATCCCCTAACACAATGCTGAGGCCTTGATTCAGCACCATCTTAGAGTAAAACATAGCAGCTAGAGTCACCTGGGTTTTCCTTGGAGGTCTCATATCCAAGTACTAACCAAACCCAACCATGGTTTGCTTGTGGGAGCTGATGAGATCTTGGCCCATCTGAAGGCATGAAGTTTATTTTGTTTTAAAGTTTGTCAAGCAATTTGATTTGTGATTTGGAAGAATGTTTGGGCCAGTATTCAGCTTGCTCAAACCTGTTTACACATCCCTGTTACCTACGAAATACAGGTCAGCACAGACCAGAAGAACACTGGATCTGAACCCAAAATTTTGTCTCAGAAGCACTTTTATAAAGTGGATCCAAACTGTAACCCTGACTGCAAAGCCCCGTGAAATTAGGGGCAGTTAAGAGCTGTACTTGGTACCCATAAGATGGTGTCTAACTGGAACACCAGAACCTGCCAGTGTTGTACTCTGAAAAAGTTTGGATCAAAATCAAAGTTCAGGCTAATCTCTTCTCAGAAATACATACAAAGTTATGAAAAGAATAGAAGTAGTTTCTCCTTTTGGAACCAAAGACACTTTTTGATGATTGAGTCTGATTGTCTTTTTTTCCCCTAAAATGTCCCCAATGGGTTAACTTACTATACAGTAATAAACCTCAAGCGAAAATAAAATCAAATAAGTCAGTGCAGTCCTAATTATTTTTTCCAGATGTCTTGAGGGAACAGACAGCATTTGCCTGATGTCTTCTTTTATTTGCAATCACAGTTGAAATCCATAGCAGCATTAATTAGAGCAGTCTGAAAAAAAAAGTATAAATCTTTACTAGAAAATTTTAAAACCTGATATTCCTATATAGGGATGCTTTATCTTTGCCTGATGACTAAAATCAAATATGGTACTGTATCCATTTAGTATTTGATACATCCTCTTTCAGGGGACTCTGTTCTACACCTGCAGGGAGACAGAGTCAATTATATTTCTGTCTTTTCTGTTTCTAACTACTATGAACTTGTATATCGGAGGAGAGGTTGCCTTTTGTGCCTGCTGTCTAATATTTATTATTAATAACACTGGTCTACAATTTTTGAGAAGTCGTCTGCTTCAGAGATAAAATGTGCTATTTATTATGTCTTTTGATGTGCTGAATTCAAATATGACAATTAAAACAACTGATTGGCTACTGTTTCTAAGATATTTAAGTTTTTACATTTTATGTCTATGTATACTGTGTAGATAGTAGAGTTTTAATCAAATTGTAAACCTAGGTCTTTTCATGTGTTTATGGTTGCTTTACATGATAATATTTCACCGGTCCTGTTTATGTAACACTTTCAAAATCAACAAAAGGGTTATATAAATAAAATAAAACAAAAGGCAAAAAACTGTTATGTACATAGTTTAGTCCTATTCAGTGTCTACTCGGCGCTTCTTGGCTTGTCCCTTGTATTCATTAAATGGAGCATCTCTTGTCACTGTCCAGCAATAGTCTGCAAGCATTGATGGGCTCCATTTGCCCTGATAGCGTTTCTCCATAGTTGCAATGTCTTGGTGAAATCGCTCGCCGTGCTCGTCGCTCACTGCTCCGCAGTTCGGTGGGAAAAAAATCTAGATGAGAGTGCAAAAAATGTATCTTTAGTGACATGTTGCAACCAAGGCTTTTGTATGCCTTGAGGAGGTTTTCCACCAACAACCTGTAGTTGTCTGCCTTGTTGTTTCCGAGAAAATTTATTGCCACTAACTGAAAGGCTTTCCATGCCGTCTTTTCCTTGCCACGCAGTGCATGGTCAAATGCATCATCTCGAAGAAGTTCACGAATCTGAGGACCAACAAAGACACCTTCCTTTATCTTAGCTTCACTTAACCTTGGAAATTTTCCACGGAGGTACTTGAAAGCTGCTTGTGTTTTGTCAATGGCCTTGACAAAGTTCTTCATCAGACCCAGCTTGATGTGTAAGGGTGGTAACAAAATCTTCCTTGATTCAACAAGTGGTGGATGCTGAACACTTTTCCTCCCAGGCTCCAATGACTGTCGGAGTGGCCAATCTTTCTTGATGTACTGGGAATCTCTTGCACGACTATCCCATTCGCAGAGAAAACAGCAGTACTTTGTGTATCCAGTCTGCAGACCAAGCAAGAGAGCAACAACCTTCAAAATCACCACAAAGCTGCCACTGATGTTGGTCATAGTTTATGCACCTCAAAAGTTGTTTCATGTTGTCATAGGTTTCCTTCATATGGACTGCATGACCAACTGGAATTGATGGCAAAACATTGCCATTATGCAGTAAAACAGCATTAAGACTCGTCTTCGATGAATCAATGAACAGTCTCCACTCATCTGGATCATGAACGATGTTGAGGGCTGCCATCACACCATCAATGTTGTTGCAGGCTACAAGATCACCTTCCATGAAGAAGAATGGGACAAGATCCTTTTGACGGTCACGGAACATGGAAACCCTAACATCACCTGCCAGGAGATTCCACTGCTGTAGTCTGGAGCCCAACAGCTCTGCCTTACTCTTGGGTAGTTCCAAATCCCTGACAAGGTCATTCAGTTCACCTTGTGTTATGAGGTGTGGTTCAGAGGAGGAGGATGGGAGAAAATGTGGGTCCTGTGACATTGATGGTTCAGGACCAGAAGTTTCATCCTCTTCCTCGTCTGACTCAAGTGAGAATGATTCTGGTGCATCAGGAACCGGCAGTCCTTCTCCGTGGGGTACTGGGCATATAGCTGATGGAATGTTTGGATAATGCACAGTCCACTTTTTCTTCTTTGACACATCTTTCCCAACTGGAGGCACCATGCAGAAGTAACAATTGCTGGTATGATCTGTTGGCTCTCTCCAAATCATTGGCACTGCAAAAGGCATAGATTTCCTTTTCCTGTTCAACCACTGGCGAAGATTTGTTGCACAAGTGTTGCAGCATATGTGTGGGGCCCACCTCTTGTCCTGATCTCCAATTTTGCAGCCAAAATAAAGGTGATAGGCTTTCTTAACCGTAGTGGTTATACTGCGCTTTTGTGATGCAAAAGTCACTTCACCACAAACATAGCAGAAGTTATCTGCACTGTTCACACAAGTACAAGGCATCTCTGCTCACTTTGGCTAAACAGAAATGTGTCCCTTTGCAAAATCAAACACTGACAAATAAGAGAGCACGACACTGTATGATTTCTAGAGCTGATATAGGGCAATTTGTTCAGCAGAGTGATGTAAGCGTCGTTATGATTGCATCATCCATGACTTCTAGGAATAACACGATGCAATTCATATCATGTATGATGCAATACCAGCTTCAGATTGCATCATTCATTGTTTTGCCTAAAAAGCAAGTACTGTCCAAACCCAGTCATAGATTTATTCATAGATCCAGTCAAAGGTGTATTTTAGTCATTTCTGGTTTAAATTGAGATCCCTTCCCTTTATAACTCACTTATCCTCCGCCATTCCCAAGTCAAGGGTTGTATATACTGAACCAATAGCATATCTTGAAAACTAGAGCCAATCAACAATTTTAAGCATCATTTTCGTTCTCAGTGACCCAGAATTAGTAAAGTTTGACTACATTTATTTCAGAAGCATTTTGGCTGTAGAGCAGTGTTAATAGGCCAAACCCCTTATGCTTCACTAGCATCAATTCTGTCTTGCCTGGTTTCACCTTTAGCGGAACACAACAAAGCTCTCCATGTTCATGGGCAGAAAATGATGCAATGTCCTTGTGATGGCAATTGTTAGCAGTGGCAGCTCCACTATCACAGACATCAAGATGCATCAATCCGTTAAGCAACATGCAAATGTGATTTGAGGTGTTTGCCCTTCACATTCCAGAAGTTTCATATTTGCTGCTTGGTTTTCCCTACTTTCTTTCCCTAAGTGTTTTCCGGGCAAAGTATGGTTCTGTATATCTGGCACTACAGTCTGAACTCCTGGGGGAATTCTCTGCTACTGGGCACATGCATTATTAATGAGCCACACATATTTTTTTTGTGTGCAGAAAAAAGCTTCTGCCAAAATGTTGCTGCAGTTCCATCTTTTGCCCACCAGAGCACTGTGGCGCAGGAACAGCAGCAGCTCCCAGCAGAAAATAACTTCTGCAGTTCCGCCTTTTGCCCACCAGAGGGTGCTGTGGTGATAGAACACAGCAGCAGCTCCCGGCCAGCAAGGGAAGAGAAAGAGCCTGCCTTCTTTTCAGTGCTTGTCAGGCCAGGTCAGGAAACAGGGGCTATGGGGAGACAAACAGTGTGGGGCTGCTAGGGGGGGTCAGACAGAGGCTCATAAGGGCTAGTGGGGAAGGACAAACTGGGGCAGGGGCTGAATGGTAATGGAGGCACAGGGCCACGGGGGAGGGAGGTGCAGGGCCACATGGTGATGGGGGAGGGGGTGCAGAGCTACATAGGGAGAGAGGAGTAGCTGGGTGGGAGCACAGAGCCACATGGGGACGGGGAGGGGGTACAGAGCCACATGGGGGGGTGTTGAGCCACATGGGATGGAGGGACTGGGTGTCTGAGTGGGGGGTGGAGGGACATGTGGACAAGGGGGTTCAGGGACACATGGGGGTGCAGGAATACATGGGGGCAAGGGCAGATGTGCCTGACCGAATGGGGGAGGCTAGGGGCTAGCCACGGTCTGCATGGGGGGAGCTCCATAACAATCCCTCCCCACCCCCCAAAAAAACCTGTTCCATACTTTTCCCACCTATACCCAACAACCCTCCAAGTTCACATCCAGGCTCCTTCCCAACAATTTACCTCCCTGTCCCTCAGCTACTCAGTTACCCCTGACTCCCCCAAGCCTTTGCACTGCTTCTGAGGGGTGCGGGAAATACGGTTCTGTATTGTAATTTAAATGAATTATTATGAAGAGTTCTGTATTAATATGCCTAGTAAGGAATCTATTTGTCAAAAAACATTTCCTGAATCTTTTTTGTTGTCTGTATTGTTACAGACATACTTGCTGAAATTTAATTTTATTTAATTCATTTATTTTGAAATAAATGACCAAAAATAATTGAAACTGGTGTGATTATATTGTGTTATTTTGACAAATAAAATATGCAGAATTTTGCAGAATTTTTAATTTTTTGTTGCAGAATTTTTATTTTTTGGCACAGAATTCCTCCGTATATACTGGAGTAAACAGTGAGCTGTATTGTTAAAGCTTTTATGAGCTCTGAAACAAGTATGACACTTGGGCTTAGCCTGCTTAGATGGGGCCTAATCTTGCAAAGTGCCGAGCGCCCTCAACTCTAACTGAATCCAGTCCTGTTCCCATTTCAGTCAATGGCAAAATTCCCAGGGGCAGATCTTCTGAGGTATAATAATTTTCACCTGCTGAGGATCTGTCCTCCAGAAATGAGGATGTTCAGCACCTCTTTCAGGATTAGGTCTGTGATGGGTTTGGTCACAGAGACCCCCTTGGGACTGTCACCTGATGTGCTGAAATTACCTCTGAGCCCGTTTTCTTTGCCAGCTTGGGACTCCAGAACCCTGCTTTGTTGAGCCAGACATGCTAGCCTACTGTAGCGCAGACCCAGGTCTGAACCACGCCCCCAAAGCTGCAGGCTTTAACAGAAAACCACTCAGCAGGTTACCTATCTCCATCACCCAGGCACCCAGTTCCCAATGGGATCCAAACCCCAAATAAATCCGTTTTACTCTGTATAAAGCTTATACAGGGTAAACTCATGAACTGTCCACCCTCTATAACACTGATAGACAGATATGCACAGCTGTTTGCTCCCCCAGGTATTAATCACTTACTCTGGGTTTGTTAATAAACAAAAGTGGTTTTATTAAGTATAAAAAGTAGGATTCAAGTGGTTTCAAGTAATAACAGACAGAACAAAGTAAGTCACCAAGCAAAATAAAACAAAATACGCAAGTCTAAGTCTAATACATTAAGAAACTGAATACAGGTAAATCTCACCCTCAGAGATGTTCCAATAAGCTTCTTTCACAGACTAGACTCCTTCCTAGTCTGGGCCCAATCCTTTCCCCTGGTACAGTTCTTGTTAGTTCCAGCTCAGGTGGTAACGAGGGGATTTCTCATGAATGACCCCCTTTGTTTTGTTCCACCCCTTTTTATAGCTTTGGCACAAGACGAGAATCTTTTGTCTCTCTAGGTCCCCACCCTTCCTTCTAAATAGAAAAGCACCAGGTTTAAGATGGATTCCAATACTAGGTGATATGATCACATGTCACTGTAAGACCTCATTCTCCATTCTTTCAGGGCTGGCCTGCACGTACCCAGGAAGGTTTGCGAGTAAACAGAGCCATTCACAACCAGTTATCCTAGTTAATGGGAGTCATCAAGATTCCAAGCCACCATTAATGGCCCACACTTTGCATAGTTACAGTAGGACTTCAGAGTAATACTTCATATTTCTAGCTTCAGATACAAGAATGATACATTCATACAAATAGGATGAACACACTCAGTAGATTATAAGCTTTGTAATGATACCTTACAAGAGACCTTTTGCATAAAGCATATTCCAGTTACATTATATTTACACTTAAGCATATTTCCATAAACATATGGAGTACAACATCATAAGGTCCAATGGGAGTAGCAGGTATTTTAACACCTATCAGGATTTAGCCCTCACAGAATAAAGTGGGGGACAGACCAAGCAAATTAGAGGAAATCAAAGGCCCTTGAGGGGCATATGTCATGTCCTGATGGAATGTCTGTCAAGTATGTTCACTGTGGTCATTACTTTTGCCCTAGGCTGGATGTCAAAATAAAGGCAACAAACAATAAGAATGAATGTTTTAAAATGACAGATTACTTTATTTGCATTCTTTGGTGAATACACAGCAGGAGAAATTGCACTATTTTTTATTCTCATGTATACTGTTGTGCAGGTTTTATGAAAGGACATATATTAATCAGTTTAAAATGAAGATAACTTTCTTAATTTTTACACCAGGGTCACTGCCACCACCATGTTGCATTGCATGTTTTGATGCATGTGATTGTCTGATGGGACAAACTCATGCATCACACATTCAGTACAATGTGATAGTGTGATGACATTTTATGGTAAGGGACTAAGAATCATAGGCCAAATTCTTACCCCATTTACATCTATGCATCCCTATTAATTCCTGTGGTGTAAAGTAGCATGGAAGTAGGTGAGGAGAATTTAACCCTTTACATATATGTGTGTGTGTGTGTGGGGGGGGTGTCATACAAGCATATACATGAACTATTCAGACACTTTTGACCTGTCCTCTACCCATTAATCCATCTCCCCAGGAATTCTTACATTCCAATCCCCTGAACAGCTTCAAAAAGCTATCATTTAAAAAAATCAACCTATCAAAGAAATTTTTCTCTTTCTTCCCCAACATAAGGAATGTTGCCTCCAGATTAAACTGACCAGAGGCCCCAGATGTGCAAGTTTCAGTGATGTGCCAGTGACAGATTTTCTATATATAAATATGTTGGAGATTTAAAGTCTGATTCTCCTAGTCCATTACTGCTAGAAATTTGAGCTTTATTCAGTTGGGAAGAGGAGATTCCCAGCATCTACATGGAAGTTCTCTGATAATAGACTTTAAAACTGTGACACTTTTATGTATAGAAAAGCTATTTTAGGTAATTTGTAGAGGTTTTTATTGCTCCCTCTGAGCCCTGCACAATTGGAGTCATGGTAACTAAGGCATGTGGCTTTACAGGAAGAGGGATCTGAAAAATAACCACAATACATACTTTTGAAACCCTTTAAAACATTTGTAAATATTTTTTCTGTAACTTGTTTGGCAAATACAGTTTGTGTGGGTGGTATAAAGGTTTTATCGCCACTCATTTGGGATGACCTGTATAATTCACTCATGGCCTCACTGCCCATAAGTAATGCACTCATCTCAACCTCATGCCAATAAAACCTTCCCACCAGCATATACTCTCTATAGACTTGATCCTGCTCCCATTGAGGACAATGGCAAACTTCCACTGATTTCAGTGGTGCAAGAACAAACTCTTGATCAGAAGTGAGCAACTAACTGGTACTGTAGGCAGGTCACCCATGGGGCTAAAACACTGCATTAAATTCATAGCTTTTTAACAACATTCGGGATAACCTAGGCTATATTGACATTGTTAAAATCCTGATGCTGGACTATGCTATGTTGAATAAATGTGTAAAAATGTTATAGTTAGACCATTTCATCTATTCTTCAAGGCTTTTTGGGTTGTTATTTCCCTGCATTATGAGGGGCACCTGATCTCTCATACTTTATAGTGTAGCCACGTGAGAGCTGGAGTAAACTGGTAATAAATGCGTCTCCTATTTGTGGAATATTATTGTCTGTAGTATTCCCAGCAGAGGGCATATGTCATCATATTGTCAAGGCAGTGGACAAATTGTACTGTGTTTTCAAAAATAGGTAATAAAAAGTTATAGAAAGTTTTAAAAAATGTTGCAGCTGTCTCTTGGGTGGAGGATCAATAATCAGGTAGGACTCATTAATGTCACACACACTGAGGAGCTGCAGTGTCTGTCTTTGGACATGCAGCCTTTGCGTCAAGTCACCTCTGGAAATACAATACACAGCATGACATTTACAGTAACCTTCAAGCGCTTATTTTGGTCATTGTTATTAGTGAAGCAGAACTTCAGATCACCTAAACAGCAGGAGTTTTAACTAATTGGCATTGGTATTTATTCTCACAGGTCCTAATTAACGCAGCAAAAGACTGAAGCCTTTTGCTTGATGAGGGGGAGAAAGTCACTGACAAGAAGCTGAGGAAAGAGCTAGTTCTTTACCTCATGTCCAGTCTAACACCATGCATTTATGGAGTGGATTTGCCCAACCTTGCAGTGAGTTTGGCCAGTTTGCCTTATTTTTCTTGTGCAAATCACCTGTATACATATTTTCTTTGTTCAGGTGGTAGGACAAAATGATTCAGAACTCTGGACTCAGAGTATCATCTAAACCTACTGCTTTGTATTGATATGATGACAGCTGCACAGCATGTAAATCTTGCAGTGGAGTTCACTTGGTGAATGTTATGCTCACATACAATATGGCATTTCTAACAATTTATAAACAAATCCCTTTAGATCTTGCCCTGATGTTCAGGTAGTTGGCATATTACCAGTGGCACCTTCTCCTCATGCTACATTTTCTTTTGATGTAATTTCTCTTTCTGGAAGAATTTTTTTTATTACCTCATTTGAAGAAAGGGGAACAGGACAATACTGGAACTCAGGAGTCCTGAGTTTTATTTCAGCTCTGCCACAGATTTCTTGTGTGGCTTTGTGAGAGACACTTAACCTCTTTGGGACTCCGTTAACTTGTCTGTAAAAAAGGGGATAACAATATGATCTGTCGCCTCCCAGGAGTGTTTTAAGGCTTATTTCATTAGCTTGCCTTAAACACAATGAGATTCTCAGATGGAGGACATCATAGAAATTCTAAATTATACTATTGTATGTAAAACTTTTTAAAAATTAAAGCAAATGTGTATCTTTATAGAAACATTATTCAATAGATCCTGCTAGAGGTCTTATGTTTATTTAATTATAACAAACTTAAGCATATCATTGGGATCCAAGCCTTGTGATAGGCATCCATTTTCTACTGCTGCATTTTAATTAATCTTCAGCCATACCACTTTGGGCTATGATGGGGTCAGTTCTCAGAAACTAAGCATGATCAGGACTCATCAAGAGTTGTATGGGAAACTTCCTGAAAACACACACAATGTTCTTTTGTTCCAAGCCCAGATTCTCCTCTGTTTCTATTTGTTTTACTAAAATCTGTTCTAATGCCCATGTAGGGTGGAGAGAGGGGACATGACTGATGCACTGAATCCAAAGGGAACACTTTATTCAGTCTTCTGGACACTGGTTCTTATTTCCCTGATTTGCTGAAATAGCCTGCACTTCCTACAGTCACCACATGAAGTCTCCCTAAATCTTGGCCGGAACCACTGGAAGCTACTGGGTGGAATATCAAGCCTCTTTAGGTGTGTCGCTGTGTGATCATGGCAGATACTGGTGGCTGCTATTACCTGTAATGGGGATGCTTCTTTAACTCATGTAACAGGGGCTTGGGATTTAGAAAATGAAAGCCAGGAAGTCCTCGTGACCACAGATGTCTTAAAATTAGCACGATTGTGTGATTTTAACTCCTATGAATCCTGAGCACTCAGAAAGAGCATCATCTAAGTGACTGTGTGTGTGATAATTTTGCTGGTGTACTATATACCACTGGCCCTCAAATTCTATAAACCCCAAGGCTATGATACTGCAGCTAATATAGATTCTCCTTTAGCTCAGACTGTAGGGGCCATGATTTTATGAGTGGAAGATCTTGAGTTCCGCCTCTGTGACTCATAACACCATGCATTCATGCAGTGGACTGCACATTACTTTATGTCTGCATCAGATCAGGTATTCATTCCCATTAGTTAGATATTGCCTTTTACATATATAGTTTGTTTTTCCATTGTGTAGTAACTATGAAGAAATTCTCACACAGGCTATTTTTGAAACTGCTGGAGTCACACATTGTTTCCTTAGGGCTCCAAGCTTATTGTTTTTTGTCAGTTACATGAAATAGCTGCAGTCTACGTAAGACTTATTTTTTTCCCAGTTCCTCAAACCATTAGTACCCTTTCACGTTTCCCCTTAAGAAAAAGGACCTTTGAAACTCTGCCATGTTGCATTATTTAATTTCCTGCATGTATCTGATGAAAGCATGGCCAAAGCAGGCACTGTTACTGAAGGAAAGAAATAATAGAGAGAATCTGTAGGAAAACCTTAGTTGCAGAGAAAAATAAATTACAGAATGCTGAAAGAATAGGGTGGAAAGAGTGCTGGTGAATGACAATACATATGCTTCTGGAATGTTAGTTTATTTTTTTATTTTCTAAAGCCAAAATGTTGGGATGGAGAGGTTTTTAGTTCATGTTGTACTTTTGCCTGAAATCTGAATTAATCTTATTTGGACACGGTGTACCATTAGGACTCATGGGTTCTATTCACAGCTCTGCCACTGACTCATAGCAGATTCCGGATGACAAGGTATATATCCACACAGGAATTAATACCATTCCCAGTAGCAATAACTGCTGCTCCATGATTGTATTCCTTTCTCAGGAAGGAGGTTATTGTGCAGGTGGAGAAGCAAATAGAAGTGTGACTCCTGAGCATGCTGTATTGCCAGTGAGGAAGGGGAAGCCAAACATCACCATGGAAAGATAACCCTTCAATACAGCACTGCCTCATTTTTCTGTGGGGTTTATACACCACACAACCTATTAGCACTGCCACCATCAAAATTCCCCTCCAATTAGCATCAGTCAGAAGCTCTGCTAAATTAATTTAATGCAGATTCCTGGGGCTTCTGTCCAGTGGTTCTTAACCTTTACTGCAGCCTGCACCTCTTTGGTTCTCAAAATATGTTCTCTCACCCCTTATCAAAAATCAAAATATGTTCTCGTACCCCTTATCAAAAATTGTTGAAGTAGGTCAGTTCTTTATTTATTTTAAACTAGATATATTTTTGTTTGTATATTACAGTAATTGTTAAAAAAATGTATAATGTTAATAAATACATAGGTTTGATGAAACAAAGTAGATGTACTTACATGCCTGTGCTTAATTTGTGTTTTCGATGATTTACCTTCTAAAAAAATCTGGCATGTCTCACACCCCCAGAAAGGGCATCTCGCACCCCCAGAGGGTGCGTGCACCCCAGGTTAAGAACCACTGCACTAGTTAATCCCTTTCACGCTTGACTTACTCTTCCCCAAAAAGAGTAAAACGTGACTTGTTATTATTTTATTATTAAAACCGTTCCATGGTGGGAGGGGATTTACTTTTTGTATCCATGAGCTAAATCTGACAATGCTGACTACCTATTTCAGAGTTTATGGGTCTGTGAGTTAAAAAGCATCTTTGTAAAATCAGGATGCAATTAGCCAGTGAGAATAGTGTCATTATGGAAGCCCCTAGTTGATCTGCAGATCACAGAGCAGTCTCTGAGAACATGTATGCTGTTTCTTTAAATCTGTAGCAGGAAGTCAGGCAGAAGGGAGGTATGTATTTATCTTCACACCACGCCTCTAAGTGATGGCAATGCTACTATCCCATTTTACAGATTGGGAACTGAGAGACTATGTTGCATAAGACATAACTAGTCTGTAGAAGAGCTAGTAATTGAACCTCCATCTCTAAAATCCCAGGATACCACTTTAATCACTGGGTTCAGAAGGGAGGGTAGGGAAGGTTAAATTATGGAAAGGTCTGAAATGTTACCAGCTAAGATCCATATCCGACAAATGCTTTCAATAGAGTAACTTTATTCATGTGAGTAGTTCCCCTAATGCCAGTAGGAATATGGCCATGCAGAAAGATACCCTTGTGTAGAAGGCTTACAAGATTGGGCCCTAACCTTAGGTCTTTTATTTAAAATGTCTTGGCTGGCATTATGTGACATGACCATTTAAGGAAGATTTAAGTGCCAAAATTTAGCTGCGTTGACATTGACAAAAAGATGAAGTGGCAGCATGTGCCAGAGGTCCAAAAATAAGTCCAAGTGACAAAATATTTAGGACATGCTGTGCTGTTGCCACATAAAGGTTGTTTTCCACATAATTTGTATAGCATACAGTATCGAATTAAATCTTGGAAGTACATTTTCTATTGCAAAACAGCTTTGTGTGTTTCAAGGTTGCTTGCAACAAAAAAATATTCTTGTCATGTCACTTGCCCAAATATTAGCCAATAACATAAAAGAACTCAGAATCTAACTTTTTAGCTGCTATAAACTTTAGGACAGGCAAATTGATTTGTGATATCTAGATTTAGGATTTCAATAAAGACTTGCAATAAATTTTATATTTATAGTCTATCTGTCAATGGATTTCTGATGTGACCATCATTGGAATGTCTGGGGTCTATAAACATAATGAAGTGAAGCATAATTTTCTGCGAAGGGGTTGCCTACTCCACTCCTCCTTTGTTTGGATGCCATTTGTGTTTTGTGCTTTTGGAGTTATATTTTAAATGTTAGATCATTTCCATTGTTTATCTCCAGGAAGGTGTTTTCAGACCAGTCTGCAGTCATTGCACAGACCTTCCCACAATAACAATGAAAAAAGTTTTACATTTCGCATTCAGATATAGTCACAAATAAGTGCAGCTCACATCACTGTCAGATTCATATATCCGATGTCAGTGTTGTGGAACAATCTTTTGCTAGTTCATTTGTATTGCAGATTCCATCAAGGATTTCCCAAGGAGCTGGCTAAGTCTCAGCATTCTGACAAATACTAAAGCATGCACTTATAAAATAAATACATTCATATTTTTAATATGGGAAGTGGGACTGGGGAGAGGGACACAACAAGGGCAAAAGCAGAGCAGCTGCAAAGGCACAAGGCCTCCATATATATGGCCCTGAACTCCTGCAGATTCCCCAGGATCCCTACAGATCTCTACAGGGCAGGTGTAACCACTAGGCAAACTAGGCGGCCGCCTAGGGCGCCAAGATTTGGGGGCACCAAAAAGTGGTGTCCAGCGTCACAGGAGTCAGCTGAGCAGGACAGGGCGGGGAGCGAGGCCTCCATAACAAACCTGCCCCCCCAGCGAGGGGCGCCGCGCAGGACAGTCAGTGGGAGCCTGCGGCAGAGCAAGGAGGAGACAGCCGGCTGGGTGCGGCGACCAGCGCGGCCGAGGCACAGAGCCATTGGGGGAGGCAGGACATGGTCCTGAGCTCAGGTGAGCTTCGTCCTCCAATGCGCCGCACCTGGGGAGGGGAAAGGGCTGGCACAGGTGCTGCTTCCAAACACTAACCCCCCTCCCTCCCCGCCCCCGGTGGCACTGTGTCAATGCGGGAAGCTGGCCCTGATCCCCAGGGAAATCCTCACCTTCTCCCTGGGAGAGACCGGCTCTGCCCTCCTTGCCCCTGGGTCCCCCTCGGAGGGCGAAGTATTCAGAGCCTGGGAACGTTTAGAGACCCTGCGAGCTGGGGGCATTCGCAGCCTCCTCCTTGCTCATAGGTTCCCCCGGGCCAGAAGGGACCGTTGTGATCATCTCCTCTGACCCCCTTGTATTAATTCTAATGAACAATGCCACATTATGCAGTATTCATTTTTGAAAGTTTATAATAAGTGATGCTCCGGGGGGAGAGGGGGCGCAAGGTGGAAGTTTTGCCTAGGGTGCAAAATATCCTTGCCCTGGATCTCTGAGGATCTGCTAAGTTTGAAGGCAGAGTTTGCAGCTAATCCGTGAGGGGCAAACCCTAACTCAAAACAAAATGATCAGGGATGAAATATGCCAGAAGATGCTCATGGAGTTTTTCCATACGTTGGGATGATCCTACAGCCCAAACAGTCATTATGGGAGAACCTGCTGGTTCGCTGAAGGTTGAAATGCAGCTGTTTTCTGCATTTCTATGAGCTTTGCTACTGCTTTTATTCAATATCTGTTCCTGGTCAAACAATACCAGGAACAATGTCATATTGTAAATAAATATAGAGCAGGAAGGAATAATCTGATCCTGGGTCCGCTGATTTGTCTCTCAAATGAAGAAAACCACACTCCTAGAGTCCATATATGTTCTGACCCTCTCAGAAATTGTGACAATATACAGATACGTTCTAGTGTTGAAGGCAGTGTGTCCTAGTGGCTAGAGCACTGGACTGGCACTCAAGAGACCTGGGCTCCATTCTTGTCCCAGCCCTGCCACTGGTTTGCTGGGTGACCTTCGCCTTCCTGTGCCTCAGTTTCCTCATCGGGTAAAATGGGGATAATAACGTTCTTTGAGATCTGTGGATAAAAAGTACTATATCAGAGGTAGGTATTAATATTTATAATTAGTGACATTTACTAGGCTGCATTGCCTTTGAGTTTTCAAATCTATTATTAGTTTAATTTTTGTTCAATGCCCAGAGTCTTTCAGGCCTGGGTGCTGATTCACAGTACACCACAGAGTTTAGTGAAGAACATCACATCTCACCATCCCAGATAAAGGAAAAGAGTTGTGATGGCAGGTAGCAGGTAGCATGTGTGCGTGGGTGTAAGTATAGGGCAAAACAGAATTTGGTTCAGTGAACAGCTTAACTAGTCACATGCTGATACTCCTGAAAGATTATTTTTGTTGTCTCACTGTAGTACTCTCTGAGAGTGTATCTTGATTCATCTACCTATAGTACACCCACCAGCATTATAACTAGAGGTAAGATATACCAAAATCATTACCAAGAAGATGCCCCTTGAAAGGTAATGTCAAACATATTACTCCTGGGGGCATTCTGCACCAAAAAATTAAAATAATTGAAACTGGCATGATTATGTATTGTTGTTTTGACAAATAAAATAAAATTTGCAGGGACGTACTGGCCGCCGCTTCCAGCAGCTCCCATTGGCCTGGAGCAGCAAACCACGGCCACTGGGAGCCACGATTGGCCAAACCTGCGGACACGGCAGGTAAACAACCCGGCCCGGCCCGCCAGGGGTTTTGCCTGCACAAGCGGTGGAACAAGTTTGGGAACCACTGACCTAGAGGCTCAGACTGCATCATATGTGTAATAAGAGACAGTACCTGCCCCAAAGAGCTTAAAGAGATGCAACAGCTGGCTGTAACAAACTAATGGAGAAAGGGAGGACAAGGTAAGAGTAACACAAGTGTGTTTCGTTGACAAATTGTTTGTGCAGGTCATAGGTATAATGAGTTTATGAGTAATCACCATCTTTTGCTAACTTAATTGAAAGATCACTGGAGTAGCACTGTGAAGTACTATGTGGCTCTACAGAAGGAGAAACATAGATGATAGGAAACAAACAAAATAATGAGAGGTCTTTTCCTGGAAGAGCTTACAATCAAAAGGTATAAATGTGTAAATTCCAGTTAACTTATTTGTCTATTATGAAATGGAATAACTTGCTTTGTCTTTGTGCCCCAGTGCAGTTAATGAACTTTCAGTGGAATTTGAAGGTGATCTGCAAAGGTGTTCTCCCCTTTCTTCCTCACCTTATGATTTATAAAGGCTTAAAAGGGAAGAAAAAAACCCACTTTGTTCTTCACTTAAGGGGAAAACTTGACATTGCTGGTTTTAACTAGATGATTCTATGTGTATTCAAAGAGGTTCTGTATAGGCACAAAGTTCATGCTTATATGGATTTGACTGCAGGATCAGGGTCCTAGACTTTAACTGAATGGCCAGAGGTGTGATTCAATCCATAACACAGATCTGTTCTTCTTCCAAGTGTTTGAATTAAATAGTTATTAACAAAAATCCCCAAAGGAAAACCCTAAATAAAAATCACTTTCCCTCTCAATTAATTTATGAAATCTCCCTTGCTTGGTTTTTCTAATGGCCTAAATTTATTAGTGCTTTAATGAGCCATGGTGTCTTCCAAGGGGAAAAAAATGGGTAGACAAGACCTGAATCTCTGATGTCTGGGGCAAGAGGAGGAGAGAAGGTAGCAGGAAAAGAACTCCAATTGAAAAAAAGAAAAAACTTTCAGGCCTTTTCTTCCTTTGCAAATCCCCTCTATTGGACTTCATGAGCTACTCCACCTGTTTTGTCACTACTGTTAGATCAAATGGTGACACTCCATCCTTTTACAACAGTTTCTTGTTTTTTAATGTAACATTAAGAGATACTTAAACTGCAAAGTCAGAAAACAAAAAAGATAAGGTTTTCCTAATAATGTGAACCTAACTACCTATCACAGCTTGTATTTTTGTGGTTAAAAGTAGAATCTATGGCATACAAAATGTGACTAGGTTTACGTAATTAGGAGAGCCTTACCTTTTTTGTTTCTCGAACTTTGCAATTTTTAAATTTATACCTCCATTTGTTCTCTTAAGTTTTCCTTTCTTCATAGTGATTTTTCTTCTGCAAGTTAGGCGTCCTAGGCAGTGGAAATAAGAAAATGCCATTAATTTAATTTCAGAAGTCTCAGTCTCCTATCAGTGAAGAACCAGATTATTTGACTGAGAAATAATAAAGCTTTGCAAAAGATCTGGAATCCTTGGCTAGGTTCAATGACATAAAATAGACTATTCCTTGTATTCTATTTCCTCTGAATCCAGTCCTGCAATTGGATCTTTGTAGGCAGCCACCTTTGCCCATGCAGAGCCATGCTAACTTCAGTGGGGCTCCATACAGATGCAGGGCTCTGCCCATGTGCATCTGATTGCAGAATTGGGGCCTATGTTCATAACATCAAAGTCCTGCTAGATATAGTGAGAATCTGATACTTAGCATATATTAATTTCCACAAAGAATTAAAAAAAAATAGTCAAGAAGGTACTTGTTCTTCTTTGAATGCTTGCTCATGTAGATTCCACGTTAGCTGTGTGCATGCCGACATGCACAGTTGTCAGAGACTTTTGCCTGAGCGGTATACATAGGGCCGGCTGTGGCGCTCTCTGGAGTGCTGCGCTCATGCGGCAGTATATCAGGCGCTGCCAGCCCTACACCCTCTCTGTTCCTTCTTACCGCCCGTGACAGTTGTTTGGAGCACCTAGTCTTGTTTAGGAAGAGCATTAGCAGTTCTTCACTGTTCAGATCGTTCTCCTTTGTTGTTTAGTCAGTGATTATTTAGCTGTTAAGTGTTTTAGTAGTAGTTTAGTTGTTAGAGTCCCAGCTGGGACTTTGTCCACTCCCCAGGCTTTAAGCCCTGTTCTGAGTGTAGCCGGCAGATGCCCATCAGTGACCCTCAGGAGAGTTGTCTGAAGTGCCTGGGGAAGTCCAATTGAAAAGACAAGTGCCGGATCTGCAAAAAAAATTATCCCTGAACTCAAAAAGAGTGGGACATTTGATTAAGAGCCCTCCTGATGGAGGCTGCTCTGCGCCCAGCATCGGAGCCCTCGGACACCACACTTGGTACATCAGCATCGGCAGGCAGTGCACCGCCGGAACCGGGATCCACCTGGCACTGTTCCCCCTTGCCGGTACCAAAGAAGCGGTCTAAGTCGTCTGGTCCACAGACACCACACTAGGAAACTTCGGGCAAAAGACCTGAGCTAGGCCTCATGCCAGCAATGGAGGCTCTTCGGGATATCACTGTGGTCGGACCCCCTAGCCCAGCCAGGGACCGACTTCCAACTCTGGGGAGTGGTAGGGGGTCCCAGCCCATCACAGGGCCATTTGCACCTGAGACGGGCCCGGCGGCCAAAGAACAGTTAGGCCAGCCAGCACTGCAGATGCCTGGCTGCATGGCAGATCCCACCAAGACACCAGCTCAGATGACCAAGCTGGTGATGGGACCACCCTAAAGGCAGTGGAATGACCCCGGACCGCAGCCATCGTTCCCCTTCGCCATGGTCAAGGACCCCAGTACTGCAACCCCAGTCTCCGGCCAGGAGGCCCAGATCACCGACACCACAGTCTCTGCTTACAAGACACCGGACTCTGGAATCACGACGCCAATGCCTGTATTCTTGGTACCAACAGTCCTCCCACCAGAGATCGCCAAGGCACCGGGCGCCATCACCTTGCAGGTCTCCTAGGCATTGGTCCCCTCCAACATGAGATCGTTCCTAGTCATGGTACTTGTCACCGGGGCCCCGGTACTGTTCTTCGGGCAGGCACTGGCCCTCGCCTTCCCCGTACCGGTCACCAACAAGAGTCAGTCGATGGCCCCACCCTGGTCACCAGAAGGACAGTGGTCCAGGTCGGAGGGACAGTTTAGCCCTTCCCCTGTACAGGGCAAATCATCTCCCAGCCAGAGGCCCACCTGCAGCACCGGCATGAGATCAAGGGCAATGGCCCGCCCATTGGCAGCACTGGAACTTGTGGGGGGTACCTGTGATGCCGGCACCATACTCCCACCGCTCCTCCCAGGCGGCATCGGACAAGCTACCCCCAGCACAGCTGGCACTGGTGTCAGAGCAAGGGGCCCAATCCGAAGCAGTGACCCCGAGGGAGGTCCCAGCGACCGTGGAGTGGTCCCCGACGCAGCAATGGGACGTCCCCCAACCTCCGGCGGTGCAGTCATCTTCATCGTCCCTGGATGAGGCGGTGGAAGGGCCCTTGCAAACTGGTAGCCCCCCCGATGACTTCAGGGAGCAGGGCTTTGGAGCGGAGCCCGGAGCTGGAGCAGTGGAGCTGCAGGTTTTTTCCCAGGAGCAGGAGCGGAGCCAGAGCACAGCTCCAAAACCCTGTCAAGGAGCACTAAACCCTACTTAGAAGGGTGGTGGCCAACCTGAACTTGGAGGTCGAGGAGCTAGCTGAGGAGCCCGATGACCTCTTCAATGTCATTCCCTCCTCTGCCCCAGCCCAGGTCGCATTGCCCGTTCATCCAGGGGTCCTAAAGATCGCCAAGTCGATGTGGCAGACCCCATCTTCCATTTCGCTCACATCCAAGAAGGCGGAAAAGAAGTACTATGTCCCCGCAAAGAGGTTTGAATACCTATACATGCACCCTCCTGCAGGGTCCCTGGTTGTGTCTGCCATTACCAAAAGGGCCAGGTAGGGCCAGGCGAGTGGCACCCCCAAATATAAAGAGGCCAAGAGGATAGACTTATTTGGCAGAAAAAAATATTCCACAGCAAGCCTCCAATTTAGGGTCTCTAACCATCAGGCCCTACTTGGCAGATACAATTTCAACCTGTGGGACTCTGTTGGCAAGTTCAAAGAGAGTCTCCCACAGGATTGGGCGCAGGAGTTCGCCACTCTCATAGAAGAGGGCAGGGAGGTAACCAGAGGTGTCCTCCAGATGGCCTGTAACGCCACGGACTCAGCATCCTGGGTGGTTGCCTCTGCAATAGCCATGAGGCATAGCCCCTGGTTACAGACCTCTGGGCTGTCCCAGGAGATGCAATCAACCCTGCTGGACTTCCCGTTCGAGGGAACGGGGCTCTCCTTGGAGCTCACTGATGCTAGGCTCCATGGCTGTAAAGACTCCTGGGCCACCTTCCGCTTCTTAGGCGTACATACTCCTCAGCAGGTCAGAAAGCCATTCTGCCCTCCGCCATCATCGAGGTCTTGGGATTCCCCTCATTCCGGCTCCTACAAAAAGAAGAACAAAGACAGGGGTTTTAAGAGACGCCACCAGTCGTCGTCTCGTCCACCTGCCCAGCCTGGTCCTTCCAGGAATCAAGGCAGCCAGAAGCAGTCATTCTGAGGATGCGCCCGAGAACGATGCCCCAGTCACTGCACCAGATCCATTCCCAATCTTCCTCAACCGCCTCCACCCTTTCCGGTCGGCCTGGTCCCATATCACCTTGGACCGCTGGGTGCTTGACACTGTCTCGTCGGGCTATACCCTGCAGTTTGTAGCCGACCAACCCTTCCACCCCCCTTCCCTGTCCCTCTTCAGGGACCCTTCTCACAAGCAACTCCTCGTTCAGGAGGTCAAAAACCTCCTGAGCCTAGGGACAGTGGAAGAGGTTCCGCAAGACATGGAAGGAAGAGGATTTTTCTTCCAATATTTCCTCATTACGAAGGCAAAAGGGGGTCTCAGACCTATCCTAGATCTGCGCCGCCTCAACAAGTCTCTCAAAAAGTTGAAGTTTCATATGGTTTCCCTGGCCTCCATCATCCCCTCCCTGGATCCGTGAGACTGGGATGCCACTCTCGATTTAAAGGACACTTATTTCCATATTCCCGGGGCACCGGCGTTTCCTCCATTTCACGTTGGGCCAGTGCCATTTCCAGTTCACGGCGATGCCCTTTCGTCTCTCGTCGGCCGCAAGGGTGTTCACAAAGTGTATAGCACCAGTGGCCGCTTACCTGCAATGTCGGGGAGTCCAAATCTATCCATACCTTGACGACTGGTTTAGAAGGGGCCGGTCCTTGGATCAGGTGCAGAAGCATCTCGATCTGGTCTGTTCCACCTGCCACGACCTGGGCCTAATAATAAATGACAAAAAGTTGACCCTCACCCCAGTGCAGTGTATAGAATTCGACTCCACTCGAGCCAGAGCCTTCCTCCCCGAGACTCTGTTCCAAGCCATGATGGACCTCATCTCATCTCTGTGTGCCCAACCACTCACCACCGCCTACATGTGCCTGATACCGTTGGGTCACATGGCAGCATGTACTTATATGGTCCAGCAGATGCGACTCAGCCTCAGGCCCCTACAGGCGTGGCTGGCGTTGGTCTATGTCCCCAACCAGCACAGTATGGACCAGGTGATCAGGATTTCAGACCGCATACTGTCGTCTCTTACCTGGTGGCAAGATCCCGCATCGGTGCTGGAGGGAGTCCCCTTCACAGCCCTAGTCTCGTCGGTGACGCTTCAGACCTGGATTGGGGAAGCCCACCTGGGCAATCTCAGTACTCAAGGCCGTTGGTCCAGTCACGATCGTTCCCTGCACATCAACATCAGGGAGCTCAGGGTGGTTCGCCTAGCCTGCCAAGCCTTTCAGCCTCACATACAAGGCAAGGCGGTTCAGGTCCTAATGGACAACACGGCCATGGTCTTTATATCAACAAGCAGGGGGCAGCCAGGTCTTCTGCCCTATGTCAGGAAGTGCTCTGGATTTCTGCCTGCAGCACAACATCCATCTTGTGGCCGTTCACCTCCCAGGGGCCGGAAATGCTTGGACGGACTGCCTCAGCAGGACATTCTTGTCTCGTTACAAGTGGTCCCTTTACGCGGAGGTGGTCAGTTCTATCATCCGCAGATGGGGAACTCCCCAGGTGGCAGGGCCAGCTCCAGGCACCAGCGGAGGAAGCACGTGCCTGGGGCGGCACATGCTAAGGGGCGGCATTCCGTCCATTCTTGGGGCGGCACAGTCCGGGTGGCTTTTATTTATTTAATTTATTTTTTATTTTATATATATATATATATATATATATTTGCTTTGGCAGTTAGGGCGGCAGTTTTTTTTTTTTTTTTTGCTTGGGGCAGCAAAAATGGTAGAGCCGGTCCTGCCAGGTGGACCTGTTCGCATCCAGGCAATGAGGAAAAAAAAACAAAAACAAAGAGATGCCCCCTACTGGAGGCTCTCAAACTGGCTTGTCTGAAAATGGGGAGGCGGAATCAGACTCTGGTTTAGCAAATTCCCCAGAGGGCTCTCTAGACAGGTCCCGTTCTACTCCCAATGACCCTCATGGAGGCGCCTCAGAGTCTGACTCTCAAATAGCATCTGATGTAGAAGATGCCGCTAATGATCCCGTAGAGGAACCCCCAAGTAACCCCGAAAATGCCGAGGTGTATATGGAGGGAGTGAGAAGTTGGCAACGTGAAGTATCCAGATTTGGGGGGTCAGTGTATTGTGAGGAATTTCGTTTTGTTAATCTTGAGCAAATAAATTCAGCTCAGCAGGTTATTGAAGCCATACACCGGGGGATACAGTTAGTGCTCGATGACATTAATGGTAGGGTAGGCCCTGATGATTATGTTCAGTTACGTTTAGAGAGCCGTAATTTAACTAACTCTTTGTTTTCGGTCAAAAGAACTAGGGATGAGCTGTCTTCTGAGGATTTCTTAAATCAGACCTCAAAACTGCTACAGAGCAATAGAGAGTTGCATCTCGATGGGACGTTGCGCCTTGTTGTGACAGTTGTAAAAAACAGGGGTGGGGGCGCTCGTAGAGTTTTAAATACTATCCTTAATAGTCAAATTATTCATAAAAAGAGACAGTGTTTAGTAGACCTGACTTACACCGGTACCAATTTGTGTTTTGCGGGTGGGCTCTTGGCCGTCATGTCCGATCGTAAACCTACGGACGCGGAATTGTTAGCGGAGGCGAGAAAGTTACATGAGAAACTGGGGTGGTCAGATCAAAAAAAGGTTATGCTCAGCGACGTAGCAAAGTTTGAACAGCATTTAGGAGTTAACATACAGGTGGTGCTGTATACGGCGAAAGGCGGCTGGGGCTTTTTTAAAACGGGGGGCACAGTGTACCCCAAGACTTATTTTATCCTGTTGCACGATGAGCATTACTATGGGGTTCTGGATGTAAAAACGTTGTTTGGAGCGAAAAATTATTGTGAGTTTTGCCACAGGGTGTACAGCCACGACCACTCTTGCAGGTATCATTGCCGCCTCTGCTTGAGCGTAACGTGCTCAGACAGCGTGGGCGTGCAGCAGCGGTGTCCTAGCTGTAGACTGTATTGTCGGTCCAAAGAGTGTTTAGACAGACATATCGACTGTGCATCAAAAAACCAAGTTGAATGCCTGTCTAAAACTTTGTGTGAGAAGTGTCACGCTTACGTGGACAAGCGGCATAGGTGTAAAGGGAGACGGTGTAAGCAGTGTCAGGGTTTGATCGTTGGTGATGTAGACGGTCACCTCTGTTTTATGGACAGCCTTAGAAAGCCCGAATCTTCAGAAAAGTATATTTTTTATGATTTCGAATGCACGCAGGAGACCGGGGTGCACACTCCCAATTACATTTTTGCTATGTCCCTAAAGCCAGAAAAATCCTGGGAATTTAAGGGCGATGAGTGTCTTTATGTGTTTGTGAAGACCTTTATTGGCAAAGAGTTTCGGGACTACACGTTCCTAGCACACAATTCTAAAGGTTATGATGCATACTTTATTGTTAGACAGTTACTCAAGGAAAAGATGGGCCTAGAACTGATCACTCAGGGTAGTAAACTAATGTGCGTGGAAGTTAAGGCCCTGGGCATTCGTTTTATAGACTCTTTAAACTTCTTGCCCATGAAGCTTAGCAAGCTACCGCAGGCGATGGGGTTTGAAGGGTGCAAAGGGTATTGTCCACACTTTTTTAACACGTTAGAAAATCAAAATTATGTGGGGCCTATGCCCGGTATGGAGCACTATGGTGTAGAAAGCATGATGCCCAGAGAAAAAGCAGAGTTTCTCGACTGGTATCGGGACCACAGCTCTGAGGCGTTTGACTTGCAGAAAGAGCTCGCGTATTACTGTCAGCAGGATGTAAAAATTTTGAGACAGGCCTGTATCCTATACAGAAAAGAGATTATGAAAATGACGGAGAAGGGAAATGTAGTAGAGAAAGAACCTGGTAAATTCACCGAGATAAAACTGTGTATAGATCCATTCCGGTACATAACACTTGCCTCTGTCTGCATGGCTATGTACAGGTTTCTGTTTTTGGAGCCTAACACAGTAGCTCTTCTCCCTCCAGACAACTATCACAGGCTGAAAAAGAGATATTCCACCCCATCTATTCAGTGGCTGTTGTACATCTCTCACAAAGAAAATATACAAATACGGCACGCTTTACAGGGTGGGGAACTACAGGTATGCCCCTACTTTTTAGACGGTTATGCCGATGTTGATGGGGTACGCACAGCCTTTGAGTTTAACGGGTGTTTTTTCCATGGCTGTGTCACCTGTTATTGTGAAAAAGCACAAAATCCTATGACGGGGACATCTTTTGGGTTTCTTTATTACAAGACGCAGCTCAAGACTGACTATCTGAAACGACTTGGTTTTGTAGTGAGGACTCTTTGGGAGCACGAGTGGGAGGTGATGAAAGAAACAGACAGGGAGCTTGCAGACTTTTTAAACCGAGCCCAGTTACCCCAGCCTCTCGTGCCTAGGGATGCTCTTTTTGGGGGGAGGACAAACGCTATCCGCCTATATTACAAGCCTAACCCCGGGGAAGAAATCCACTATTATGATTTTACCAGCCTGTACCCTTTCGTAAACAAAACCAAAGAATACCCTATCGGACACCCCGATATAGTCTATGACAAATTTGGGCCCCTTGCAAATTATTTTGGAATTGCAAAAGTTAAAGTGTACCCCCCACGAGGCCTCTTTTTCCCATTGTTACCTGTCAGAGTGGGTGGCAAGCTTATGTTCCCGCTATGCCGAACCTGTGCGGAAACCGAGCAGCGGGAGACATGCACCCATACTGACGAGGAGCAGGCCATCCTGGGGACTTGGTGCACGGTGGAATTGAACGCGGCCATAGCGAAGGGGTACGCGGTGGCTAAGATCTATGAAATCTGGCATTTTAATGAAAAATCTGATAAACTCTTTTCAGAGTACATAAAATTACACCTCCGTCAGAAACAAGAGGCTTCAGGGTATCCCAGTTGGTGCACAGACGAGGAAAAACAAAATAAGTACGTTAGCGATTTCTACCAGAAAGAAGGCGTGCATTTACGCCAACACGAGATCAGATCAAACCCTGTTAAACGCCAAATCGCTAAACTGTTTTTTTAAATTCTCTGTGGGGTAAATTCGGCCAAAGATCCAACCTACCCAACACCAGCATCGTGAGAGACCCTGACGAACTCTTGCAGTACCTGTTCTCCCCCAATTATGAGGTTTCATCCTGCGAGTTTATCGATGATGAAACAGCGTGCGTGTCGTGGAAGCACGCAAAAGAACGGTACTCTGTCTCTGGCAATACCAATGTTTTCATAGCCTGTTTCACCACTGCTTATGCCCGCTTAGAATTATACAGCCTCCTAGACGGTTTGCAAGAGCGGTGCCTGTACCACGACACTGACTCGGTGATATTTGTGAAAAGGGAGGGTGACTGGAATCTCCCTCTGGGGGATTATTTAGGGGACTTCACGAGCGAGATCCCGCCAGATCAACACATCACCGAGTTTGTGTCGGCAGGCCCAAAAACCTATGGGTATAAGCTGTCGGGTGGAAAGGCCTGTATGAAAGTCAAAGGTATTACCCTAAATGTAGCAAACTGCGAAAAGATCAACTTCGACAGTTTGAAAGATCTAGTCTTGGACTATTGCACGGGTCTGCAAGAAAACACCTCAAAAAAGATAGAGGTGCAGCAGCCCTCTATCGTAAGAAACAAAAACCAGTGGCAAATAGAGACAAAAACCCTTAAAAAGACAAAAAAGTGGTTTACAACAAGAGGGTCTTAGGAGAAGGTTTTAAAACCCTGCCCTACGGCTTTTGGAAAAAGCAATCCACTTAAAGGTTTGTTTAAAAATTCTTTCCCCCGATCGGTTTGTAATTTTTGAGGCACGCGACCTTCACTGAAAATAGCTTTAAAGGCCTTGGATACCTCACCACTCGTCTTGTCTTTTAGGCCTAAGGCCCAGGCATATTTGGATAGAATGTCTATCACTGTTAAGATGTACTTAAAACCGCTGTTGTGTTTGGAGAACCGGTGCATATCCACCAAATCTGCCTGCCACTGCGCATCCACCTCTGAAACAATGGTCTTGTTTCTTTTAAAACGTATTCGAGCTGGTTTGTGTAAAGTGTAAGCATCCTGGTCTGAAAGCCATGCTGTTACCTGTCTTCTGTTTAAAGTTTTACTATGCTTTCTGGCCGCTTGAAAAAGAGGGTTGACCCCGCCAAAGCTCCCAACTTCCCCGGGGGGGGGGTAATATATTTTCTTTAACAGCGCCGTCTGTGTAGACATGACTGTTACTGGTACCGTCTTTTACTACCACGAGTATGAAAGGGGACACATTCATATTGACACATTTAAATAAGTTTTATTAATCGCCTGGTTTAACACGACCTTTTACAGTCACCTATAAAATGGATGCCATGACCCCTACCATAAGGGAGTCTCAGATGGTTCATTCTTCCATTTTGTCCTTTTCGGCTTGAGATCTGTATCTCAGACATGAGCAAAAGCAGCTGACGCACGATACGTTTACTCCCACAGGGCTTCCAATGTGTAAGTTCTTAAAGGCCTCTAAAAAGGCAGCGTCGACCTGTTGAGAGATTTTCAGAAAAGAAACCGTGTAAGCACCCTCACTGCTTGTTTTTTTTTTTTTAATTTATGCAACCCCCGGTTCCTACCCCATTACCCACCCCTCCTCGACCGCCGCTTCTTAAGCATTCATTTACCTGAGCGCCGTCTTTTCCGTTCGCTTTGTCCGCCGGTGCCTCCCCCGAGCCGCGATCACCTTCCACCTCTGAGGGGGTGGAGAAAGAGAGGCCGTCACGTTCATCAGGCTGTCTCACGAGGGTTTCGGGGTCGGGTTCCGACGTATCCATCAATGGCTGGGTCAAAGGGTCCTCCTTGGAACTGTCGCTGATGTAACACCTGCTCCACACAAGGTCAAAGAAGGTTGGGGCTAAAACAAAGTCCGAAGTTCTCACGGGGGTGGTGAAGGAGTCCATGTTTCCTCTCAGCAGCCTTTCCGCGCTTTCGAAAACACGTGTCCTTGGTAAGAGATGGCCGCCTCCTCTGTCTGGCGCTGGGACTTATGGGGTAATGGTGCTGCACTCTGATTGGCGGAGGGCCTTGGGAGGCGTTCTTAGTGGGGTCACACGACTCCCTTCCGGAGGGGTCACCCCAACCCAGAAGTCACCCTGATTGGTCAAAATCTCCTCTCGGGGAGGTCCTGTTGGGACGAAACCCCTCCTGATTGGTAGAGGGTGGTGGGGGGAGTTGTTAGAGGGGTCACACAACCCACTTCCAGACGGGTCACCCCCGCCCCGGAAGTCCCCATGATTGGTCAAAATCTCCTCTCGGGGTGGTTCTTTCGGGACAAAACCCCTCCTGATTGGTAGAGGGTAGTGGGGGGAGTTCTTAGAGGGGTCACACGACCCACTTCCGGACGGGTCACCCCCGCCCCGGAAGTCCCCCTGATTGGTCAAAATCTCCTCTCGGGGCGGCCCTATCGGGACGAAACCCCTCCTGATTGGTAGAGGGTGGTGGGGGGAGTTCTTAGAGGGGTCACATGACACACCTTGCTTCCGGTCAGGTGGCATCTTGACCCTGGATGTAATCCCCCCATGGGGTGGGACTTCTGGTGACAGGTGGGAGGGGTCAAGGGGCGGGGCTAGGGTTTAATTGATGGTAGGGCCCTTATACTACTATCATAGCAAAGGGCGTGGTCTCCCGCCCAGACGGACGGGGAGGGAGCCGTGAACCCCTTACAGTCTCTCTTTCTACTCATTCATACTTTTTCTCTAAATATGTCAAAACACAGGCACACAACCTTCCCCCGGCCAAACACAGAAAAATAATACAAAATAAATTTTCAAAATGGCCGACGGCGCCAAAAACATACACAACCGGAAACGGGGACGGAGGGCGGGACGTAAATGCTACACAGTGCATGGAAACCTGTCAAAAAGTACATGGTGATGAAAGCTATCGAGCAGTTAACTACTCACATGGCTGCGCAGGGCAGGCGGCCAATGGGGAAGAAGCCATGCTCTGGTACGAAGCTCCCAGGGAAGGGAGGCTGGCTTTTCCCAGAGCTAGGGCAGCTGGGCAGCTTCAATGACCGGGCTCTCCTTAGTACACGTTGTTCTTATCCAATGAAAAAATGTGCATAGGCTGCAGCGGGCTGGAGGGTGGTTCTTGAACGCCTCCAGGATGAAGATGGTCTGATAAGCCAGGCTTTGGACCGAGGAGTTGCTGTCCTCCTGCAAGCCTTTGAGGTCTAAGATTGAAAGGAAGGAAATGGGGGTCAGAGCCACAGCGCTCTGGAGAGCCCCAGCAGACCAAGCCAGCGCTGTACCTCTCGGCCTGTGACAAGGAGGCAGCAGGCTGGGAGGCGGGAGGCAGGGGACTAGCAAGAACAACCAGCAACCCTCACTAAACATCCCTGCTGCCCTCCACAAATGGGGGAGCCTCCAGACACAGGCAAGAAGTCCCAATGAACCCCATTCACTCACTATTTCTAGGACTGCCCCGTCCCTGCAGTATCTGAGCACCTCATCCCTGCCTGTATTTACCCTCCGCCTTCCCCCCAATGCACAGATGGGCACTTAGGTCCAGAGAGGGGGAGAGTCACAAAGGGGGCTTGGGCATTGTTAGGCTATGCCTAACTTTAGGTGCCCTGCTGCCATCCAGGAAATGCCGAGGAGGGAGCTCAGCCATTCTCTAGCTCTGGTTGGGAGGCCCAGCTGTGAACCTGCTCTGGGAGTGAGGAGTCTGATCTATATCACTCCCCCCCCCCCCGCCATTCGCCAACAAATGTGGAGATGCTGCTCTGCCCTGCGCTGCCCAGGGGTCCGGGCACGCAGCAAGGAGGTAGGTGACCGGACGTCACCTCGGCCTCATTTGGAGCAGTGGCTTGACCCCAGGCACCCCACGTGGAGGTGACTGCTCCAAACCACTGGGCTAGTGAGTGCAAGGGGGGAGGCAGCACCCCACCTCGGCTGTGTTTGGGGGGGGGGCAATCGTCTGCAAAGGCCAGCCAGCTCAGGCCCAGTTTGGGGATCTGCCAGGCCGCAGCTCTCAGGTCAGGGCTAAGTGCCTGGCACATGCCAACCAGCAGACATGACAGGGTGAGGGGGCAGCTGATCAGGGGTTTGGGGATCTACATTTTGCATCCCTTTGTGGCTCTCGCCCGAGATCATGTTGCTGGTGTCGGAGATCGAACCCAGCCCACGGCCCTGGGCCGTTCATCCCCCTAGCGCTCAGTGCTCAAAGCAGGTACCACTCACCGTTGCAGATGGCATCCAGCTTGTCCTGGCTCCTCTGGTCCAGCTGCCGGGCAGTGAGCCCTACACATACAAACAGCTCATCACATCCCCGCATCCCCAGCGAGGGTGTCAAATGTCACCCTCCAAGCAACCCCTCGCTTCCCCCGCCCCTCGCTGGCCAGGACGCGCTCCCAAGTCCCCAGGGGAAAGGGTGAGTCCCCAGGGATGGTTACAGGGCTGGTTGCCAAAGGAGAGCACAGCACCTTGAGGGTCCACTACCAAGAGCCCATGGTGGGGTATGGGGGGGGGGGGGGGAATGGGGACTGCATGGGGAGCAGTGGGGTTAGAGGGGGCCCATCAGCCGATCAGGGCAGTTTGGGGTGAGCTTGCTCCTGCGGACTTCTGACACCCTTGATCCTTCATTAGACAATCAGGAGCCCAAGGGTTACTTCTCGCTGCTGGCAGGGACTGAGGAGAGCCTGGGACCGGATCCAGCCCCCCTGCTAAAGGGACCCCTGCTCTGTGGTTACCTATGAACATGATGGCTCTCTAATTGGAGCCTGTGGGTTCTCCAGAAAGGCCATGGTCTGGCACAGAAAGTTGTTGGCTCTCCCCTTGTAGCGCGTCAGCTAGGACCAGAACAAGGGAGCACAAGGTTATTAAAGGCCTTTCCGTCCTGCAGGCCGGGTTCCAGGTGTGTGGAGCGCACGTCCTGTTTTCACCCCTCCTTCCTGTGCTGGGGGGATCACGCAGAGGGACTACACCCAGGGCCAGGAGTGGTCCCGGGGCTGGGGCTCAGTGTGGGCACAGAGCCGGGCAATGGGGGGTGCCCTATCCACCGATTCCCCCGCTCCTACCAGCGAGGGCTGCGCAGTGAATGACCTGAGGGCTCCCTCACCAGGCAGTCACAGCTTTGCCAGGTATCCTTGTGCTGGATGAAGCCACCGAGCTGGTGCCACTTCAGGAATTCCGCAGCACTGCTGAGGGTGTCCCAACACACCTGCAAAACAAGTGGGGCCAGGGCGAGCCGGCCACAGTTACGGGAGCTGGAAGCCACTAGCCTCGTTACCCGGAGGCCGTGCGTGCTGAACGCTTCCCGGCCCCAGGTTGCTTGCGGAAGGGCGGCGGTGTGGCTAAGGCAATGGCTGGAGACCTGACTCAATTCCCAGCTCTCCCTGCGGGAACTCAGGCAAGTTGCTTAGGCCCAGGGGTGCAAAGGGATTTAGGTGCCTAATGCCTATGGGTGATCAATACTTTTGAGGCGCTAGGCCTCATGCTGTGCCTCAGTTCCCCACCTCATGGTGAGTAGGAGGGTGAATTCATTAGTGCTGGTGGCATTTGGCTCCCAAGTGATGGTGGCCATGAGCGCTAGCATGTGCAGACACACCTGGGGCGGGGGGGGGGGGCGCGGCTTGGGCATCTCATGTCTAGTACGGGCTGTCCGGGCCGCTTGGCCAAGGGCACACTGGGTCCTGCGCACCATCTGGAGACTAGGTAGCCCTGCACCTGGTAGGGGCCATGGCCAGGGTTGTGCTCTTCCCACCAGCACAGCCAGGGAATGTGCGGAGGCCAGTGGCTGTAGGAGTGGTGAGGCGACCCCTCCCCCCACACAATCTCTCTGCCTGGCTGCAGGGGGGGAGCGTTGGGCTCAGAGGATGCAGGGAAGACTCAGCAGTTGGGTGGGGCGCCATGGTCATGGCCAGGAATTATTTGGGGGCAGGTCTCTGGCCTGTGTTATACAGGAGGTCACAGTGGTTCCGTCTGGCCTTAGAATCCATGCATCATCTGGAGAAGGGCAGATGTGCATGTGGACAGGGCACTAGCTGACAGGTCAGAGGAGGGCTCTTGGTACCTGTTCATTGTCCTTCAGAAAGGCATCTATGCACTCCAGGGCCTCTCTCTCATTCAAGTATAGCCCCTTCAAGCAGGAGGATGGTGAATCTGATCAAAGACAGAGCAGTGGTAATACCTGGGTCTGCCAAGCTGCAGGCTGGGTGACAGAGATCTTAGAGAAAACCCTTGTCCCCACTCCCGCCCCAGCAGGGGAGCAGCCCCGATGCACGGCAGGGTCTGGCACAGCGATCCCTGGCTTCCCCACCTCTTTGCTGCCCAGCCCAGCAAAGACCCAGTCGGAGCCCTGGTTCCCAGCGGCCACCCCACTTCCCCACCCAGCATGCAGGCTCAGTCTGGGGATTTGGGGAGCGCCACACCTGGAAGGAGGGACGATGTCAGGCCATGAGGGGTGTCCCCACTCTCCGGGCCATTGCTGGAGGGGGCAGAGGGACTGGGAGTGAATCGGTCTGGTCCTTGCGGCAGGAGAGGGAACAGCTGCCCAGTCTGCATGGGATATGGGGACCCAGAGCCTGCCCGTTCTGCTTGTTCTGACTGCCTCTCCTGCCACAGCCACTGGGTGTAACCTGGGCAGGCACTGGGCTCCCATTGTCAACACTCCCCCACAAATGCCCTGTGCTGCGACATGCTACAAAGGAGCCAGCCAGCAGATGGGGCTGCAACATCAGGGAGCATCTTATGCTCTGGCCGGCGCCCTGCAATCCTAGGCTTTAACAACCCACGGTGCACCGAGCATCCCCTTCGACTGGTGGAAAACATCCTCCGACCCTGCAGGGTGACAGATCGGGGTGGGCGATTCAGTCAGTCTCCACCTGATGCTTCTGCCGCCGCCCCAATGCCCCGATCAGCTTTAGTGGCTGCAGCTGCTGCCAGCAGGAGGGGCCATTCCCCCCTGCCTGGGTTTTCCTGTCTGTCTCTCCATCTCGTGGCAACCCAGAGCAGTACAAGGTCTATGGAGTCTTCTCCCCCCAGTGACACCCTAGTCTTGCCACCCAACCCCCACAGGGGCCAAGCCCCACCCCAATGCAGGGCCATGGCCCCAGCCATTTTTGCAGCCCCCTCCGCCCACCCAGAAGGCGCCCACTCACCGGCACGGAAGGGCTGAGGCACACACAGCCCCTGCTGCTGCCATGGCCTCTTCCGCCGACTCTTCCCTGGGGGAGGTTTTGTCTCCTCCCAGGCGCGCCTGGGCTCTGGGCGGCCCTCCTCAGCCATCCTACAAGGAGCCAGGACAAGGCATTGCTGGTGAGTGACGAGAGGCAATTGCCCCATTCAGCATCAGGGCCAGCCCAGTTATTTCTGTCCCACCAGCACCTCCAGATACCAGCTGAGCTCAGGGCCCTGTTGCACCAGGTGCTGCAGACAATGGCTGGGCTGGAGGGCTCAGACTCTAACTAGCCAAGGCAGCCAGCAGGGAAACAAGGGAAGGAATGTGCTCAAAGTCACCCAGGATTAGAACCCAGGTCTCCGAACTCCCAGGCCAGCAGCCCATCCCACAGGCCAAACAGCCTCCTCTGGGTCACTCCCACCTCTCCTTCTCCTGGTTCACAAGCTGCACAGCAGACAGGCTGGATCCAACCACTCAGGATTCTTCCTGCCCAATGAAATGACCCTGATCCCTTCCCCCAGGAATATTGGGGCCGTGGCAGTTGGCAGGTGGGCGAGGCCAGCGGGGTGGGGGAGCTGGGGCGGGCTCGTGAGCAGCAGGAGTTGCTCAGACACACCCGTAAAGGGGCAGGAGCAGAAGGCAGGAGAGCGGCAGGGAGGCTGGTACCTTCTCATCTAACCTCGGTGTGGTTGGCGATGCAATGGAAAAGCAGAGGCGGGCAATAGAAGATTCTCCTACCTGGAGTCAGGAGTGGGCAGAAGCCAGCGTGTATATGGGCCACCCACTTTCTGCTGCCGGTGGCGGAGCTGAAATGGCCGGATCAGCTTTCCCAGCGGCACGTGCCAGCTCTCGCTCTGTCAGAGACAATCCTGGCTGTGAGGGGATGAGGCTTTGGCAGCCACCAGGGGGCATGTCACAATGGGCAGGCGAGTCCCAGCCCAGACTAGTTCTGGCCTCGCCAGGGCTTTAGAGCCTCTCCTTCCCCACCGGGGTCATGGGAGGGACCTTCCGCTCCCCACAGTCACAGACTTTAGGCCGGAAGGGACCGCTGGGCTCATCTAGTCCCAGCTCCTGCAGACCCCAGGCCAGAGCCCCTCCCCGCATCCATACAGCTGGAGCCAGGGGGGGGGGTCTCCGGATCCCCGAGTGGGAGAATCAGTTCCATCCCGGTTCCTCCTCCTTGTGACAGCGCAGAACAGGGGTTCCCGAACGCTCCCCTCCCCCAGCTCCCAGCCCACGCGGGCGGCTCTTTGCGCCTGCCCAAGCTGCTGGGCGCCTTGGCCGTAGGATGTAAAATGGCCCCATCTCTGCTTCCCCTCCCACCGCGGCAACAACACAAAAGCTGCTTTAAGAGCAGCCCCCCACCCCAGCTGAGTCTCAGGCCTTGCTAGCCGCTCAGTGCCACGGCAGCCCCAGGAGATGATTGCTGCGAGAGTCTCGGCCCAGGGGGAGGCAGTGACTCCTAGAAGCAGGGAGAGCAGCAGCACCAGAGATCAGGGAGTCTGGCAATGCCAGTGGCTGGCTGGGGTCTGACAGCCCAGGCACCCAGAGCAGACTGTCAAAGGCCAAACCCCTCTCACCACCGGTTCTGTAGCTCCCCCTTGCTTTTGGTCTGTCTTAGGCACCATCCTGGCCCTCATCCCCGTGGCATCAGAGCACTGTCCAACCTCGATTGCATTTATTCTAACCGCCCCCTGCAGGGCAGGGCCTGGCTGCTACCCCCACTGAACAGACAGGGAACTGCAGCACAGAGGGAATAAGGGATTTGCCCGAGGCCACGCAGAGCATCTGTGGCAGAGCTGGGAATTGACTATGGGTCTCCTGGGTCCCAGGATGGCACCTTCTCTTCCAACCTCCTGCCCCCTTTGTCCCTGGTTCAGTGTGAGCTGTGAGAGCTCTCTGGGGCACAGGAGCTGGCTGGTGCCCAGATGGAACTACATTGCCTATTGCACATATCTCGCTTTTCCCAAACATTGAGTCTGCTGCTACAACCATACCAGGGCCCGCCAGGATCCTTGCAGCTGGTCAGTGCTAAGTTTTGAACTGTGCTAAGTAGGGAAGACAAAATAGATCTTCCATCACTAGCGCAGCTCTGTGTTACTGGGGACTCACTGCTCAGTTTGAACCGACTGTTTGTCGGTGAGTGTTTGACCCCGTGATTTCCCATAGGTTTGTAATATTGGGTTGGTTTTGTGGTTTTCGGTGGTGTTGCTGTTTGAGGGTGAGTTTGTGCCTGCCTGTGTCTGTTTCAAAACTAAACTCAGGATCATGTAACCCAGGAAGAAAGCCCCGAGCCAGTACTTAGTGCTGTGAATTCCAGGTGAGAGAGAGAGGGAGGTTTGGAGGAGGAAATCAAATACATCCAGAGGGGAGAATGCAAAAGGTCTGCAACACGGCAGGCTGAGACTTTTATCTCTCCCCCCTCCCCCGAGAGAGGGAAACTGAGGCACGGAGTGATCTGATTCCCCTCCCCAAATTATTTTGCAAAGGAGGGGGACGGGGGCTCCCATCCAAACCAGTTCCCTTCCCATCAACTCTGCTTCCCCTGCTGCAAGACCACTGTAGGGGCTGAATATTTCCATTACTCTGGCTTCTTCATTTGCCCTGCAACAATAAAATAGACCGGTTTTGGGGGGGAGGAATATCCCCCCCCCCAAAGCTGTGTGGACATTAAGTTTTTTTTTGGGGGGGGCACGATAATATTCCGGATCGATCAAACACCCAGCTCAGCTTTCTAGCCATCCAGCAGCTCTAGGGCAGGGAAGGAAGGTGCTCTTGGTGCAGAGTGGTCGCAAAACAGGGGTGAATTTAGCGAGGGGGGGGTCCGGTTGAAATCCCACCCGATGCAGGCACACAGAATCGCTGGTGGCGCTAGGAGAGGCCAGGAGTGGAAGCAGGTGGCCCGGGGGTGGGGGGACATTTGCCCTCAGTCCTGGGCTCTGGGATGGACTAGGCTGGGTGGGTGGTGGGTTCAGTCTAGTCTTCCAGCCTGTTGCTCTCGCTGGGGTTTGTGGTTTTCATCTGGCTCCACCAGAAAGATCAAATAAGCCCAGTAGAAAAGGGGGGTGAGAGAGGCGGGAAGGGGTTTGTAAGGGGTTAAAGTGACCCATCAACGAAAGAGTAAAACCAGAGTTTGACTGGGTTTCCCCCCAGCCACCACTCCTGCAAACACTGGGCAAGGGGCAGCCCCATCCCCCACCGAGGCTATGGTGAGGGGCAGCAGGGGAGGAAGGAAGCCACATGTGATGGCAGTCCTCTCCCCCCCAGCACCCACCACCCCCTCTCCGGCCCCCAAACTCTGTCCCAGAGCCTGCATCCACCCCTCCGCACTCCCTCCCAGAGCCTGCACCCCTCCACCCATCCTGCACCCCACACCATACCCCAGCCCGGACCCTGCACCCAAACTCTGTCCCACTCAGCCCTGGGCAAAGCTCTCCTTGGCTGGCTCTCAGCCCCTCTCCAAGGGTTGCAGCTGTCTGGAAGTGCCTGCCTTCCACACCTTCCTCATTCACACCTCATTCATTCAGGTCAATTGATTACAAAGTGGGGGGAAGATCTTATTCTACTTCTAGCAAAAAGACATTTTTCTTTTACCTTAATTATACTACCTTAGGGGCCAGCTATAACATTACCAAGGTTCAATACAAAGTCATATAAAAGTTATACAAAAATGCATAATGCAGCGATTTATCTACAACTGCACTGATTGACTGCTGTGTGCAGTAATATAGTGACCCCTGGGTCTTTGAATGAGGCTTTATAATTTGGGGGGGGCGAGCAGGTGGGCAAGCGGCGGGTGGGTAAAGTGGCAAGCAGTGAGCCAGCAGGGGTTCTAGAGGCGGGCATGGGGGTTTCTGGCAGGGGAGGGAGAAGGTGAAAGGAGGCAAGTGGTGGGTGGGGGACTGACTAGGAGGGATGCAGCAAGCCAGCGGGGGGCTCGGGGGTGAAGAGGGGTGTGATGGTGGGGCCGAGCGGGGAGGGGTCAGGTCCTATTTTACTGCTGTGATCTGGTCACCCTATGTGTGCCGTTTCTTCCCCCCCCCCCCACGCCAACCTTCCTTTTCGGCCCACAGCTGTTTCGGCGGGGCGGCGCTGGGGAAGCAGGGTTTGTTTCCGCGGGCCAGGAGGCGCTGGGAGGTGGGGGGGAGGAGGGCACAATTTTATATTAATAAGGAAATATTTTATAAATTTTAATAAAATAAACATTATTGAAGAAAATCAGTTGTACAACTATCAAAATATAAATTATTTACCTAATATGAAAGTGAAAATCAGCTAATTAATATATGATGCAATGTATGTAATATATAATTTTGTTATTATTTATATAGTCATGGAAAATAAATAATACATGGAAGAAATGAAAGGGTTCTTTTTAAGTGGCTTTTTTTTTAGTCATCCCTGCTGGGGTCCCGTCGAAACTGTTCAAATTGGGCCCCGCACTTCCTAAAGCCGGCCCTGGTGAAGCAGGCAATGTTTAGGGCACCTTTTCTAGCCCCCTCCTCATTCTACGGAGGTGAGCAGTGCAATCCTGAATAGGGCTGCTCAGTCGCTCAAGAAGATGCCGAGCTCCACTGCTGCTTCGGTCAGTGAGGAACGACCATTATGCCTGAGCCGCCTATGTGCAGGTCCGCGGCTACAGCTCCCAGTGTATCCACACCTGCTGCTTCGTCGCTCGCCCATCGCCACAGGACTTGATATGATGTAATATGATATGATATGATGTCGAGACTTGCGCGTGAATTGGATTAAAGTGAGGGAGAGTTGCGCGACGTCAGCCTCACTCTCTCTTCCCAGTTCCTATCTGTATCCAGTGGCAGGACAGAAGTCGAGACGGCTGGAGATAGGGCAGGGCACAGTGGATGACCAGGACGCCTACGTGTCTTGTCGTGCTCTTAAGCGTTCCACAACGCTTGCTGTCATCGCCTTCCTGACCATTGAACCAGGTTGAACCAGGTTGCCTCAGTCAGCCGGATCCAGCCTTCACATGCAATGGGTAGACAGGCCCTAACTCACCGAGAGTCTCATACTCATCAGCTACCCTCACCTGGTTTAGCCCGCCAGTCGAGACGGTCTCCGGGGTGTGGCCGCTGTCGCATCCTGACAGCTACTTGGAGCCACAGGTGGGAGCTGGGTGTTGTCAAGTGGGGACCAAAGTGGATGAGCTACTCCTAGGAGTACGACTGCTCCCCCATCAGAGGTACTACCCCTCCCTGACAACCCCATGTGAGTAGGTAACCGCTCGATAGCTTTCATCACCATATAGTTTTTGACAGGTTTCCACGCCCCGTCCCCATTGCCGGCGCCGTCCCCATTTTTCTGTGTTTGGCCGGGGTAAGGTTGCGTGCTTGTGTTTTGACATATTTAGAGAAAAAGTATGAAAGACTAGAAAGAGAGGCTGTAAGGGGTTTGCAGCTCCCTCCCCGTCCGTCTGGGCGGGAGACAACGCCCCTCGCTATGATACTTCTGGGATACCTTGGTTCAGGGGAAAATTAGCTCAGTGTTAATGGTTCAGGCCTGCAGTCAGACCCAGCAAAGACAGAGAGTCTGTGTCGCAGGGCAACGATTCACCGGTGAGGGATGATCACTTCCGGCCTCTAAGTGCCCTCTACAGGCTGGTGTCTCGCCTGCCGCTGGTCCCGGTGTACCTCCCAGACCCCGGTGCCCCTCTACGTCAGGCTCCTGCCCCCGGCAGTAACCCACTATCTGGGTGTCCAGGGGCCCAGGGGAACCCCCAACCCTCTAACCACACCTTGCCTCAGTGGCTACTGCCAGTCACTGTCTAGCCCCCGCTCACTGGGGCGGACTGCAGTATATAAACCACGCATCATCCGCAAGGGGGGTTGGACCAGCTGCCTCTGCCTATCTCTGGGCTGCCCCTCTGCAGCCCGAGTACCTTTTGTAGGCCTTTATCTAGGCCTGCAGCTTGGGGTTTTGCCCAGAGCCCTCAATCAGGGCTGGGTCAGAGCCGCTGCCGCCCTGCAAAGGGGCGATCGTCGGGTACCAGGTACCGGGGCAAGCGACTCGCTGGGCAGCCTCTGGAGGCCGTCTCAGCCCGGGGCACGGTCTGAGTGGGCAGGGACAGCGAGAGAGGGAGGGAGCATCAGCGGGCATCATCCAGGTGTCATTATCCATCTCTACTGCCCCTCCCGGAGCGCCGACTCCTGCCCCAGAGCGAGGGGCACCTCGCCCCCACTCTCCAGCTCCTCCCTGGCCCTCCCTGAGCTTTCCCCCTTTATGGCCAGTTGGGAGATTAAAACTACTCAATCCCTCCTGTCTGCAGCATTGCATATATCTTGCTGCGTGCCCGGGTGCTGCGGGCTCTGACCCAGTTCCTGCCTGGCACAGCATGCAGCTCTGTGCCCCTGCGCTGCGGGCTCTGACCCGGCTCCTGCCTGGCGCAGCATGCGGCTCCATGCCCCTGCGCTACAGGATCTGACCCGGCTCCTGCCTGGTGCAGCATGCGGCTCTGTGCCCCTGCGCTACAGGATCTGACCCGGCTCCTGCCTGGCGCAGCATGCGGCTCCGTGCCCCTGCGCTGCGGGCTCTCACCCGGCTCCTGCCTGGCGCAGCATGCGGCTCCGTGCCCCTGCGCTACGGGCTCTGACCCGGCTCCTGCCTGGCGCAGCATGCGGCTCTGTGCCCCTGCGCTGCGGGCTCTGACCCGGCTCCTGCCTGGCGCAGCATGCGGCTCCATGCCCCTGCGCTGCGGGCTCTGACCCGGCTCCTGCCTGGCGCAGCATGCGGCTCCGTGCCCCTGCACTGCGGGCTCTCACCCGGCTCCTGCCTGGCGCAGCATGCGGCTCCGTGCCCCTGCGCTGCGGGCTCTGACCCGGCTCCTGCCTGGCGCAGCATGCGGCTCCTGTCATGGAGTGTGGGAGGGCTGTGGCCTACAGGCAGGCAGGCAGAGCAACAGAAGGTCCATTTGCCTGGCCATTGATCAGGGTGGGGCAGCAATCAAGTAGGGGGGCTCCTGCCTACAGTCCAGCGGAGCTGTGGCAGTCTAGGGGAGGTTATCTCTCTGGTGGGAGAGTCAGCACAACCGTCTGGCGTCCGGATTCAGGTGGGAGCCAGACCAATGCAGGCCTCCTGACAACCAGGTGGGGAGGCTACCACTCCTGATGGTGGGTTGCCAGGGGTAGGGGAACCCAGGCCCTCCCACTCACCTACGTCCCATCCCAGGGCCCTAATAGAAGCAGAGTGGCCTGCCACTGGGTCAGCGGGGAAAATCCGACTGCAACACACTGGCCGGCTTGTAGTCAATGACACAGCTGAATCTGATTCGGCTTCCCTGGACTCCTTCCTACACGACCATTCTTTGTGTACATAGGTTCCAGGGTTGTTGTTTGCTTCGGACCACGAAAAAGTTCAAGGAGCTGAGATTACAGAAAAGTCCCATAAAATGTAAAAGGGCTTAAAGCCAATGGGGTTCTCTCTCTCCCTCTTTCTCTCTCCACATACACCACATCTATCTATCTATCTATCTATCTATCTATCTATCTATCTATCTATCTATCTATCTATCTATCTATCTATCTATCTATCTATCTATCTATCTATCCCCATACACAACCCCTCTCTCTATCTACCCCCATACACCCCCTCTATCTATCTATCTATCTATCTATCTATCTATCTATCTATCTATCTATCCCCATACACCCCCATCTATCTATCTATCTATCTATCTATCTATCTATCTATCTATCCCCATACACCCCCTCTATCTATCTATCTATCTATCTATCTATCTATCTATCTATCTATCTATCTATCTATCTATCCCCATACACCCCCTCTATCTATCTATCTAATCTATCTATCCCCATACACCCCCTCTATCTATCTATCTATCTATCTATCTATCTATCTATCTATCTATCTATCTATCTATCTATCTATCTATCCCCATACACTCCCCCTATCTATCTATCCCCATACACCCCCTCTATCTATCTATCTCTATCCTGACAGAGACCCAGAGGGGCTGACAGAGCTGCAAGACGCCGGGGTCTCCGACGAGCTGGTGGGGCTGCCACTAGCCGTCTACCCCAGCGAAGCAAACAACAACCCTGGAACCCATGTACACATGGAATCGAATGTAGGAAGTAGCCCAGGGAAGCCAAATCAGATTCAGCTGTGTTATTGACTACAAGCCGGCCAGCACGTTGCGGTTGGACTTTTGCCGCTGACCCAGTGTCGGACAACTCCACTGCAGTTAGGGCCCTGGGCTGGGACGCAGTGGAGCGGGAGGGCCTGGGTTCCTCTACCCCCACCACCCCAATGTCAGGAGTGGTAGCCTCCCCACCTGGTTGTCAGGAGGCCTGCATTGGTCTGGCACCCGCCTGAATCCGGATGCCAGACAGTTGTGCTGACTCTCCCACCAGAGAGCTAACCTCCCCTAGACTGCGACAGCTCTGCCGGACTGTAGGCCAGAGCCCCCCTACTTGCTTGCTGCCCCGCCCTGATCAAGCGCCAGGCAAATGGACCTTCTGGTGCTCTACCTGCCTGACCGTAGGCCAGAGCCCCTACTCAATTGCTGCCCTGCCCTGATTGATGGCCTTGGGCAAACAGACTCTCTACCATTACTTGGCCTGACTGCAGGCTAGAACCATTAACACTGAGCTAATTTTCCCCTGAACCAAGGTACCCGGAAGTATCATAAATAGTATAAGGGCCCTACCATCAATCAAACCCTAACCCCGCCGCTTGACCCCTTAAGCCCCGCCCCTTTACCCCTTGGTCCCTCCCACCTGTCACCGGAAGTCCTCCCCCACTACCCTCTACCAATCAGGAGGGGTTTTGTCCCGAAAGAACCACCCCGAGAGGAGATTTTGACCAATCAGGGGGACTTCCGGGGCGGGGGTGACCCATCTGGAAGTGGGTCGTGTGACCCCTCTAAGAACTCCCCCCACCACCCTCTACCAATCAGGAGGGGTTTCGTCCCGACAGGACCTCCCCGAGAGGAGATTTTGACCAATCAGGGTGACTTCTGGGTTGGGGTGACCCCTCCGGAAGGGAGTCGTGTGACCCCACTAAGAACGCCTCCCAAGGCCCTCCGCCAATCAGAGTGCAGCACCATTACCCCATAAGTCCCAGCGCCAGACAGAGGAGGCGGCCATCTCTTACCAAGGACATGTGTTTTCGAAAGCGCGGAAAGGCTGCTGAGAGGAAACATGGACTCCTTCACCACCCCCGTGAGAACTTCGGACTTTGTTTTAGCCCCAACCGTCTTTGACCTTGTGTGGAGCAGGCGTTACATCAGCGACAGTTCCGAGGAGGAGGAGGGAGCGACCGAGGGGAGCCCTTTGGCCCAGCCGTTGCTGGATACGCCGGAACCCGACCCCGAAACCCTCGTGAGACATCCCGATGAGCATGGCGGTCTCTCTTTGTCCACCCCCTCAGAGGTAGAAGGCGTAAAAAAGTCATGCGGACTATTGTACGCGTTGCTGTTTATGCTATCCTTAAACACTGCCTTAGGGGAAAGCTTTTTGAAGATTGTGAGGGCTGTGTCATAGATGTGCCAGGCCAAAGGCACCATGATTGTGTGACTTGGACTTCAGTGGATATAAACTGCAAGCTCCGGGGCCTGTGTGCTGAGCTGTGTTTGGAAAGCTTATTAAACACTGTTGTTGCCATAGGTTATGGTATGCAATGTCTGTGCCTAACCCAAGAACATTTAGCGCAAGGGGTGACCTTGATAAATGCTGTGCAATTCAGTGCAGACCCTGACCGTGTTCTAAGGAAAATGACCAAACCGGAAGATGCCTGCTTAGAGCATTATCTTGACCGTCTAGTCCGCACAAAGAGTTACAGAACCCTGCTTAAGAAAAAAACTATTTGTAAGAAATCTAAAAGGATTAAGTTAGAGAATGGTGAGGGGACAAACATGCGATATAAAACTTGGTAGCTGTAAATTTTTTAAAAAGGGGGGTTTGTGACTATTGTGTTTTGTTAGAAGGCCTTTGGCCTTTAAGTGAGCTAAAAAGTTTTAATGAAGCATCTTGGTTTTGTTTTCAAGAAGCTGTATGTTTTTTAAATAAAAAAATAAATTGTTTGTGAGAATTAGCTCTTGTGTTTTTTGTGTGTGTGTATAGCAAAAAGCTGAAATGTATGTTGTGGTGGGGAAGGGGAAAAAATCCTAAAAATGTGCTTACAATAAAACAACCAAGGCTAGTTCAGACATGTGTCTGAGTACAATAGAGTTAATATGGAGATATACTTATCTCATAGAACTGCCTTTACTAGTAGGGCCAAATATTGATTTTGCCCCAGAGCCCTAAGTGGTCCTCTCAAGGCTTGAACTTACAACCCTGGGCTTAGCAGGCCAAGCCACTGAGCTATCCTTAGTCTGTTGAACTGAATGGGGTTTTAACCACACACACCCAGACAAAATGGTTTCACTATCCCAGATCACAAAAGGGAATGCTATGGGAGGGGTGATTAAATTAACCTGTTAGCAACTATGTTGAAGTTTTGTTTGAAACAATGGGCTAAGAGGGTATAAAAACCTCAGGTATGCAGCAGTTTGTCCTTTTTCAACAGAAAACTTTCTGGGATAGCTGCTGGACTGCAAAAAGAGGTAAGACTTGCTGTCTTTAACTCTGAAACTATATATTATATAAGGCCACTCTTTGCCCATGCTGTCTTAGTAAATAATGGTGCCTATGTTTATTGCAGTGTGATCTGTTAGCATGGAACCAGTAACTTTAAACTGCATTTCACCACCAGGCCAAGGTAAAAACCATTTTAACTATAGTTGTGCTTAATACTGTTGAATTAAAAAAAAAAAAGTATTACACAGGCTGTATAGGGATTTGGTGGTAATACTAACTAACATTTTTGCTTGTTCTTGAACCTGAAGGCTCAAGCACACATGAGGGGGAACAGAACAACCATGTGCCTGCAACACTTTATCCCATAGTGAAAGGTAACTTTATTTATTTATTTTTTTGCAACAAGCTTTTAAAATGCATGTGGGTTTTTGAAAAGTATATGGCTGCAAACTTGGTTTGGTGTGTTTTATAAAGCTGCTGGTGTGTGTGTGGGGGGGCTGTGCAAGGCATAGTTTTTTTTTTTTTAAAGTACTTGGCACAGGGGTTTTGTTTTTTTTACTGTGCATAATGTGATGGGTTTTTAAAATGGGGTGGATGCTACTAACTAAACCAAAGGCACATGGCTGGGGGTCAGAAAAAACCATGTGGCTTTTAAATGCATGTGGGGTTTTTGAAAAGTATTTGGTTGCAAACTGTGGGTTTTAATCTGATAAACTCTTTTCAGAGTACATAAAATTACACCTCCGTCAGAAACAAGAGGCTTCAGGGTATCCCAGTTGGTGCCCAGACGAGGAAAAACAAAATAAGTACGTTAGCGATTTCTACCAGAAAGAAGGCGTGCATTTACGCCAACACGAGATCAGATCAAACCCTGTTAAACGCCAAATCGCTAAACTGTTTTTTTAAATTCTCTGTGGGGTAAATTCGGCCAAAGATCCAACCTACCCAACACCAGCATCGTGAGAGACCCTGACGAACTCTTGCAGTACCTGTTCTCCCCCAATTATGAGGTTTCATCCTGCGAGTTTATCGATGATGAAACAGCGTGCGTGTCGTGGAAGCACGCAAAAGAACGGTACTCTGTCTCTGGCAATACCAATGTTTTCATAGCCTGTTTCACCACCGCTTATGCCCGCTTAGAATTATACAGCCTCCTAGACGGTTTGCAAGAGCGGTGCCTGTACCACGACACTGACTCGGTGATATTTGTGAAAAGGGAGGGTGACTGGAATCTCCCTCTGGGGGATTATTTAGGGGACTTCACGAGCCTAATCACCGAGTTTGTGTCGGCAGGCCCAAAAACCTATGGGTATAAGCTGTCGGGTGGAAAGGCCTGTATGAAAGTCAAAGGTATTACCTTAAATGTAGACAAAAACCCTTAAAAAGACACAAAAAGTGGTTTACAACAAGAGGGTCTTAGGAGAAGGTTTTAAAACCCTGCCCTACGGCTTTTGGAAAAAGCAATCCACTTAAAGGTTTGTTTAAAAATTCTTTCCCCCGATCGGTTTGTAATTTTTGAGGCACGCGACCTTCACTGAAAATAGCTTTAAAGGCCTTGGATACCTCACCACTCGTCTTGTCTTTTAGGCCTAAGGCCCAGGCATATTTGGATAGAATGTCTATCACTGTTAAGATGTACTTAAAACCGCTGTTGTGTTTGGAGAACCGGTGCATATCCACCAAATCTGCCTGCCACTGCGCATCCACCTCTGAAACAATGGTCTTGTTTCTTTTAAAACGTATTCGAGCTGGTTTGTGTAAAGTGTAAGCATCCTGGTCTGAAAGCCATGCTGTTACCTGTCTTCTGTTTAAAGTTTTACTATGCTTTCTGGCCGCTTGAAAAAGAGGGTTGACCCCGCCAAAGCTCCCAACTTCCCCGGGGGGGGTTAATATATTTTCTTTAACAGCGCCGTCTGTGTAGACATGACTGTTACTGGTACCGTCTTTTACTACCACGAGTATGAAAGGGGACACATTCATATTGACACATTTAAATAAGTTTTATTAATCGCCTGGTTTAACACGACCTTTTACAGTCACCTATAAAATGGATGCCATGACCCCTACCATAAGGGAGTCTCAGATGGTTCATTCTTCCATTTTGTCCTTTTCGGCTTGAGATCTGTATCTCAGACATGAGCAAAAGCAGCTGACGCACGATATGTTTACTCCCACAGGGCTTCCAATGTGTAAGTTCTTAAAGGCCTCTAAAAAGGCAGCGTCGACCTGTTGAGAGATTTTCAGAAAAGAAACCGTGTAAGCACCCTCACTGCTTGTTTTTTTTTTTTAACTTATGCAACCCCCGGTTCCTACCCCATTACCCACCCCTCCTCGACCGCCGCTTCTTAAGCATTCATTTACCTGAGCGCCATCTTTTCCGTTCGCTTTGTCCGCCGGTGCCTCCCCCGAGCCGCGATCGCCTTCCACCTCTGAGGGGGTGAAGAAAGAGAGGCCGTCACGTTCATCGGGCTGTCTCACGAGGGTTTCGGGGTCGGGTTCCGACGTATCCATCAATGGCTGGGTCAAAGGGTCCTCCTTGGAACTGTCGCTGATGTAACACCTGCTCCACACAAGGTCAAAGACGGTTGGGGCTAAAACAAAGTCCGAAGTTCTCACGGGGGTGGTGAAGGAGTCCATGTTTCCTCTCAGCAGCCTTTCCGTGCTTTGAAAACACGTGTCCTTGGTAAGAGATGGCCGCCTCCTCTGTCTGGCGCTGGGACTTATGGGGTAATGGTGCTGCACTCTGATTGGCGGAGGGCCTTAGGAGGCATTCTTAGTGGGGTCACACGACTCCCTTCCGGAGGGGTCACCCCAACCCAGAAGTCACCCTGATTGGTCAAAATCTCCTCTCGGGGAGGTCCTGTTGGGACGAAACCCCTCCTGATTGGTAGAGGGTGGTGGGGGGAGTTCGTAGAGGGGTCACACGACCCACTTCCAGATGGGTCACCCCCGCCCCGGAAGTCCCCCTGATTGGTCAAAATCTCCTCTCGGGGTGGTTCTTTTGGCACAAAACCCCTCCTGATTGGTAGAGGGTAGTGGGGGGAGTTCTTAGAGGGGTCACACGACCCACTTCCGGATGGGTCACGCCCGCCCCGGAAGTCCCCCTGATTGGTCAAAATCTCCTCTCGGGGCGGCCCTATCGGGACGAAACCCCTCTTGATTGGTAGAGGGTGGTGGGGGGAGTTCTTAGAGGGGTCACATGACACATCTTGCTTCCGGTCAGGTGGCACCTTGACCCTGGAAGTAATACCCCCATGGGGTGGGACTTCTGGTGACAGGTGGGAGGGGTCATGGGGCGGGGCTAGGGTTTAATTGATGGTAGGGCCCTTATACTACTATCATAGCAAAGGGCGTGGTCTCCCGCCCAGACGGACGGGGAGGGAGCCGTGAACCCCTTACAGTCTCTCTTTCTACTCATTCATACTTTTTCTCTAAATATGTCAAAACACAGGCACACAACCTTCCCCCGGCCAAACACAGAAAAATAATACAAAATAAATTTTCAAAATGGCCGACGGCGCCAAAAACATACACAACCGGAAACGGGGACGGAGGGCGGGACGTAAATGCTACACAGTGCATGGAAACCTGTCAAAAAGTACATGGTGATGAAAGCTATCGAGCAGTTAACTACTCACATGGCTGCGCAGGGCAGGCGGCCAATGGGGAAGAAGCCATGCTCTGGTACGAAGCTCCCAGGGAAGGGAGGCTGGCTTTTCCCAGAGCTAGGGCAGCTGGGCAGCTTCAATGACCGGGCTCTCCTTAGTACACGTTGTTCTTATCCAATGAAAAAATGTGCATAGGCTGCAGCGGGCTGGAGGGTGGTTCTTGAACGCCTCCAGGATGAAGATGGTCTGATAAGCCAGGCTTTGGACCGAGGAGTTGCTGTCCTCCTGCAAGCCTTTGAGGTCTAAGATTGAAAGGAAGGAAATGGGGGTCAGAGCCACAGCGCTCTGGAGAGCCCCAGCAGCCCAAGCCAGCGCTGTACCTCTCGGCCTGTGACAAGGAGGCAGCAGGCTGGGAGGCGGGAGGCAGGGGACTAGCAAGAACAACCAGCAACCCTCACTAAACATCCCTGCTGCCCTCCACAAATGGGGGAGCCTCCAGACACAGGCAAGAAGTCCCAATGAACCCCATTCACTCACTATTTCTAGGACTGCCCCGTCCCTGCAGTATCTGAGCACCTCATCCCTGCCTGTATTTACCCTCCGCCTTCCCCCCAATGCACAGATGGGCACTTAGGTCCAGAGAGGGGGAGAGTCACAAAGGGGGCTTGGGCATTGTTAGGCTATGCCTAACTTTAGGTGCCCTGCTGCCATCCAGGAAATGCCGAGGAGGGAGCTCAGCCATTCTCTAGCTCTGGTTGGGAGGCCCAGCTGTGAACCTGCTCTGGGAGTGAGGAGTCTGATCTATATCACTCCCCCCCCCCCCCGCCATTCGCCAACAAAGGTGGAGATGCTGCTCTGCCCTGCGCTGCCCAGGGGTCCGGGCACGCAGCAAGGAGGTAGGTGACCGGACGTCACCTCGGCCTCATTTGGAGCAGTGGCTTGACCCCAGGCACCCCACGTGGAGGTGACTGCTCCAAACACTGGGCTAGTGAGTGCAAGGGGGGAGGCAGCACCCCACCTCGGCTGTGTTTGGGGGGGGGCAATCGTCTGCAAAGGCCAGCCAGCTCAGGCCCAGTTTGGGGATCTGCCAGGCCGCAGCTCTCAGGTCAGGGCTAAGTGCCTGGCACATGCCAACCAGCAGACATGACAGGGTGAGGGGGCAGCTGATCAGGGGTTTGGGGATCTAGATTTTGCATCCCTTTGTGGCTCTCGCCCGAGATCATGTTGCTGGTGTCGGAGATCGAACCCCGCCCACGGCCCTGGGCCGTTCATCCCCCTAGCGCTCAGTGCTCAAAGCAGGTACCACTCACCGTTGCAGATGGCATCCAGCTTGTCCTGGCTCCTCTGGTCCAGCTGCCGGGCAGTGAGCCCTACACATACAAACAGCTCATCACATCCCCGCATCCCCAGCGAGGGTGTCAAATGTCACCCTCCAAGCAACCCCTCGCTTCCCCCGCCCCTCGCTGGCCAGGACGCGCTCCCAAGTCCCCAGGGGAAAGGGTGAGTCCCCAGGGATGGTTACAGGGCTGGTTGCCAAAGGAGAGCACAGCACCTTGAGGGTCCACTACCAAGAGCCCATGGTGGGGTATGGGGGGGGGGGGGGAATGGGGACTGCATGGGGAGCAGTGGGGTTAGAGGGGGCCCATCAGCCGATCAGGGCAGTTTGGGGTGAGCTTGCTCCTGCGGACTTCTGACACCCTTGATCCTTCATTAGACAGTGAATGAGCCCAAGGGTTACTTCTCGCTGCTGGCAGGGACTGAGGAGAGCCTGGGACCGGATCCAGCCCCCCTGCTAAAGGGACCCCTGCTCTGTGGTTACCTATGAACATGATGGCCACTTCTCTAATTGGAGCCTGTGGGTTCTCCAGAAAGGCCATGGTCTGGCACAGAAAGTTGTTGGCTCTCCCCTTGTAGCGCGTCAGCTAGGACCAGAACAAGGGAGCACAAGGTTATTAAAGGCCTTTCCGTCCTGCAGGCCGGGTTCCAGGTGTGTGGAGCGCACGTCCTGTTTTCACCCCTCCTTCCTGTGCTGGGGGGATCACGCAGAGGGACTACACCCAGGGCCAGGAGTGGTCCCGGGGCTGGGGCTCAGTGTGGGCACAGAGCCGGGCAATGGGGGGTGCCCTATCCACCGATTCCCCCGCTCCTACCAGCGAGGGCTGCGCAGTGAATGACCTGAGGGCTCCCTCACCAGGCAGTCACAGCTTTGCCAGGTATCCTTGTGCTGGATGAAGCCACCGAGCTGGTGCCACTTCAGGAATTCCGCAGCACTGCTGAGGGTGTCCCAACACACCTGCAAAACAAGTGGGGCCAGGGCGAGCCGGCCACGGTTACGGGAGCTGGAAGCCACTAGCCTCGTTACCCGGAGGCCGTGCGTGCTGAACGCTTCCCGGCCCCAGGTTGCTTGCGGAAGGGCGGCGGTGTGGCTAAGGCAATGGCTGGAGACCTGACTCAATTCCCAGCTCTCCCTGCGGGAACTCAGGCAAGTTGCTTAGGCCCAGGGGTGCAAAGGGATTTAGGTGCCTAATGCCTATGGGTGATCAATACTTTTGAGGCGCTAGGCCTCATGCTGTGCCTCAGTTCCCCACCTCATGGTGAGTAGGAGGGTGAATTCATTAGTGCTGGTGGCATTTGGCTCCCAAGTGATGGTGGCCATGAACGCTAGCATGTGCAGACACACCTGGGGCGGGGGGGGGGGGGGCGCGGCTTGGGCATCTCATGTCTAGTACGGGCTGTCCGGGCCGCTTGGCCAAGGGCACACTGGGTCCTGCGCACCATCTGGAGACTGGGTAGCCCTGCACCTGGTAGGGGCCATGGCCAGGGTTGTGCTCTTCCCACCAGCACAGCCAGGGAATGTGCGGAGGCCAGTGGCTATAGGAGTGGTGAGGCGACCCCTCCCCCCACACAATCTCTCTGCCTGGCTGCAGGGGGGGAGCGTTGGGCTCAGAGGATGCAGGGAAGACTCAGCAGTTGGGTGGGGCGCCATGGTCATGGCCAGGAATTATTTGGGGGCAGGTCTCTGGCCTGTGTTATACAGGAGGTCACAGTGGTTCCGTCTGGCCTTAGAATCCATGCATCATCTGGAGAAGGGCAGATGTGCATGTGGACAGGGCACTAGCTGACAGGTCAGAGGAGGGCTCTTGGTACCTGTTCATTGTCCTTCAGAAAGGCATCTATGCACTCCAGGGCCTCTCTCTCATTCAAGTATAGCCCCTTCAAGCAGGAGGATGGTGAATCTGATCAAAGACAGAGCAGTGGTAATACCTGGGTCTGCCAAGCTGCAGGCTGGGTGACAGAGATCTTAGAGAAAACCCTTGTCCCCACTCCCGCCCCAGCAGGGGAGCAGCCCCGATGCACGGCAGGGTCTGGCACAGCGATCCCTGGCTTCCCCACCTCTTTGCTGCCCAGCCCAGCAAAGACCCAGTCGGAGCCCTGGTTCCCAGCGGCCACCCCACTTCCCCACCCAGCATGCAGGCTCAGTCTGGGGATTTGGGGAGCGCCACACCTGGAAGGAGGGACGATGTCAGGCCATGAGGGGTGTCCCCACTCTCCGGGCCATTGCTGGAGGGGGCAGAGGGACTGGGAGTGAATCGGTCTGGTCCTTGCGGCAGGAGAGGGAACAGCTGCCCAGTCTGCATGGGATATGGGGACCCAGAGCCTGCCCGTTCTGCTTGTTCTGACTGCCTCTCCTGCCACAGCCACTGGGTGTAACCTGGGCAGGCACTGGGCTCCCATTGTCAACACTCCCCCGCAAATGCCCTGTGCTGCGACATGCTACAAAGGAGCCAGCCAGCAGATGGGGCTGCAACATCAGGGAGCATCTTATGCTCTGGCCGGCGCCCTGCAATCCTAGGCTTTAACAACCCACCGTGCACCGAGCATCCCCTTCGACTGGTGGAAAACATCCTCCGACCCTGAAGCGTGACAGATCGGGGTGGGCGATTCAGTCAGTCTCCACCTGATGCTTCTGCCGCCGCCCCAATGCCCCGATCAGCTTTAGTGGCTGCAGCTGCTGCCAGCAGGAGGGGCCATTCCCCCCTGCCTGGGTTTTCCTGTCTGTCTCTCCATCTCGTGGCAACCCAGAGCAGTACAAGGTCTATGGAGTCTTCTCCCCCCAGTGACACCCTAGTCTTGCCACCCAACCCCCACAGGGGCCAAGCCCCACCCCAATGCAGGGCCATGGCCCCAGCCATTTTTGCAGCCCCCTCCGCCCACCCAGAAGGCGCCCACTCACCGGCACGGAAGGGCTGAGGCACACACAGCCCCTGCTGCTGCCATGGCCTCTTCCGCCGACTCTTCCCTGGGGGAGGTTTTGTCTCCTCCCAGGCGCGCCTGGGCTCTGGGCGGCCCTCCTCAGCCATCCTACAAGGAGCCAGGACAAGGCATTGCATGTGAGTGACGAGAGGCAATTGCCCCATTCAGCATCAGGGCCAGCCCAGTTATTTCTGTCCCACCAGCACCTCCAGATGCCAGCTGAGCTCAGGGCCCTGTTGCACCAGGTGCTGCAGACAGTGGCTGGGCTGGAGGGCTCAGACTCTAACTAGCCAAGGCAGCCAGCAGGGAAACAAGGGAAGGAATGTGCTCAAAGTCACCCAGGATTAGAACCCAGGTCTCCGAACTCCCAGGCCAGCAGCCCATCCCACAGGCCAAACAGCCTCCTCTGGGTCACGCCCACCTCTCCTTCTCCTGGTTCACAAGCTGCACAGCAGACAGGCTGGATCCAACCACTCAGGATTCTTCCTGCCCAATGAAATGACCCTGATCCCTTCCCCCAGGAATATTGGGGCCGTGGCAGTTCGCAGGTGGGCGAGGCCAGCGGGGTGGGGGAGCTGGGGCGGGCTCGTGAGCAGCAGGAGTTGCTCAGACACACCCGTAAAGGGGCAGGAGCAGAAGGCAGGAGAGCGGCAGGGAGGCTGGTACCTTCTCATCTAACCTCGGTGTGGTTGGCGATGCAATGGAAAAGCAGAGGCGGGCAATAGAAGATTCTCCTGCCTGGAGTCAGGAGTGGGCAGAAGCCAGCGTGTATATGGGCCACCCAATTTCTGCTGCCGGTGGCGGAGCTGAAATGGCCGGATCAGCTTTCCCAGCGGCACGTGCCAGCTCTCGCTCTGCCAGAGACAAGCCTGGCAGTGAGGGGATGAGGCTTTGGCAGCCAGCAGGGGGCGTGTCACAATGGGCAGGCGAGTCACAAGCCAGTCAATGTGTGACTGCCCAGCCATGGGATGCCCCAGCCCAGACTAGTTCTGGCCTCGCCAGGGCTTTAGAGCCTCTCCTTCCCCACCGGGGTCATGGGAGGGACCTTCCGCTCCCCACAGTCACAGACTTTAGGCCGGAAGGGACCGCTGGGCTCATCTAGTCCCAGCTCCTGCAGACCCCAGGCCAGAGCCCCCCCCTCCCCACATCCATACAGCTGGAGCCGGGGGGGGGGGTGTCTCCGGATCCCCGAGTGGGAGAATCAGTTCCATCCCGGTTCCTCCTCCTTGTGACAGCGCAGAACAGGGGTTCCCGAACGCTCCCCTCCCCCAGCTCCCAGCCCACGCGGGCGGCTCTTTGCGCCTGCCCAAGCTGCTGGGCGCCTTGGCCGTAGGATGTAAAATGGCCCCAGCTCTGCTTCCCCTCCCACCGCGGCAACAACACAAAAGCTGCTTTAAGAGCAGCCCCCCACCCCAGCTGAGTCTCAGGCCTTGCTAGCCGCTCAGTGCCACGGCAGCCCCAGGAGATGATTGCTGCGAGAGTCTCGGCCCAGGGGGACGCAGTGACTCCTAGAAGCAGGGAGAGCAGCAGCACCAGAGATCAGGGAGTCTGGCAATGCCAGTGGCTGGCTGGGGTCTGACAGCCCAGGCACCCAGAGCAGACTGTCAAAGGCCAAACCCCTCTCACCACCGGTTCTGTAGCTCCCCCTTGCTTTTGGTCTGTCTTAGGCACCATCCTGGCCCTCATCCCCGTGGCATCAGAGCACTGTCCAACCTCGATTGCATTTATTCTAACCGCCCCCTGCAGGGCAGGGCCTGGCTGCTACCCCCACTGAACAGACAGGGAACTGCAGCACAGAGGGAATAAGGGATTTGCCCGAGGCCACGCAGAGCATCTGTGGCAGAGCTGGGAATTGACTATGGGTCTCCTGGGTCCCAGGATGGCACCTTCTCTTCCAACCTCCTGCCCCCTTTGTCCCTGGTTCAGTGTGAGCTGTGAGAGCTCTCTGGGGCACAGGAGCTGGCTGGTGCCCAGATGGAACTACATTGCCTATTGCACATATCTCGCTTTTCCCAAACATTGAGTCTGCTGCTACAACCATACCAGGGCCCGCCAGGATCCTTGCAGCTGGTCAGTGCTAAGTTTTGAACTGTGCTAAGTAGGGAAGACAAAATAGATCTTCCATCACTAGCGCAGCTCTGTGTTACTGGGGACTCACTGCTGGCTCAACCCAACCAGCCCTCCTCACACGGAGCCGGTAAATCCTCCAGCCCTGCTGTTCTCCTTTGTATTTCGGCAGTGCCCAGAGGGCTCAGTCCCAGATCAGGGCCCTGCAGTGCTAGACATTGTACACACACAGCCCGATTCCCCCCACGCTGGCTCTCCTGAATGGCTCCTGCCCGAAGGCGGGACGGCTCTATTCCTCACCCATTGTCTCCTGCTGGCAGAGATGCTCTGAGAGATGTCTATGCTCTGGGTCTCTGGGCTTCCCGGGCTGGGAGGCAAGCGTGGCTGTCTCCGGGCGGTTCTGCTGACTCTCCAGCAGCTGCACTTCAGGTGTCCTAATGCAGCCCTAGTCCTCTCCAGCGCTCAGGGGCACTGTCCTGGCATCGGACTGTCCTGGTAAATAGAACAATGGCTCCTGGCACCCTGAGAATGCCTGTTCCCCCGGCAACCTCAGTGCCATTTCCTATGGAAGTGATGGTGTCAGTAAAGGTGATGGAGGTGGTCAGGCCTAGTGGCTGGAGCTGGACTCAGGGGGCGGGGCAGGGCATGGGTGGAGCAAGGCTGCAGCGAGACCAGGGCTGGAGTAGGACTAGGAACAGGGCTGGAGCAGGCTCAGCCTGTTGCCTATGTCAGGCAGGAGCGAGTTCCTGGCCCTGGAGTGATGTTGAGCAGACTGAGCTGCTGCTGTGAGACTGATATACCTGCTCTGGGAGTCACAAGGCCAGTTCCTGGCTTGTGGATTAGCTGGAGCCCAGCACAGGAGGGAATCAGCACCTTACAGATGGCTCCCGGGGCGCTTGGCTCCCGGCCCCGCTGGGTATTGACATGCCAGGTGCAGGGGGCGAGGTGCAGCGCCAGGGAGGAAATTGGGGAGGCAGGAGCACTGAGGTGGGGCTGAGCGGGCAGGTGCTGAGGCGCTGCGGCTGGCTGGCCAGCAGAGAGGAGGAGCAGCAGCTCGGCTCTGGAGGGCCCAGCTGCAGCTTCACACAGGGCGCTGCCAGAGCCTGGCAGGCGGCTGGCTGAAGTGGCACTTTGTGATGTGGCAAGGGCGGGAGCTAGCTCCCCACATCTGAACGCTCCGCAGCGCCGGTGGATTCAGATCCAAACCAGGATCTGGCTCCAAATTCACAGCTGGCCCCTTCCCCCGATCTGGAGCGGCCCGCACCGTGTGGGGGTGGTTGATTTCACAAGAGAGGTGGCTTCCCACAGACTCTCCAACTCCCTCACTGTGACGAAGTGGGACTGTTCTTAATGTTTCCTCTGAATACTGTAGGGGTGCCTCAGTTTCCCCTATGCATTTCTTAAGTCTCTAGGTGGGGGGATAAAGGCCAGTGTGCATAAATGGCCAACACTCTGTCTCCTGGCAACTAATGGCCGGGGCCCTTCCCCCCTGCAAGGGGATAGCAAAAGGTGTTGGAGAACAAAGATCAGGTGACCTCCTGGCCCGGGAAAGAGACAAAGGCCAGAGAGAAGGGGCTGGAGAGTTTCAGTTTGGAGCTGGCTGGGGATTAGGAGTGAAGTGCAGATGTGGGTGTCTGGCTCACTGCCCCCAAAATGGACCCAGCTGAGGGGTGCTTTTCTCTGTACCTACAAGCTGTTTTAGACCATGTTTCTATCATCTAATAAACCTCTGTTTTACTGGCTGGCTAAGAGTCACGTCTGACTGCGAAGTGGGGGTGCAGGACCCTCTGGCTTCCCCAGGACCCCACCTGGGCGGACTCGCTGTGGGAAGCGCAAGGAGGGGCAGAGGATGCTGAATGCTCCAAGGTCAGACCCAGGAAGGTGAAAGCCCTTTGAGCTTCTGGCCCAGAAGACAGTCTGCTCACAGAGAGGAGACTTCACCAGAGTCCTGACTGGCTTCATAGGGAGCAGCTCCAGAGCATTGTCTGGGGACTCCATGACACACACCTCTCATGCTTCTTCCCATTTGCCTTTAATCACCCCCACATGGCCCATGTTGGCCACCAGCTACCTCCCTGTCTGGACCCTTACCTGGCCCCATCATGGCAGTGGCTGAGCATGCGGGTGTTGTATTTAGCCTCTCAACCCCCCGCATGGAGCAGGGACCTGCTCTCCCTAGTTTGCTGAGGCCCAGAGCGACAGGGACTCACCTGATCTCACACAGAAGACTTACAGCAGAGCTGGGAACTGAACACCGCTCTCCTGAATCCCAGCCCAATGCCTCATCTACCAGCCAGTGTCGCCTTCCCGTGCCCTGCCACCAGCCCCGCCAAACCCTCCTCCCTGTCTCCGTCCTCTCCGGGCTGGACTGGTGTGACCCCTTCTGTCTGGCCACCGCAGACTCCCTCCTTTGCGCATGCCGCTGCCCACTTCCTCACTGGCACCAGGCTAGACAGCCAGCACCGGGGCACTTGGTAGACGTGCACCACCCAGCCAGGAGCTCGGGGAAGGCTCGGTGTGGCTGGCGATGCAATGGAAAAGCAGAGGCGGGCAATAGAAGATTCTCCTACCTGGAGTCAGGAGTGGGCAGAAGCCAGCGTGTATATGGGCCACCCACTTTCTGCTACCAGTGGCGGAGCTGAAACGGCCGGATCAGCTTTCCCAGCGGCACGTGCCAGCTCTCGCTCTGCCAGAGACAAGCCTGGCAGTGAGGGGATGAGGCTTTGGCAGCCAGCAGGGGGCGTGTCACAATGGGCAGGTGAGTCACAAGCCAGTCAATGTGTGACTGCCCAGCCATGGGATGCCCCAGCCCAGACTAGTTCTGGCCTCGCCAGGGCTTTAGAGCCTCTCCTTCCCCACCGGGGTCATGGGAGGGACCTTCCGCTCCCCACAGTCACAGACTTTAGGCCGGAAGGGACCGCTGGGCTCATCTAGTCCCAGCTCCTGCAGACCCCAGGCCAGAGCCCCCCCCCCCAACATCCATACAGCTGGAGCCGGGGTGGGGGGTGTCTCCGGATCTCCGAGTGGGAGAATCAGTTCCATCCCGGTTCCTCCTCCTTGTGACAGCGCAGAACAGGGGTTCCCGAACGCTCCCCTCCCCCAGCTCCCAGCCCACGCGGGCGGCTCTTTGCGCCTGCCCAAGCTGCTGGGCGCCTTGGCCGTAGGATGTAAAATGGCCCCATCTCTGCTTCCCCTCTCACCGCGGCAACAACACAAAAGCTGCTTTAAGAGCAGCCCCCCACCCCAGCTGAGTCTCAGGCCTTGCTAGCCGCTCAGTGCCACGGCAGCCCCAGGAGATGATTGCTGCGGGAGTCTCGGCCCAGGGGGAGGCAGTGACTCCTAGAAGCAGGGAGAGCAGCAGTACCAGAGATCAGGGAGTCTGGCAATGCCAGTGGCTGGCTGGGGTCTGACAGCCCAGGCACCCAGAGCAGACTGTCAAAGGCCAAACCCCTCTCACCACCGGTTCTGTAGCTCCCCCTTGCTTTTGGTCTGTCTTAGGCACCATCCTGGCCCTCATCCCCGTGGCATCAGAGCACTGTCCAACCTCGATTGCATTTATTCTAACCGCCCCCTGCAGGGCAGGGCCTGGCTGCTACCCCCACTGAACAGACAGGGAACTGCAGCACAGAGGGAATAAGGGATTTGCCCGAGGCCACGCAGAGCATCTGTGGCAGAGCTGGGAATTGACTATGGGTCTCCTGGGTCCCAGGATGGCACCTTCTCTTCCAACCTCCTGCCCCCTTTGTCCCTGGTTCAGTGTGAGCTGTGAGAGCTCTCTGGGGCACAGGAGCTGGCTGGTGCCCAGATGGAACTACATTGCCTATTGCACATATCTCGCTTTTCCCAAACATTGAGTCTGCTGCTACAACCATACCAGGGCCCGCCAGGATCCTTGCAGCTGGTCAGTGCTAAGTTTTGAACTGTGCTAAGTAGGGAAGACAAAATAGATCTTCCATCAGTAGCGCAGCTCTGTGTTACTGGGGACTCACTGCTGGCTCAACCCAACCAGCCCTCCTCACACGGAGCCGGTAAATCCTCCAGCCCTGCTGTTCTCCTTTGTATTTCGGCAGTGCCCAGAGGGCTCAGTCCCGGATCAGGGCCCTGCAGTGCTAGACATTGTACACACACAGCCCGATTCCCCCCACGCTGGGTCTCCTGAATGGCTCCTGCCCGAAGGCGGGACGGCTCTATTCCTCACCCAATGTCTCTTGCTGGCAGAGATGCTCTGAGAGATGTCTATGCTCTGGGTCTCTGGGCTTCCCGGGCTGGGAGGCAAGCGTGGCTGTCTCCGGGCGGTTCTGCTGACTCTCCAGCAGCTGCACTTCAGGTGTCCTAATGCAGCCCTAGTCCTCTCCAGCGCTCAGGGGCACTGTCCTGGCATCGGACTGTCCTGGTAAATAGAACAATGGCTCCTGGCACCCTGAGAATGCCTGTTCCCCTGGCAACCTCAGTGCCATTTCCTATGGAAGTGATGGTGTCAGTAAAGGTGATGGAGGTGGTCAGGCCTAGTGGCTGGAGCTGGACTCAGGGGGCGGGGCAGGGCATGGGTGGAGCAAGGCTGCAGCGAGACCAGGGCTGGAGTAGGACTAGGAACAGGGCTGGAGCAGGCTCAGCCTGTTGCCTATGTCAGGCAGGAGCGAGTTCCTGGCCCTGGAGTGATGTTGAGCAGACTGAACTGCTGCTGTGAGACTGATATACCTGCTCTGGGAGTCACAAGGCCAGTTCCTGGCTTGTGGATTAGCTGGAGCCCAGCACAGGAGGGAATCAGCACCTTACAGATGGCTCCCGGGGCGCTTGGCTCCCGGCCCCGCTGGGTATTGACATGCCAGGTGCAGGGGGCGAGGTGCAGCGCCAGGGAGGAAATTGGGGAGGCAGGAGCACTGAGGTGGGGCTGAGCGGGCAGGTGCTGAGGCGCTGCGGCTGGCTGGCCAGCAGAGAGGAGGAGCAGCAGCTCGGCTCTGGAGGGCCCAGCTGCAGCTTCACACAGGGCGCTGCCAGAGCCTGGCAGGCGGCTGGCTGAAGTGGCACTTTGTGATGTGGCACGGGCGGGAGCTAGCTCCCCACATCTGAACGCTCCGCAGCGCCGGTGGATTCAGATCCAAACCAGGATCTGGCTCCAAATTCACAGCTGGCCCCTTCCCCCGATCTGGAGCGGCCCGCACCGTGTGGGGGTGGTTGATTTCACAAGAGAGGTGGCTTCCCACAGACTCTCCAACTCCCTCACTGTGACGAAGTGGGACTGTTCTTAATGTTTCCTCTGAATACTGTAGGGGTACCTCAGTTTCCCCTATGCATTTCTTAAGTCTCTAGGTGGGGGGATAAAGGGGCACTTGGTAGACATGCGCCGCCCGGCCAGGAGCTCGGGGAAGGCTCGGTGTGGCTGGCGATGCAATGGAAAAGCAGAGGCGGGCAATAGAAGATTCTCCTACCTGGAGTCAGGAGTGGGCAGAAGCCAGCGTGTATATGGGCCACCCACTTTCTGCTACCAGTGGCGGAGCTGAAACGGCCGGATCAGCTTTCCCAGCGGCACGTGCCAGCTCTCGCTCTGCCAGAGACAAGCCTGGCAGTGAGGGGATGAGGCTTTGGCAGCCAGCAGGGGGCGTGTCACAATGGGCAGGCGAGTCACAAGCCAGTCAATGTGTGACTGCCCAGCCATGGGATGCCCCAGCCCAGACTAGTTCTGGCCTCGCCAGGGCTTTAGAGCCTCTCCTTCCCCACCGGGGTCATGGGAGGGACCTTCCGCTCCCCACAGTCACAGACTTTAGGCCGGAAGGGACCGCTGGGCTCATCTAGTCCCAGCTCCTGCAGACCCCAGGCCAGAGCCCCTCCCCACATCCATACAGCTGGAGCCGGGGGGGGGGTCTCCGGATCCCCGAGTGGGAGAATCAGTTCCATCCCGGTTCCTCCTCCTTGTGACAGCGCAGAACAGGGGTTCCCGAACGCTCCCCTCCCCCAGCTCCCAGCCCACGCGGGCGGCTCTTTGCGCCTGCCCAAGCTGCTGGGCGCCTTGGCCATAGGATGTAAAATGGCCCCATCTCTGCTTCCCCTCCCACCGCGGCAACAACACAAAAGCTGCTTTAAGAGCAGCCCCCCACCCCAGCTGAGTCTCAGGCCTTGCTAGCCGCTCAGTGCCACGGCAGCCCCAGGAGATGATTGCTGCGGGAGTCTCGGCCCAGGGGGAGGCAGTGACTCCTAGAAGCAGGGAGAGCAGCAGCACCAGAGATCAGGGAGGCTGGCAATGCCAGTGGCTGGCTGGGGTCTGACAGCCCAGGCACCCAGAGCAGACTGTCAAAGGCCAAACCCCTCTCACCACCGGTTCTGTAGCTCCCCCTTGCTTTTGGTCTGTCTTAGGCACCATCCTGGCCCTCATCCCCGTGGCATCAGAGCACTGTCCAACCTCGATTGCATTTATTCTAACCGCCCCCTGCAGGGCAGGGCCTGGCTGCTACCCCCACTGAACAGACAGGGAACTGCAGCACAGAGGGAATAAGGGATTTGCCCGAGGCCACGCAGAGCATCTGTGGCAGAGCTGGGAATTGACTATGGGTCTCCTGGGTCCCAGGATGGCACCTTCTCTTCCAACCTCCTGCCCCCTTTGTCCCTGGTTCAGTGTGAGCTGTGAGAGCTCTCTGGGGCACAGGAGCTGGCTGGTGCCCAGATGGAACTACATTGCCTATTGCACATATCTCGCTTTTCCCAAACATTGAGTCTGCTGCTACAACCATACCAGGGCCCGCCAGGATCCTTGCAGCTGGTCAGTGCTAAGTTTTGAACTGTGCTAAGTAGGGAAGACAAAATAGATCTTCCATCACTAGCGCAGCTCTGTGTTACTGGGGACTCACTGCTCAGTTTGAACCGACTGTTTGTCGGTGAGTGTTTGACCCCGTGATTCCCCATAGGTTTGCAATATTGGGTTGGTTTTGTGGTTTTCGGTGGTGTTGCTGTTTGAGGGTGAGTTTGTGCCTGCCTGTGTCTGTTTCAAAACTAAACTCAGGATCATGTAACCCAGGAAGAAAGCCCCGAGCCAGTACTTAGTGCTGTGAATTCCAGGTGAGAGAGAGAGGGAGGTTTGGAGGAGGAAATCAAATACATCCAGAGGGGAGAATGCAAAAGGTCTGCAACACGGCAGGCTGAGACTTTTATCTCTCCCCCCTCCCCCGAGAGAGGGAAACTGAGGCACGGAGTGATCTGATTCCCCTCCCCAAATTATTTTGCAAAGGAGGGGGACGGGGGCTCCTATCCAAACCAGTTCCCTTCCCATCAACTCTGCTTCCCCTGCTGCAAGACCACTGTAGGGGCTGAATATTTCCATTACTCTGGCTTCTTCATTTGCCCTGCAACAATAAAATAGACCGGTTTTGGGGGGGAGGAATATCCCCCCCCCAAAGCTGTGTGGACATTAAGTTTTTTTTGGGGGGGGCACGATAATATTCCGGATCGATCAAACACCCAGCTCAGCTTTCTAGCCATCCAGCAGCTCTAGGGCAGGGAAGGAAGGTGCTCTTGGTGCAGAGTGGTCGCAAAACAGGGGTGAATTTAGCGAGGGGGGGGGTCCGGTTGAAATCCCACCCGATGCAGGCACACAGAATCGCTGGTGGCGCTAGGAGAGGCCAGGAGTGGAAGCAGGTGGCCCGGGGGTGGGGGGACATTTGCCCTCAGTCCTGGGCTCTGGGATGGACTAGGCTGGGTGGGTGGTGGGTTCAGTCTAGTCTTCCAGCCTGTTGCTCTCGCTGGGGTTTGTGGTTTTCATCTGGCTCCACCAGAAAGATCAAATAAGCCCAGTAGAAAAGCGGGGTGAGAGAGGCGGGAAGGGGTTTGTAAGGGGTTAAAGTGACCCATCAACGAAAGAGTAAAACCAGAGTTTGACTGGGTTTCCCCCCAGCCACCACTCCTGCAAACACTGGGCAAGGGGCAGCCCCATCCCCCACCGAGGCTATGGTGAGGGGCAGCAGGGGAGGAAGGAAGCCACATGTGATGGCCGTCCCCTCCCGCCCAGCACCCACCACCCCCTCTCCGGCCCCCAAACTCTGTCCCAGAGCCTGCATCCACCCCTCCGCACTCCCTCCCAGAGCCTGCACCCCTCCACCCATCCTGCACCCCACACCATGCCCCAGCCCGGACCCTGCACCCAAACTCTGTCCCACTCAGCCCTGGGCAAAGCTCTCCTTGGCTGGCTCTCAGCCCCTCTCCAAGGGTTGCAGCTGTCTGGAAGTGCCTGCCTTCCACACCTTCCTCATTCACACCTCATTCATTCAGGTCAATTGATTACAAAGTGGGGGGAAGATCTTATTCTACTTCTAGCAAAAAGACATTTTTCTTTTACCTTAATTATACTACCTTAGGGGCCAGCTATAACATTACCAAGGTTCAATACAAAGTCATATAAAAGTTATACAAAAATGCATAATGCAGCGATTTATCTACAACTGCACTGATTGACTGCTGTGTGCAGTAATATAGTGACCCCTGGGTCTTTGAATGAGGCTTTATACTTTGGGGGGGGCGAGCGGGTGGGCAAGCGGCGGGTGGGTAAAGAGGCAAGCAGTGAGCCAGCAGGGGTTCTAGGGGAGGGCATGGGGGTTTCTGGCAGGGGAGGGAGAAGGTGAAAGGAGGCAAGTGGTGGGTGGGGGACTGACTAGGAGGGATGCAGCAAGCCAGCGGGGGGCTCGGGGGTGAAGAGGGGTGTGATGGTGGGGCCGAGCGGGGAGGGGTCAGGTCCTATTTTACTGCTGTGATCTGGTCACCCTATGTGTGCCGTTTCTTTCCCCCCCCCCCCCACGCCAACCTTCCTTTTCGGCCCACAGCTGTTTCGGCGGGGCGGCGCTGGGGAAGCAGGGTTTGTTTCCGCGGGCCAGGAGGCGCTGGGAGGTGGGGGGGAGGAGGGCACAATTTTATATTAATAAGGAAATATTTTATAAATTTTAATAAAATAAACATTATTGAAGAAAATCAGTTGTACAACTATCAAAATATAAATTATTTTCCTAATATGAAAGTGAAAATCAGCTAATTAATATATGATGCAATGTATGTAATATATAATTTTGTTATTATTTATATAGTCATGCAAAATAAATAATACATGGAAGAAATGAAAGGGTTCTTTTTAAGTGGCTTTTTTTTTAGTCATCCCTGCTGGCGCCCCGTCGAAACTGTTCAAATTGGGCCCCGCACTTCCTAAAGCCGGCCCTGGTGAAGCAGGCAATGTTTAGGGCACCTTTTCTAGCCCCCTCCTCATTCTACGGAGGTGAGCAGTGCAATCCTGAACAGGGCTGCTCAGTCGCTCAAGAAGATGCCGAGCTCCACTGCTGCTTCGGTCAGTGAGGAACGACCATTATGCCTGAGCCGCCTATGTGCAGGTCCGCGGCTACAGCTCCCAGTGTATCCACACCTGCTGCTTCGTCGCTCGCCCATCGCCACAGGACTTGATATGATGTAATATGATATGATATGATGTCGAGACTTGCGCGTGAATTGGATTAAAGTGAGGGAGAGTTGCGCGACGTCAGCCGCACTCTCTCTTCCCAGTTCCTATCTGTATCCAGTGGCAGGACAGAAGTCGAGACGGCTGGAGATAGGGCAGGGCGCAGTGGATGACCAGGACGCCTACGTGTCTTGTCGTGCTCTTAAGCGTTCCACAACGCTTGCTGTCATCGCCTTCCTGACCATTGAACCAGGTTGAACCAGGTTGCCTCAGTCAGCCGGATCCAGCCTTCACATGCAATGGGTAGACAGGCCCTAACTCACCGAGAGTCTCATACTCATCAGCTACCCTCACCTGGTTTAGCCCGCCAGTCGAGACGGTCTCCGGGGTGTGGCCGCTGTCGCATCCTGACAGCTACTTGGAGCCACAGGTGGGAGCTGGGTGTTGTCAAGTGGGGACCAAAGTGGATGAGCTACTCCTAGGAGTACGACTGCTCCCCCATCAGAGGTACTACCCCTCCCTGACAACCCCATGTGAGTAGGTAACCGCTCGATAGCTTTCATCACCATATAGTTTTTGACAGGTTTCCACGCCCCGTCCCCATTGCCGGCGCCGTCCCCATTTTTCTGTGTTTGGCCGGGGTAAGGTTGCGTGCTTGTGTTTTGACATATTTAGAGAAAAAGTATGAAAGACTAGAAAGAGAGGCTGTAAGGGGTTTGCAGCTCCCTCCCCGTCCGTCTGGGCGGGAGACAACGCCCCTCGCTATGATACTTCTGGGATACCTTGGTTCAGGGGAAAATTAGCTCAGTGTTAATGGTTCAGGCCTGCAGTCAGACCCAGCAAAGACAGAGAGTCTGTGTCGCAGGGCAACGATTCACCGGTGAGGGATGATCTCTTCCGGCCTCTAAGTGCCCTCTACAGGCTGGTGTCTCGCCTGCCGCTGGTCCCGGTGTACCTCCCAGACCCCGGTGCCCCTCTACGTCAGGCTCCTGCCCCCGGCAGTAACCCACTATCTGGGTGTCCAGGGGCCCAGGGGAACCCCCAACCCTCTAACCACACCTTGCCTCAGTGGCTACTGCCAGTCACTGTCTAGCCCCCGCTCACTGGGGCGGACTGCAGTATATAAACCACGCATCATCGGCAAGGGGGGTTGGACCAGCTGCCTCTGCCTATCTCTGGGCTGCCCCTCTGCAGCCCGAGTACCTTTTGTAGGCCTTTATCTAGGCCTGCAGCCTGGGGTTTTGCCCAGAGCCCTCAATCAGGGCTGGGTCAGAGCCGCTGCCGCCCTGCAAAGGGGCGATCGTCGGGTACCAGGTACCGGGGCAAGCGACTCGCTGGGCAGCCTCTGGAGGCCGTCTCAGCCCGGGGCACGGTCTGAGTGGGCAGGGACAGCGAGAGAGGGAGGGAGCATCAGCGGGCATCATCCAGGTGTCATTATCCATCTCTACTGCCCCTCCCGGAGCGCCGACTCCTGCCCCAGAGCGAGGGGCACCTCGCCCCCACTCTCCAGCTCCTCCCTGGCCCTCCCTGAGCTTTCCCCCTTTATGGCCAGTTGGGAGATTAAAACTACTCAATCCCTCCTGTCTGCAGCATTGCATACATCTTGCTGCGTGCCCGGGTGCTGCGGGCTCTGACCCAGTTCCTGCCTGGCACAGCATGCGGCTCCGTGCCCCTGCGCTGCAGGCTCTCACCCGGCTCCTGCCTGGCACAGCATGCGGCTCCGTGCCCCTGCGCTGCGGGCTCTGACCCGGCTCCTGCCTGGCGCAGCATGCGGCTCCGTGCCCCTGCGCTGCGGGCTCTGACCCGGCTCCTGCCTGGCGCAGCATGCGGCTCCGTGCCCCTGCGCTGCGGGCTCTGACCCGGCTCCTGCCTGGCGCAGCATGCGGCTCCGTGCCCCTGCGCTGCGGGCTCTGACCCGGCTCCTGCCTGGCGCAGCATGCGGCTCCGTGCCCCTGCGCTGCGGGCTCTCACCCGGCTCCTGCCTGGCGCAGCATGCGGCTCCGTGCCCCTGCACTGCGGGCTCTGACCCGGCTCCTGCCTGGCGCAGCATGCGGCTCCTGTCATGGAGTGTGGGAGGGCTGTGGCCTACAGGCAGGCAGGCAGAGCAACAGAAGGTCCATTTGCCTGGCCATTGATCAGGGTGGGGCAGCAATCAAGTAGGGGGGCTCCTGCCTACAGTCCAGCGGAGCTGTGGCAGTCTAGGGGAGGTTATCTCTCTGGTGGGAGAGTCAGCACAACCGTCTGGCGTCCGGATTCAGGTGGGAGCCAGACCAATGCAGGCCTCCTGACAACCAGGTGGGGAGGCTACCACTCCTGATGGTGGGTTGCCAGGGGTAGGGGAACCCAGGCCCTCCCACTCACCTACGTCCCATCCCAGGGCCCTAATAGAAGCAGAGTGGCCTGCCACTGGGTCAGCGGGGAAAATCCGACTGCAACACACTGGCCGGCTTGTAGTCAATGACACAGCTGAATCTGATTCGGCTTCCCTGGACTCCTTCCTACACGACCATTCTTTGTGTACATAGGTTCCAGGGTTTTTGTTTGCTTCGGACCACGAAAAAGTTCAAGGAGCTGAGATTACAGAAAAGTCCCATAAAATGTAAAAGGGCTTAAAGCCAATGGGGTTCTCTCTCTCCCTCTTTCTCTCTCCACATACACCACATCTATCTATCTATCTATCTATCTATCTATCTATCTATCTATCTATCTATCTATCTATCTATCTATCTATCTATCCCCATACACAACCCCTCTATCTATCTATCCCCATACACCCCCATCTATCTATCTATCTATCTATCTATCTATCTATCTATCTATCTATCTATCTATCTATCTATCTCCATACACCCCCTCTATCTATCTATCTACATACTCCCCCTCTATCTATCTATCTATCCCCATACACCCCTTCTATCTATCTATCTATCTATCCCCATACACCCCCATCTATCTATCTATCTATCTATCTATCTATCTATCCCCATACACCCCCTCTATCTATCTATCCCCATACATTCCCCCTATCTATCTATCTATCTATCTATCTATCTATCTATCTATCTATCTATCTATCTATCTATCTATCCCCATACACCCCCTCTATCTATCTATCTACATACTCCCCCTCTATCTATCTATCTATCCCCATACACCCCTTCTATCTATCTATCTATCCCCATACACCCCCATCTATCTATCTATCTATCTATCTATCTATCTATCTATCCCCATACACTCCCCCTATCTATCTATCCCCATACACCCCCTCTATCTATCTATCTCCATACGCCCCCTCTATCTATCTATCTATCTATCTATCTATCTATCTATCTATCTATCTATCTATCCCCATACACCCCCTCTATCTATCTATCTAATCTATCTATCCCCATACACCCCCTCTATCTATCTATCTATCTATCTATCTATCTATCTATCTATCTATCTATCTATCTATCTATCTATCTATCCCCATACACTCCCCCTATCTATCTATCCCCATACACCCCCTCTATCTATCTATCTCTATCCTGACAGAGACCCAGAGGGGCTGACAGAGCTGCAAGACGCCGGGGTCTCCGACGAGCTGGTGGGGCTGCCACTAGCCGTCTACCCCAGCGAAGCAAACAACAACCCTGGAACCCATGTACACATGGAATCGAATGTAGGAAGTAGCCCAGGGAAGCCAAATCAGATTCAGCTGTGTTATTGACTACAAGCCGGCCAGCACGTTGCGGTTGGACTTTTGCCGCTGACCCAGTGTCGGACAACTCCACTGCAGTTAGGGCCCTGGGCTGGGACGCAGTGGAGCGGGAGGGCCTGGGTTCCTCTACCCCCACCACCCCAACGTCAGGAGTGGTAGCCTCCCCACCTGGTTGTCAGGAGGCCTGCATTGGTCTGGCACCCGCCTGAATCCGGATGCCAGACAGTTGTGCTGACTCTCCCACCAGAGAGCTAACCTCCCCTAGACTGCGACAGCTCTGCCGGACTGTAGGCCAGAGCCCCCCTACTTGCTTGCTGCCCCGCCCTGATCAAGCGCCAGGCAAATGGACCTTCTGGTGCTCTACCTGCCTGACCGTAGGCCAGAGCCCCTACTCAATTGCTGCCCTGCCCTGATTGATGGCCTTGGGCAAACAGACTCTCTACCATTACTTGGCCTGACTGCAGGCTAGAACCATTAACACTGAGCTAATTTTCCCCTGAACCAAGGTACCCGGAAGTATCATAAATAGTATAAGGGCCCTACCATCAATCAAACCCTAACCCCGCCGCTTGACCCCTTAAGCCCCGCCCCTTTACCCCTTGGTCCCTCCCACCTGTCACCGGAAGTCCTCCCCCACTACCCTCTACCAATCAGGAGGGGTTTTGTCCCGAAAGAACCACCCCGAGAGGAGATTTTGACCAATCAGGGGGACTTCCGGGGCGGGGGTGACCCATCTGGAAGTGGGTCGTGTGACCCCTCTAAGAACTCCCCCCACCACCCTCTACCAATCAGGAGGGGTTTCGTCCCGACAGGACCTCCCCGAGAGGAGATTTTGACCAATCAGGGTGACTTCTGGGTTGGGGTGACCCCTCCGGAAGGGAGTCGTGTGACCCCACTAAGAACGCCTCCCAAGGCCCTCCGCCAATCAGAGTGCAGCACCATTACCCCATAAGTCCCAGCGCCAGACAGAGGAGGCGGCCATCTCTTACCAAGGACACGTGTTTTCGAAAGCGCGGAAAGGCTGCTGAGAGGAAACATGGACTCCTTCACCACCCCCGTGAGAACTTCGGACTTTGTTTTAGCCCCAACCGTCTTTGACCTTGTGTGGAGCAGGCGTTACATCAGCGACAGTTCCGAGGAGGAGGAGGGAGCGACCGAGGGGAGCCCTTTGGCCCAGCCGTTGCTGGATACGCCGGAACCCGACCCCGAAACCCTCGTGAGACACCCCGATGAGCATGGCGGTCTCTCTTTGTCCACCCCCTCAGAGGTAGAAGGCGTAAAAAAGTCATGCGGACTATTGTACGCGTTGCTGTTTATGCTATCCTTAAACACTGCCTTAGGGAAAAGCTTTTTGAAGATTGTGAGGGCTGTGTCATAGATGTGCCAGGCCAAAGGCACCATGATTGTGTGACTTGGACTTCAGTGGATATAAACTGCAAGCTCCGGGGCCTGTGTGCTGAGCTGTGTTTGGAAAGCTTATTAAACACTGTTGTTGCCATAGGTTATGGTATGCAATGTCTGTGCCTAACCCAAGAACATTTAGCGCAAGGGGTGACCTTGATAAATGCTGTGCAATTCAGTGCAGACCCTGACCGTGTTCTAAGGAAAATGACCAAACCGGAAGATGCCTGCTTAGAGCATTATCTTGACCATCTAGTCCGCACAAAGAGTTACAGAACCCTGCTTAAGAAAAAAACTATTTGTAAGAAATCTAAAAGGATTAAGTTAGAGAATGGTGAGGGGACAAACATGCGATATAAAACTTGGTAGCTGTAAAATTTTTTAAAAGGGGGGTTTGTGACTATTGTGTTTTGTTAGAAGGCCTTTGGCCTTTAAGTGAGCTAAAAAGTTTTAATGAAGCATCTTGGTTTTGTTTTCAAGAAGCTGTATGTTTTTTAAATAAAAAAATTAATTGTTTGTGAGAATTAGCTCTTGTGTTTTTTGTGTGTGTGTATAGCAAAAAGCTGAAATGTATGTTGTGGTGGGGAAGGGGAAAAAATCCTAAAAATGTGCTTACAATAAAACAACCAAGGCTAGTTCAGACATGTGTCTGAGTACAATAGAGTTAATATGGAGATATACTTATCTCATAGAACTGCCTTTACTAGTAGGGCCAAATATTGATTTTGCCCCAGAGCCCTAAGTGGTCCTCTCAAGGCTTGAACTCACAACCCTGGGCTTAGCAGGCCAAGCCACTGAGCTATCCTTAGTCTGTTGAACTGAATGGGGTTTTAACCACACACACCCAGACAAAATGGTTTCACTATCCCAGATCACAAAAGGGAATGCTATGGGAGGGGTGATTAAATTAACCTGTTAGCAACTATGCTGAAGTTTTGTTTGAAACAATGGGCTAAGAGGGTATAAAAACCTCAGGTATGCAGCAGTTTGTCCTTTTTCAACAGAAAACTTTCTTGGATAGCTGCTGGACTGCAAAAAGAGGTAAGACTTGCTGTCTTTAACTCTGAAACTATATATTATATAAGGCCACACTTTGCCCATGCTGTCTTAGTAAATAATGGTGCCTATGTTTATTGCAGTGTGATCTGTTAGCATGGAACCAGTAACTTTAAACTGCATTTCACCACCAGGCCAAGGTAAAAACCATTTTAACTATAGTTGTGCTTAATACTGTTGAATTAAAAAAAAAAAAGTATTACACAGGCTGTATAGGGATTTGGTGGTAATACTAACTAACATTTTTGCTTGTTCTAGAACCTGAAGGCTCAAGCACACATGAGGGGGAACAGAACAACCATGTGCCTGCAACACTTTATCCCATAGTGAAAGGTAACTTTATTATTTTTTTTTTCCAACAAGCTTTTAAAATGCATGTGGGTTTTTGAAAAGTATATGGCTGCAAACTTGGTTTGGTGTGTTTTATAAAGCTGCTGGTGTGTGGGGGGGGGGGCTGTGCAAGGCATAGTTTTTTTTTTTTTAAAGTACTTGGCACAGGGGTTTTGTTTTGTTTTACTGTGCATAATGTGATGGGTTTTTAAAATGGGGTGGATGCTACTAACTAAACCAAAGGCACATGGCTGGGGGTCAGAAAAAACCATGTGGCTTTTAAATGCATGTGGGGTTTTTGAAAAGTATTGGGTGCAAACTGTGGGTTTTAATCTGATAAACTCTTTTCAGAGTACATAAAATTACACCTCCGTCAGAAACAAGAGGCTTCAGGGTATCCCAGTTGGTGCCCAGACGAGGAAAAACAAAATAAGTACGTTAGCGATTTCTACCAGAAAGAAGGCGTGCATTTACGCCAACACGAGATCAGATCAAACCCAGTTAAACGCCAAATCGCTAAACTGTTTTTTTAAATTCTCTGTGGGGTAAATTCGGCCAAAGATCCAACCTACCCAACACCAGCATCGTGAGAGACCCTGACGAACTCTTGCAGTACCTGTTCTCCCCCAATTATGAGGTTTCATCCTGCGAGTTTATCGATGATGAAACAGCGTGCGTGTCGTGGAAGCACGCAAAAGAACGGTACTCTGTCTCTGGCAATACCAATGTTTTCATAGCCTGTTTCACCACCGCTTATGCCCGCTTAGAATTATACAGCCTCCTAGACGGTTTGCAAGAGCGGTGCCTGTACCACGACACTGACTCGGTGATATTTGTGAAAAGGGAGGGTGACTGGAATCTCCCTCTGGGGGATTATTTAGGGGACTTCACGAGCGAGATCCCGCCAGATCAACACATCACCGAGTTTGTGTCGGCAGGCCCAAAAACCTATGGGTATAAGCTGTCGGGTGGAAAGGCCTGTATGAAAGTCAAAGGTATTACCCTAAATGTAGCAAACTGCGAAAAGATCAACTTCGACAGTTTGAAAGATCTAGTCTTGGACTATTGCACGGGTCTGCAAGAAAACACCTCAAAAAAGATAGAGGTGCAGCAGCCCTCTATCGTAAGAAACAAAAACCAGTGGCAAATAGAGACAAAAACCCTTAAAAAGACACAAAAAGTGGTTTACAACAAGAGGGTCTTAGGAGAAGGTTTTAAAACCCTGCCCTACGGCTTTTGGAAAAAGCAATCCACTTAAAGGTTTGTTTAAAAATTCTTTCCCCCGATCGGTTTGTAATTTTTGAGGCACGCGACCTTCACTGAAAATAGCTTTAAAGGCCTTGGATACCTCACCACTCGTCTTGTCTTTTAGGCCTAAGGCCCTGGCATATTTGGATAGAATGTCTATCACTGTTAAGATGTACTTAAAACCGCTGTTGTGTTTGGAGAACCGGTGCATATCCACCAAATCTGCCTGCCACTGCGCATCCACCTCTGAAACAATGGTCTTGTTTCTTTTAAAACGTATTCGAGCTGGTTTGTGTAAAGTGTAAGCATCCTGGTCTGAAAGCCATGCTGTTACCTGTCTTCTGTTTAAAGTTTTACTATGCTTTCTGGCCGCTTGAAAAAGAGGGTTGACCCCGCCAAAGCTCCCAACTTCCCCGGGGGGGGGATAATATATTTTCTTTAACAGCGCCGTCTGTGTAGACATGACTGTTACTGGTACCGTCTTTTACTACCACGAGTATGAAAGGGGACACATTCATATTGACACATTTAAATAAGTTTTATTAATCGCCTGGTTTAACACGACCTTTCACAGTCACCTATAAAATGGATGCCATGACCCCTACCATAAGGGAGTCTCAGATGGTTCATTCTTCCATTTTGTCCTTTTCGGCTTGAGATCTGTATCTCAGACATGAGCAAAAGCAGCTGACGCACGATATGTTTACTCCCACAGGGCTTCCAATGTGTAAGTTCTTAAAGGCCTCTAAAAAGGCAGCGTCGACCTGTTGAGAGATTTTCAGAAAAGAAACCGTGTAAGCACCCTCACTGCTTGTTTTTTTATTTTTAATTTATGCAACCCCCGGTTCCTACCCCATTACCCACCCCTCCTCGACCGCCGCTTCTTAAGCATTCATTTACCTGAGCGCCATCTTTTCCGTTCGCTTTGTCCGCCGGTGCCTCCCCCGAGCCGCAATCGCCTTCCACCTCTGAGGGGGTGGAGTAAGAGAGGCCGTCACGTTCATCGGGCTGTCTCACGAGGGTTTCGGGGTCGGGTTCCGACGTATCCATCAATGGCTGGGTCAAAGGGTCCTCCTTGGAACTGTCGCTGATGTAACACCTGCTCCACACAAGGTCAAAGACGGTTGGGGCTAAAACAAAGTCCGAAGTTCTCACGGGGGTGGTGAAGGAGTCCATGTTTCCTCTCAGCAGCCTTTCCGCGCTTTCGAAAACACGTGTCCTTGGTAAGAGATGGCCGCTTCCTCTATCTGGCGCTGGGACTTATGGGGTAATGGTGCTGCACTCTGATTGGCGGAGGGCCTTGGGAGGCGTTCTTAGTGGGGTCACACGACTCCCTTCCGGAGGGGTCACCCCAACCCAGAAGTCACCCTGATTGGTCAAAATCTCCTCTCGGGGAGGTCCTGTTGGGACGAAACCCCTCCTGATTGGTAGAGGGTGGTGGGGGGAGTTCTTAGAAGGGTCACACGACCCACTTCCAGATGGGTCACCCCCGCCCCGGAAGTCCCTCTGATTGGTCAAAATCTCCTCTCGGGGTGGTTCTTTCGGCACAAAACCCCTCCTGATTGGTAGAGGGTAGTGGGGGGAGTTCTTCGAGGGGTCACACGACCCACTTCCGGACGGGTCACCCCCGCCCCGGAAGTCCCCCTGATTGGTCAAAATCTCCTCTCGGGGCGGCCCTATCGGGACGAAACCCCTCCTGATTGGTAGAGGGTGGTGGGGGGAGTTCTTAGAGGGGTCACATGACACACCTTGCTTCCGGTCAGGTGGCATCTTGACCCTGGATGTAATCCCCCCATGGGGTGGGACTTCTGGTGACAGGTGGGAGGGGTCAAGGGGCGGGGCTAGGGTTTAATTGATGGTAGGGCCCTTATACTACTATCATAGCAAAGGGCGTGGTCTCCCGCCCAGACGGACAGGGAGGGAGCCGTGAACCCCTTACAGTCTCTCTTTCTACTCATTCATACTTTTTCTCTAAATATGTCAAAACCCAGGCACACAACCTTCCCCCGGCCAAACACAGAAAAATAATACAAAATAAATTTTCAAAATGGCCGACGGCGCCAAAAACATACACAACCGGAAACGGGGACGGAGGGCGGGACGTAAATGCTACACAGTGCATGGAAACCTGTCAAAAAGTACATGGTGATGAAAGCTATCGAGCAGTTAACTACTCACATGGCTGCGCAGGGCAGGCGGCCAATGGGGAAGAAGCCATGCTCTGGTACGAAGCTCCCAGGGAAGGGAGGCTGGCTTTTCCCAGAGCTAGGGCAGCTGGGCAGCTTCAATGACCGGGCTCTCCTTAGTACACGTTGTTCTTATCCAATGAAAAAATGTGCATAGGCTGCAGCGGGCTGGAGGGTGGTTCTTGAACGCCTCCAGGATGAAGATGGTCTGATAAGCCAGGCTTTGGACCGAGGAGTTGCTGTCCTCCTGCAAGCCTTTGAGGTCTAAGATTGAAAGGAAGGAAATGGGGGTCAGAGCCACAGCGCTCTGGAGAGCCCCAGCAGACCAAGCCAGCGCTGTACCTCTCGGCCTGTGACAAGGAGGCAGCAGGCTGGGAGGCGGGAGGCAGGGGACTAGCAAGAACAACCAGCAACCCTCACTAAACATCCCTGCTGCCCTCCACAAATGGGGGAGCCTCCAGCCACAGGCAAGAAGTCCCAATGAACCCCATTCACTCACTATTTCTAGGACTGCCCCGTCCCTGCAGTATCTGAGCACCTCATCCCTGCCTGTATTTACCCTCCGCCTTCCCCCCAATGCACAGATGGGCACTTAGGTCCAGAGAGGGGGAGAGTCACAAAGGGGGCTTGGGCATTGTTAGGCTATGCCTAACTTTAGGTGCCCTGCTGCCATCCAGGAAATGCCGAGGAGGGAGCTCAGCCATTCTCTAGCTCTGGTTGGGAGGCCCAGCTGTGAACCTGCTCTGGGAGTGAGGAGTCTGATCTATATCACTCCCCCCCCCCCCCCGCCATTCGCCAACAAATGTGGAGATGCTGCTCTGCCCTGCGCTGCCCAGGGGTCCGGGCACGCAGCAAGGAGGTAGGTGACCGGGGCTAGGGTTTAATTGATGGTAGGGCCCTTATACTACTATCATAGCAAAGGGCGTGGTCTCCCGCCCAGACGGACAGGGAGGGAGCCGTGAACCCCTTACAGTCTCTCTTTCTACTCATTCATACTTTTTCTCTAAATATGTCAAAACACAGGCACACAACCTTCCCCCGGCCAAACACAGAAAAATAATACAAAATAAATTTTCAAAATGCCCGACGATCATGTTGCTGGTGTTGGAGATCGAACCCAGCCCACGGCCCTGGGCCGTTCATCCCCCTAGCGCTCAGTGCTCAAAGCAGGTACCACTCACCGTTGCAGATGGCATCCAGCTTGTCCTGGCTCCTCTGGTCCAGCTGCCGGGCAGTGAGCCCTACACATACAAACAGCTCATCACATCCCCACATCCCCAGCGAGGGTGTCAAATGTCACCCTCCAAGCAACCCCTCGCTTCCCCCGCCCCTCGCTGGCCAGGACGCGCTCCCAAGTCCCCAGGGGAAAGGGTGAGTCCCCAGGGATGGTTACAGGGCTGGTTGCCAAAGGAGAGCACAGCACCTTGAGGGTCCACTACCAAGAGCCCATGGTGGGGCATGGGGGGGGGGGAATGGGGACTGCATGGGGAGCAGTGGGGTTAGAGGGGGCCCATCAGCCGATCAGGGCAGTTTGGGGTGAGCTTGCTCCTGCGGACTTCTGACACCCTTGATCCTTCATTAGACAATCAGGAGCCCAAGGGTTACTTCTCGCTGCTGGCAGGGACTGAGGAGAGCCTGGGACCAGATCCAGCCCCCCTGCTAAAGGGACCCCTGCTCTGTGGTTACCTATGAACATGATGGCCACTTCTCTAATTGGAGCCTGTGGGTTCTCCAGAAAGGCCATGGTCTGGCACAGAAAGTTGTTGGCTCTCCCCTTGTAGCGCGTCAGCTAGGACCAGAACAAGGGAGCACAAGGTTATTAAAGGCCTTTCCGTCCTGCAGGCCGGGTTCCAGGTGTGTGGAGCGCACGTCCTGTTTTCACCCCTCCTTCCTGTGCTGGGGGGATCACGCAGAGGGACTACACCCAGGGCCAGGAGTGGTCCCGGGGCTGGGGCTCAGTGTGGGCACAGAGCCGGGCAATGGGGGGTGCCCTATCCACCGATTCCCCCGCTCCTACCAGCGAGGGCTGCGCAGTGAATGACCTGAGGGCTCCCTCACCAGGCAGTCACAGCTTTGCCAGGTATCCTTGTGCTGGATGAAGCCACCGAGCTGGTGCCACTTCAGGAATTCCGCAGCACTGCTGAGGGTGTCCCAACACACCTGCAAAACAAGTGGGGCCAGGGCGAGCCGGCCACGGTTACGGGAGCTGGAAGCCACTAGCCTCGTTACCCGGAGGCCGTGCGTGCTGAACGCTTCCCGGCCCCAGGTTGCTTGCGGAAGGGCGGCGGTGTGGCTAAGGCAATGGCTGGAGACCTGACTCAATTCCCAGCTCTCCCTGCGGGAACTCAGGCAAGTTGCTTAGGCCCAGGGGTGCAAAGGGATTTAGGTGCCTAATGCCTATGGGTGATCAATACTTTTGAGGCGCTAGGCCTCATGCTGTGCCTCAGTTCCCCACCTCATGGTGAGTAGGAGGGTGAATTCATTAGTGCTGGTGGCATTTGGCTCCCAAGTGATGGTGGCCATGAGCGCTAGCATGTGCAGACACACCTGGGGCGGGGGGGGGGGGGCGCGGCTTGGGCATCTCATGTCTAGCACGGGCTGTCCGGGCCGCTTGGCCAAGGGCACACTGGGTCCTGCGCACCATCTGGACACTGGGTAGCCCTGCTCCTGGTAGGGGCCAGGGCCAGGGTTGTGCTCTTCCCACCAGCACAGCCAGGGAATGTGCGGAGGCCAGTGGCTGTAGGAGTGGTGAGGCGACCCCTCCCCCCACACAATCTCTCTGCCTGGCTGCAGGGGGGGAGCGTTGGGCTCAGAGGATGCAGGGAAGACTCAGCAGTTGGGTGGGGCGCCATGGTCATGGCCAGGAATTATTTGGGGGCAGGTCTCTGGCCTGTGTTATACAGGAGGTCACAGTGGTTCCGTCTGGCCTTAGAATCCATCCATCATCTGGAGAAGGGCAGATGTGCATGTGGACAGGGCACTAGCTGACAGGTCAGAGGAGGGCTCTTGGTACCTGTTCATTGTCCTTCAGAAAGGCATCTATGCACTCCAGGGCCTCTCTCTCATTCAAGTATAGCCCCTTCAAGCAGGAGGATGGTGAATCTGATCAAAGACAGAGCAGTGGTAATACCTGGGTCTGCCAAGCTGCAGGCTGGGTGACAGAGATCTTAGAGAAAACCCTTGTCCCCACTCCCGCCCCAGCAGGGGAGCAGCCCCGATGCACGGCAGGGTCTGGCACAGCGATCCCTGGCTTCCCCACCTCTTTGCTGCCCAGCCCAGCAAAGACCCAGTCGGAGCCCTGGTTCCCAGCGGCCACCCCACTTCCCCACCCAGCATGCAGGCTCAGTCTGGGGATTTGGGGAGCGCCACACCTGGAAGGAGGGACGATGTCAGGCCATGAGGGGTGTCCCCACTCTCCATGCCATTGCTGGAGGGGGCAGAGGGACTGGGAGTGAATCGGTCTGGTCCTTGCGGCAGGAGAGGGAACAGCTGCCCAGTCTGCATGGGATATGGGGACCCAGAGCCTGCCCGTTCTGCTTGTTCTGACTGCCTCTCCTGCCACAGCCACTGGGTGTAACCTGGGCAGGCACTGGGCTCCCATCGTCAACACTCCCCCCCAAATGCCCTGTGCTGCGACATGCTACAAAGGAGCCAGCCAGCAGATGGGGCTGCAACATCAGGGAGCATCTTATGCTCTGGCCGGCGCCCTGCAATCCTAGGCTTTAACAACCCACCGTGCACCGAGCATCCCCTTCGACTGGTGGAAAACATCCTCCGACCCTGCAGCGTGACAGATCGGGGTGGGCGATTCAGTCAGTCTCCACCTGATGCTTCTGCCGCCGCCCCAATGCCCCGATCAGCTTTAGTGGCTGCAGCTGCTGCCAGCAGGAGGGGCCATTCCCCCCTGCCTGGGTTTTCCTGTCTGTCTCTCCATCTCGTGGCAACCCAGAGCAGTACAAGGTCTATGGAGTCTTCTCCCCCCAGTGACACCCTAGTCTTGCCACCCAACCCCCACAGGGGCCAAGCCCCACCCCAATGCAGGGCCATGGCCCCAGCCATTTTTGCAGCCCCCTCCGCCCACCCAGAAGGCGCCCACTCACCGGCACGGAAGGGCTGAGGCACACACAGCCCCTGCTGCTGCCATGGCCTCTTCCGCCGACTCTTCCCTGGGGGAGGTTTTGTCTCCTCCCAGGCGCGCCTGGGCTCTGGGCGGCCCTCCTCAGCCATCCTACAAGGAGCCAGGACAAGGCATTGCTGGTGAGTGACGAGAGGCAATTGCCCCATTCAGCATCAGGGCCAGCCCAGTTATTTCTGTCCCACCAGCACCTCCAGATACCAGCTGAGCTCAGGACCCTGTTGCACCAGGTGCTGCAGACACTCGCTGGGCTGTAGGGCTCAGACTCTAACTAGCCAAGGCAGCCAGCAGGGAAACAAGGGAAGGAATGTGCTCAAAGTCACCCAGGATTAGAACCCAGGTCTCCGAACTCCCAGGCCAGCAGCCCATCCCACAGGCCAAACAGCCTCCTCTGGGTCACTCCCACCTCTCCTTCTCCTGGTTCACAAGCTGCACAGCAGACAGGCTGGATCCAACCACTCAGGATTCTTCCTGCCCAATGAAATGACCCTGATCCCTTCCCCCAGGAATATTGGGGCCGTGGCAGTTCGCAGGTGGGCGAGGCCAGCGGGGTGGGGGAGCTGGGGCGGGCTCGTGAGCAGCAGGAGTTGCTCAGACACACCCGTAAAGGGGCAGGAGCAGAAGGCAGGAGAGCGGCAGGGAGGCTGGTACCTTCTCATCTAACCTCGGTGTGGTTGGCGATGCAATGGAAAAGCAGAGGCGGGCAATAGAAGATTCTCCTACCTGGAGTCAGGAGTGGGCAGAAGCCAGCGTGTATATGGGCCACCCACTTTCTGCTGCCGGTGGCGGAGCTGAAATGGCCGGATCAGCTTTCCCAGCGGCACGTTCCAGCTCTCGCTCTGTCAGAGACAATCCTGGCTGTGAGGGGATGAGGCTTTGGCAGCCACCAGGGGGCATGTCACAATGGGCAGGCGAGTCCCAGCCCAGACTAGTTCTGGCCTCGCCAGGGCTTTAGAGCCTCTCCTTCCCCACCGGGGTCATGGGAGGGACCTTCCGCTCCCCACAGTCACAGACTTTAGGCCGGAAGGGACCGCTGGGCTCATCTAGTCCCAGCTCCTGCAGACCCCAGGCCAGAGCCCCCCCCCCCCCCCACATCCATACAGCTGGAGCCGGGGGGGGGGGGTGTCTCCGGATCCCCGAGTGGGAGAATCAGTTCCATCCCGGTTCCTCCTCCTTGTGACAGCGCAGAACAGGGGTTCCCGAACGCTCCCCTCCCCCAGCTCCCAGCCCACGCGGGCGGCTCTTTGCGCCTGCCCAAGCTGCTGGGCGCCTTGGCCGTAGGATGTAAAATGGCCCCATCTCTGCTTCCTCTCCCACCGCGGCAACAACACAAAAGCTGCTTTAAGAGCAGCCCCCCACCCCAGCTGAGTCTCAGGCCTTGCTAGCCGCTCAGTGCCACGGCAGCCCCAGGAGATGATTGCTGCGGGAGTCTCGGCCCAGGGGGAGGCAGTGACTCCTAGAAGCAGGGAGAGCAGCAGCACCAGAGATCAGGGAGTCTGGCAATGCCAGTGGCTGGCTGGGGTCTGACAGCCCAGGCACCCAGAGCAGACTGTCAAAGGCCAAACCCCTCTCACCACCGGTTCTGTAGCTCCCCCTTGCTTTTGGTCTGTCTTAGGCACCATCCTGGCCCTCATCCCCGTGGCATCAGAGCACTGTCCAACCTCGATTGCATTTATTCTAACCGCCCCCTGCAGGGCAGGGCCTGGCTGCTACCCCCACTGAACAGACAGGGAACTGCAGCACAGAGGGAATAAGGGATTTGCCCGAGGCCACGCAGAGCATCTGTGGCAGAGCTGGGAATTGACTATGGGTCTCCTGGGTCCCAGGATGGCACCTTCTCTTCCAACCTCCTGCCCCCTTTGTCCCTGGTTCAGTGTGAGCTGTGAGAGCTCTCTGGGGCACAGGAGCTGGCTGGTGCCCAGATGGAACTACATTGCCTATTGCACATATCTCGCTTTTCCCAAACATTGAGTCTGCTGCTACAACCATACCAGGGCCCGCCAGGATCCTTGCAGCTGGTCAGTGCTAAGTTTTGAACTGTGCTAAGTAGGGAAGACAAAATAGATCTTCCATCACTAGCGCAGCTCTGTGTTACTGGGGACTCACTGCTGGCTCAACCCAACCAGCCCTCCTCACACGGAGCCGGTAAATCCTCCAGCCCTGCTGTTCTCCTTTGTATTTCGGCAGTGCCCAGAGGGCTCAGTCCCAGATCAGGGCCCTGCAGTGCTAGACATTGTACACACACAGCCCGATTCCCCCCACGCTGGCTCTCCTGAATGGCTCCTGCCCGAAGGCGGGACGGCTCTATTCCTCACCCATTGTCTCCTGCTGGCAGAGATGCTCTGAGAGATGTCTATGCTCTGGGTCTCTGGGCTTCCCGGGCTGGGAGGCAAGCGTGGCTGTCTCCGGGCGGTTCTGCTGACTCTCCAGCAGCTGCACTTCAGGTGTCCTAATGCAGCCCTAGTCCTCTCCAGCGCTCAGGGGCACTGTCCTGGCATCGGACTGTCCTGGTAAATAGAACAATGGCTCCTGGCACCCTGAGAATGCCTGTTCCCCCGGCAACCTCAGTGCCATTTCCTATGGAAGTGATGGTGTCAGTAAAGGTGATGGAGGTGGTCAGGCCTAGTGGCTGGAGCTGGACTCAGGGGGCGGGGCAGGGCATGGGTGGAGCAAGGCTGCAGCGAGACCAGGGCTGGAGTAGGACTAGGAACAGGGCTGGAGCAGGCTCAGCCTGTTGCCTATGTCAGGCAGGAGCGAGTTCCTGGCCCTGGAGTGATGTTGAGCAGACTGAGCTGCTGCTGTGAGACTGATATACCTGCTCTGGGAGTCACAAGGCCAGTTCCTGGCTTGTGGATTAGCTGGAGCCCAGCACAGGAGGGAATCAGCACCTTACAGATGGCTCCCGGGGCGCTTGGCTCCCGGCCCCGCTGGGTATTGACATGCCAGGTGCAGGGGGCGAGGTGCAGCGCCAGGGAGGAGATTGGGGAGGCAGGAGCACTGAGGTGGGGCTGAGCGGGCAGGTGCTGAGGCGCTGCGGCTGGCTGGCCAGCAGAGAGGAGGAGCAGCAGCTCGGCTCTGGAGGGCCCAGCTGCAGCTTCACACAGGGCGCTGTCAGAGCCTGGCAGGCGGCTGGCTGAAGTGGCACTTTGTGATCTGGCACGGGCGGGAGCTAGCTCCCCACATCTGAACGCTCCGCAGCGCCGGTGGATTCAGATCCAAACCAGGATCTGGCTCCAAATTCACAGCTGGCCCCTTCCCCCGATCTGCAGCGGCCCGCACCGTGTGGGGGTGGTTGATTTCACAAGAGAGGTGGCTTCCCACAGACTCTCCAACTCCCTCACTGTGACGAAGTGGGACTGTTCTTAATGTTTCCTCTGAATACTGTAGGGGTGCCTCAGTTTCCCCTATGCATTTCTTAAGTCTCTAGGTGGGGGGATAAAGGCCAGTGTGCATAAATGGCCAACACTCTGTCTCCTGGCAACTAATGGCCGGGGCCCTTCCCCCCTGCAAGGGGATAGCTAAAGGTGTTGGAGAACAAAGATCAGGTGACCTCCTGGCCCGGGAAAGAGACAAAGGCCAGAGAGAAGGGGCTGGAGAGTTTCAGTTTGGAGCTGGCTGGGGATTAGGAGTGAAGTGCAGATGTGGGTGTCTGGCTCACTGCCCCCAAAATGGACCCAGCTGAGGGGTGCTTTTCTCTGTACCTACAAGCTGTTTTAGACCATGTTTCTATCATCTAATAAACCTCTGTTTTACTGGCTGGCTAAGAGTCACGTCTGACTGCGAAGTGGGGGTGCAGGACCCTCTGGCTTCCCCAGGACCCCACCTGGGTGGACTCGCTGTGGGAAGCGCAAGGAGGGGCAGAGGATGCTGAATGCTCCAAGGTCAGACCCAGGAAGGTGAAAGCCCTTTGAGCTTCTGGCCCAGAAGACAGTCTGCTCACAGAGAGGAGACTTCACCAGAGTCCTGACTGGCTTCATAGGGAGCAGCTCCAGAGCATTGTCTGGGGACTCCATGACACACACCTCTCATGCTTCTTCCCATTTGCCTTTAATCACCCCCACATGGCCCATGTTGGCCACCAGCTACCTCCCTGTCTGGACCCTTACCTGGCCCCATCATGGCAGTGGCTGAGCATGCGGGTGTTGTATTTAGCCTCTCAACCCCCCGCATGGAGCAGGGACCTGCTCTCCCTAGTTTGCTGAGGCCCAGAGCGACAGGGACTCACCTGATCTCACACAGAAGACTTACAGCAGAGCTGGGAACTGAACACCGCTCTCCTGAATCCCAGCCCAATGCCTCATCTACCAGCCAGTGTCGCCTTCCCGTGCCCTGCCACCAGCCCCGCCAAACCCTCCTCCCTGTCTCCGTCCTCTCCGGGCTGGACTGGTGTGACCCCTTCTGTCTGGCCACCGCAGACTCCCTCCTTTGCGCATGCCGCTGCCCACTTCCTCACTGGCACCAGGCTAGACAGCCAGCACCGGGGCACTTGGTAGACGTGCACCACCCAGCCAGGAGCTCGGGGAAGGCTCGGTGTGGCTGGCGATGCAATGGAAAAGCAGAGGCGGGCAATAGAAGATTCTCCTACCTGGAGTCAGGAGTGGGCAGAAGCCAGCGTGTATATGGGCCACCCACTTTCTGCTACCAGTGGCGGAGCTGAAACGGCCGGATCAGCTTTCCCAGCGGCACGTGCCAGCTCTCGCTCTGCCAGAGACAAGCCTGGCAGTGAGGGGATGAGGCTTTGGCAGCCAGCAGGGGGCGTGTCACAATGGGCAGGCGAGTCACAAGCCAGTCAATGTGTGACTGCCCAGCCATGGGATGCCCCAGCCCAGACTAGTTCTGGCCTCGCCAGGGCTTTAGAGCCTCTCCTTCCCCACCGGGGTCATGGGAGGGACCTTCCGCTCCCCACAGTCACAGACTTTAGGCCGGAAGGGACCGCTGGGCTCATCTAGTCCCAGCTCCTGCAGACCCCAGGCCAGAGCCCCCCCCCCCCACATCCATACAGCTGGAGCCGGGGTGGGGGGTGTCTCCGGATCTCCGAGTGGGAGAATCAGTTCCATCCCGGTTCCTCCTCCTTGTGACAGCGCAGAACAGGGGTTCCCGAACGCTCCCCTCCCCCAGCTCCCAGCCCACGCGGGCGGCTCTTTGCGCCTGCCCAAGCTGCTGGGCGCCTTGGCCGTAGGATGTAAAATGGCCCCATCTCTGCTTCCCCTCTCACCGCGGCAACAACACAAAAGCTGCTTTAAGAGCAGCCCCCCACCCCAGCTGAGTCTCAGGCCTTGCTAGCCGCTCAGTGCCACGGCAGCCCCAGGAGATGATTGCTGCGGGAGTCTCGGCCCAGGGGGAGGCAGTGACTCCTAGAAGCAGGGAGAGCAGCAGTACCAGAGATCAGGGAGTCTGGCAATGCCAGTGGCTGGCTGGGGTCTGACAGCCCAGGCACCCAGAGCAGACTGTCAAAGGCCAAACCCCTCTCACCACCGGTTCTGTAGCTCCCCCTTGCTTTTGGTCTGTCTTAGGCACCATCCTGGCCCTCATCCCCGTGGCATCAGAGCACTGTCCAACCTCGATTGCATTTATTCTAACCGCCCCCTGCAGGGCAGGGCCTGGCTGCTACCCCCACTGAACAGACAGGGAACTGCAGCACAGAGGGAATAAGGGATTTGCCCGAGGCCACGCAGAGCATCTGTGGCAGAGCTGGGAATTGACTATGGGTCTCCTGGGTCCCAGGATGGCACCTTCTCTTCCAACCTCCTGCCCCCTTTGTCCCTGGTTCAGTGTGAGCTGTGAGAGCTCTCTGGGGCACAGGAGCTGGCTGGTGCCCAGATGGAACTACATTGCCTATTGCACATATCTCGCTTTTCCCAAACATTGAGTCTGCTGCTACAACCATACCAGGGCCCGCCAGGATCCTTGCAGCTGGTCAGTGCTAAGTTTTGAACTGTGCTAAGTAGGGAAGACAAAATAGATCTTCCATCAGTAGCGCAGCTCTGTGTTACTGGGGACTCACTGCTGGCTCAACCCAACCAGCCCTCCTCACACGGAGCCGGTAAATCCTCCAGCCCTGCTGTTCTCCTTTGTATTTCGGCAGTGCCCAGAGGGCTCAGTCCCGGATCAGGGCCCTGCAGTGCTAGACATTGTACACACACAGCCCGATTCCCCCCACGCTGGGTCTCCTGAATGGCTCCTGCCCGAAGGCGGGACGGCTCTATTCCTCACCCAATGTCTCCTGCTGGCAGAGATGCTCTGAGAGATGTCTATGCTCTGGGTCTCTGGGCTTCCCGGGCTGGGAGGCAAGCGTGGCTGTCTCCGGGCGGTTCTGCTGACTCTCCAGCAGCTGCACTTCAGGTGTCCTAATGCAGCCCTAGTCCTCTCCAGCGCTCAGGGGCACTGTCCTGGCATCGGACTGTCCTGGTAAATAGAACAATGGCTCCTGGCACCCTGAGAATGCCTGTTCCCCCGGCAACCTCAGTGCCATTTCCTATGGAAGTGATGGTGTCAGTAAAGGTGATGGAGGTGGTCAGGCCTAGTGGCTGGAGCTGGACTCAGGGGGCGGGGCAGGGCATGGGTGGAGCAAGGCTGCAGCGAGACCAGGGCTGGAGTAGGACTAGGAACAGGGCTGGAGCAGGCTCAGCCTGTTGCCTATGTCAGGCAGGAGCGAGTTCCTGGCCCTGGAGTGATGTTGAGCAGACTGAACTGCTGCTGTGAGACTGATATACCTGCTCTGGGAGTCACAAGGCCAGTTCCTGGCTTGTGGATTAGCTGGAGCCCAGCACAGGAGGGAATCAGCACCTTACAGATGGCTCCCGGGGCGCTTGGCTCCCGGCCCCGCTGGGTATTGACATGCCAGGTGCAGGGGGCGAGGTGCAGCGCCAGGGAGGAGATTGGGGAGGCAGGAGCACTGAGGTGGGGCTGAGCGGGCAGGTGCTGAGGCGCTGCGGCTGGCTGGCCAGCAGAGAGGAGGAGCAGCAGCTCGGCTCTGGAGGGCCCAGCTGCAGCTTCACACAGGGCGCTGCCAGAGCCTGGCAGGCGGCTGGCTGAAGTGGCACTTTGTGATCTGGCACGGGCGGGAGCTAGCTCCCCACATCTGAACGCTCCGCAGCGCCGGTGGATTCAGATCCAAACCAGGATCTGGCTCCAAATTCACAGCTGGCCCCTTCCCCCGATCTGGAGCGGCCCGCACCGTGTGGGGGTGGTTGATTTCACAAGAGAGGTGGCTTCCCACAGACTCTCCAACTCCCTCACTGTGACGAAGTGGGACTGTTCTTAATGTTTCCTCTGAATACTGTAGGGGTACCTCAGTTTCCCCTATGCATTTCTTAAGTCTCTAGGTGGGGGGATAAAGGGGCACTTGGTAGACATGCGCCGCCCGGCCAGGAGCTCGGGGAAGGCTCGGTGTGGCTGGCGATGCAATGGAAAAGCAGAGGCGGGCAATAGAAGATTCTCCTACCTGGAGTCAGGAGTGGGCAGAAGCCAGCGTGTATATGGGCCACCCACTTTCTGCTACCAGTGGCGGAGCTGAAACGGCCGGATCAGCTTTCCCAGCGGCACGTGCCAGCTCTCGCTCTGCCAGAGACAAGCCTGGCAGTGAGGGGATGAGGCTTTGGCAGCCAGCAGGGGGCGTGTCACAATGGGCAGGCGAGTCACAAGCCAGTCAATGTGTGACTGCCCAGCCATGGGATGCCCCAGCCCAGACTAGTTCTGGCCTCGCCAGGGCTTTAGAGCCTCTCCTTCCCCACCGGGGTCATGGGAGGGACCTTCCGCTCCCCACAGTCACAGACTTTAGGCCGGAAGGGACCGCTGGGCTCATCTAGTCCCAGCTCCTGCAGACCCCAGGCCAGAGCCCCTCCCCACATCCATACAGCTGGAGCCGGGGGGGGGGTCTCCGGATCCCCGAGTGGGAGAATCAGTTCCATCCCGGTTCCTCCTCCTTGTGACAGCGCAGAACAGGGGTTCCCGAACGCTCCCCTCCCCCAGCTCCCAGCCCACGCGGGCGGCTCTTTGCGCCTGCCCAAGCTGCTGGGCGCCTTGGCCATAGGATGTAAAATGGCCCCATCTCTGCTTCCCCTCTGTGACGTTATTGATATAATCTGGGACCATATAGATCATTGTTGCAACCAAGGTCCTGTAGTGGCACCCAAATCTTGTATAAAGGGGGTCAAATGGGGGTGTCTAAGACAAGGTTATGGATTACTGGTTATAATTATGCTGTCTATATGTGTGTATCAGTGTTATAGTTGAAGTTATGAATATTGGCTCTATACTGTCTGTGTTGCAAACTTATGCTATGCTTCTGGGTGACATCCCAGACAAGCTGGTGTTAGCTCTGCCTAGCCTGCTTGATGGCCCATTAAGAACCATCAGCTATACAATGGACTCATTGAGAAAAGGCAAATATGCCTTGAGACTCAGCAAAGTATGCAGGGACTGGCCCATGTGACTCCAGACTCCATTCTGCTGTAATTTTCCACAGTAAGAACAAAGGGGTGTTCTTACACCTGGAAAAGACTATATAAGGCTAATGCCTCATCTCCATTGGGTCTTCAATCCTGCTTCACACCTCTGGAGGAACTTTGCTACAAGCTGAAGCTTTGAACAAAGGACTGAGGACCCATCCCAGCGGGGGATGTACTCCAGAGACTTGATTGGAACCTGCAGTTTATTCTATCGCTGCTGCAAGCCTGAACCAAGAACTTTGCCATTACTGTATGTAATTGATTCCATTTAACCAATTCTAACTCCCATCCCTATCTTTTTCCTTTTATGAATAAACCTTTAGATTTTAGATTCTAAAGGATTGGCAACAGCGTGATTTGTGGGTAAGATCTGATTTGTATATTGACCTGGGTCTGGGGCTTGGTCCTTTGGGATCAGGAGAACCTTTTTCTTTTACTGGGGTCTTGGTTTTCATAACCATTTGTCCCCATAATGAATGGCACTGGTGGTAATCTGGGAAACTGGAGTGTCCAAGGAGATTGCTTATGAGACTTGCGGTTAGCCAGTGGGGTGAGACCGAAGTCCTCTTAGTCTGGTTGGTTTGGTTTGCCTTAGAGGTGGGAAAACCCCAGCCTTGGGCTGTAACTGCCCTGTTTGAGCAATTTGTCCTGAGTTGGCACTCTCAGTTGGGTTCCACCAGAACCGCATTGTCACACCCTCCCACCGCGGCAACAACACAAAAGCTGCTTTAAGAGCAGCCCCCCACCCCAGCTGAGTCTCAGGCCTTGCTAGCCGCTCAGTGCCACGGCAGCCCCAGGAGATGATTGCTGCGGGAGTCTCGGCCCAGGGGGAGGCAGTGACTCCTAGAAGCAGGGAGAGCAGCAGCACCAGAGATCAGGGAGTCTGGCAATGCCAGTGGCTGGCTGGGGTCTGACAGCCCAGGCACCCAGAGCAGACTGTCAAAGGCCAAACCCCTCTCACCACCGGTTCTGTAGCTCCCCCTTGCTTTTGGTCTGTCTTAGGCACCATCCTGGCCCTCATCCCCGTGGCATCAGAGCACTGTCCAACCTCGATTGCATTTATTCTAACCGCCCCCTGCAGGGCAGGGCCTGGCTGCTACCCCCACTGAACAGACAGGGAACTGCAGCACAGAGGGAATAAGGGATTTGCCCGAGGCCACGCAGAGCATCTGTGGCAGAGCTGGGAATTGACTATGGGTCTCCTGGGTCCCAGGATGGCACTTTCTCTTCCAACCTCCTGCCCCCTTTGTCCCTGGTTCAGTGTGAGCTGTGAGAGCTCTCTGGGGCACAGGAGCTGGCTGGTGCCCAGATGGAACTACATTGCCTATTGCACATATCTCGCTTTTCCCAAACATTGAGTCTGCTGCTACAACCATACCAGGGCCCGCCAGGATCCTTGCAGCTGGTCAGTGCTAAGTTTTGAACTGTGCTAAGTAGGGAAGACAAAATAGATCTTCCATCAGTAGCGCAGCTCTGTGTTACTGGGGACTCACTGCTGGCTCAACCCAACCAGCCCTCCTCACACGGAGCCGGTAAATCCTCCAGCCCTGCTGTTCTCCTTTGTATTTCGGCAGTGCCCAGAGGGCTCAGTCCCGGATCAGGGCCCTGCAGTGCTAGACATTGTACACACACAGCCCGATTCCCCCCACGCTGGGTCTCCTGAATGGCTCCTGCCCGAAGGCGGGACGGCTCTATTCCTCACCCAATGTCTCCTGCTGGCAGAGATGCTCTGAGAGATGTCTATGCTCTGGGTCTCTGGGCTTCCCGGGCTGGGAGGCAAGCGTGGCTGTCTCCGGGCGGTTCTGCTGACTCTCCAGCAGCTGCACTTCAGGTGTCCTAATGCAGCCCTAGTCCTCTCCAGCGCTCAGGGGCACTGTCCTGGCATCGGACTGTCCTGGTAAATAGAACAATGGCTCCTGGCACCCTGAGAATGCCTGTTCCCCTGGCAACCTCAGTGCCATTTCCTATGGAAGTGATGGTGTCAGTAAAGGTGATGGAGGTGGTCAGGCCTAGTGGCTGGAGCTGGACTCAGGGGGCGGGGCAGGGCATGGGTGGAGCAAGGCTGCAGCGAGACCAGGGCTGGAGTAGGACTAGGAACAGGGCTGGAGCAGGCTCAGCCTGTTGCCTATGTCAGGCAGGAGCGAGTTCCTGGCCCTGGAGTGATGTTGAGCAGACTGAACTGCTGCTGTGAGACTGATATACCTGCTCTGGGAGTCACAAGGCCAGTTCCTGGCTTGTGGATTAGCTGGAGCCCAGCACAGGAGGGAATCAGCACCTTACAGATGGCTCCCGGGGCGCTTGGCTCCCGGCCCCGCTGGGTATTGACATGCCAGGTGCAGGGGGCGAGGTGCAGCGCCAGGGAGGAAATTGGGGAGGCAGGAGCACTGAGGTGGGGCTGAGCGGGCAGGTGCTGAGGCGCTGCGGCTGGCTGGCCAGCAGAGAGGAGGAGCAGCAGCTCGGCTCTGGAGGGCCCAGCTGCAGCTTCACACAGGGCGCTGCCAGAGCCTGGCAGGCGGCTGGCTGAAGTGGCACTTTGTGATCTGGCACGGGCGGGAGCTAGCTCCCCACATCTGAACGCTCCGCAGCGCCGGTGGATTCAGATCCAAACCAGGATCTGGCTCCAAATTCACAGCTGGCCCCTTCCCCCGATCTGCAGCGGCCCGCACCGTGTGGGGGTGGTTGATTTCACAAGAGAGGTGGCTTCCCACAGACTCTCCAACTCCCTCACTGTGACGAAGTGGGACTGTTCTTAATGTTTCCTCTGAATACTGTAGGGGTACCTCAGTTTCCCCTATGCATTTCTTAAGTCTCTAGGTGGGGGGATAAAGGGGCACTTGGTAGACATGCGCCGCCCGGCCAGGAGCTCGGGGAAGGCTCGGTGTGGCTGGCGATGCAATGGAAAAGCAGAGGCGGGCAATAGAAGATTCTCCTACCTGGAGTCAGGAGTGGGCAGAAGCCAGCGTGTATATGGGCCACCCACTTTCTGCTACCAGTGGCGGAGCTGAAACGGCCGGATCAGCTTTCCCAGCGGCACGTGCCAGCTCTCGCTCTGCCAGAGACAAGCCTGGCAGTGAGGGGATGAGGCTTTGGCAGCCAGCAGGGGGCGTGTCACAATGGGCAGGCGAGTCACAAGCCAGTCAATGTGTGACTGCCCAGCCATGGGATGCCCCAGCCCAGACTAGTTCTGGCCTCGCCAGGGCTTTAGAGCCTCTCCTTCCCCACCGGGGTCATGGGAGGGACCTTCCGCTCCCCACAGTCACAGACTTTAGGCCGGAAGGGACCGCTGGGCTCATCTAGTCCCAGCTCCTGCAGACCCCAGGCCAGAGCCCCCCCCCCCACATCCATACAGCTGGAGCCGGGGGGGGGTCTCCGGATCCCCGAGTGGGAGAATCAGTTCCATCCCGGTTCCTCCTCCTTGTGACAGCGCAGAACAGGGGTTCCCGAACGCTCCCCTCCCCCAGCTCCCAGCCCACGCGGGCGGCTCTTTGCGCCTGCCCAAGCTGCTGGGCGCCTTGGCCATAGGATGTAAAATGGCCCCATCTCTGCTTCCCCTCCCACCGCGGCAACAACACAAAAGCTGCTTTAAGAGCAGCCCCCCACCCCAGCTGAGTCTCAGGCCTTGCTAGCCGCTCAGTGCCACGGCAGCCCCAGGAGATGATTGCTGCGGGAGTCTCGGCCCAGGGGGAGGCAGTGACTCCTAGAAGCAGGGAGAGCAGCAGCACCAGAGATCAGGGAGTCTGGCAATGCCAGTGGCTGGCTGGGGTCTGACAGCCCAGGCACCCAGAGCAGACTGTCAAAGGCCAAACCCCTCTCACCACCGGTTCTGTAGCTCCCCCTTGCTTTTGGTCTGTCTTAGGCACCATCCTGGCCCTCATCCCCGTGGCATCAGAGCACTGTCCAACCTCGATTGCATTTATTCTAACCGCCCCCTGCAGGGCAGGGCCTGGCTGCTACCCCCACTGAACAGACAGGGAACTGCAGCACAGAGGGAATAAGGGATTTGCCCGAGGCCACGCAGAGCATCTGTGGCAGAGCTGGGAATTGACTATGGGTCTCCTGGGTCCCAGGATGGCACCTTCTCTTCCAACCTCCTGCCCCCTTTGTCCCTGGTTCAGTGTGAGCTGTGAGAGCTCTCTGGGGCACAGGAGCTGGCTGGTGCCCAGATGGAACTACATTGCCTATTGCACATATCTCGCTTTTCCCAAACATTGAGTCTGCTGCTACAACCATACCAGGGCCCGCCAGGATCCTTGCAGCTGGTCAGTGCTAAGTTTTGAACTGTGCTAAGTAGGGAAGACAAAATAGATCTTCCATCAGTAGCGCAGCTCTGTGTTACTGGGGACTCACTGCTGGCTCAACCCAACCAGCCCTCCTCACACGGAGCCGGTAAATCCTCCAGCCCTGCTGTTCTCCTTTGTATTTCGGCAGTGCCCAGAGGGCTCAGTCCCGGATCAGGGCCCTGCAGTGCTAGACATTGTACACACACAGCCCGATTCCCCCCACGCTGGGTCTCCTGAATGGCTCCTGCCCGAAGGCGGGACGGCTCTATTCCTCACCCAATGTCTCCTGCTGGCAGAGATGCTCTGAGAGATGTCTATGCTCTGGGTCTCTGGGCTTCCCGGGCTGGGAGGCAAGCGTGGCTGTCTCCGGGCGGTTCTGCTGACTCTCCAGCAGCTGCACTTCAGGTGTCCTAATGCAGCCCTAGTCCTCTCCAGCGCTCAGGGGCACTGTCCTGGCATCGGACTGTCCTGGTAAATAGAACAATGGCTCCTGGCACCCTGAGAATGCCTGTTCCCCTGGCAACCTCAGTGCCATTTCCTATGGAAGTGATGGTGTCAGTAAAGGTGATGGAGGTGGTCAGGCCTAGTGGCTGGAGCTGGACTCAGGGGGCGGGGCAGGGCATGGGTGGAGCAAGGCTGCAGCGAGACCAGGGCTGGAGTAGGACTAGGAACAGGGCTGGAGCAGGCTCAGCCTGTTGCCTATGTCAGGCAGGAGCGAGTTCCTGGCCCTGGAGTGATGTTGAGCAGACTGAACTGCTGCTGTGAGACTGATATACCTGCTCTGGGAGTCACAAGGCCAGTTCCTGGCTTGTGGATTAGCTGGAGCCCAGCACAGGAGGGAATCAGCACCTTACAGATGGCTCCCGGGGCGCTTGGCTCCCGGCCCCGCTGGGTATTGACATGCCAGGTGCAGGGGGCGAGGTGCAGCGCCAGGGAGGAAATTGGGGAGGCAGGAGCACTGAGGTGGGGCTGAGCGGGCAGGTGCTGAGGCGCTGCGGCTGGCTGGCCAGCAGAGAGGAGGAGCAGCAGCTCGGCTCTGGAGGGCCCAGCTGCAGCTCCACACAGGGCGCTGCCAGAGCCTGGCAGGCGGCTGGCTGAAGTGGCACTTTGTGATCTGGCACGGGCGGGAGCTAGCTCCCCACATCTGAACGCTCCGCAGCGCCGGTGGATTCAGATCCAAACCAGGATCTGGCTCCAAATTCACAGCTGGCCCCTTCCCCCGATCTGGAGCGGCCCGCACCGTGTGGGGGTGGTTGATTTCACAAGAGAGGTGGCTTCCCACAGACTCTCCAACTCCCTCACTGTGACGAAGTGGGACTGTTCTTAATGTTTCCTCTGAATACTGTAGGGGTGCCTCAGTTTCCCCTATGCATTTCTTAAGTCTCTAGGTGGGGGGATAAAGGCCAGTGTGCATAAATGGCCAACACTCTGTCTCCTGGCAACTAATGGCCGGGGCCCTTCCCCCCTGCAAGGGGATAGCTAAAGGTGTTAGAGAACAAAGATCAGGTGACCTCCTGGCCCGGGAAAGAGACAAAGGCCAGAGAGAAGGGGCTGGAGAGTTTCAGTTTGGAGCTGGCTGGGGATTAGGAGTGAAGTGCAGATGTGGGTGTCTGGCTCACTGCCCCCAAAATGGACCCAGCTGAGGGGTCCTTTTCTCTGTACCTACAAGCTGTTTTAGACCATGTTTCTATCATCTAATAAACCTCTGTTTTACTGGCTGGCTAAGAGTCACGTCTGACTGCGAAGTGGGGGTGCAGGACCCTCTGGCTTCCCCAGGACCCCACCTGGGCAGACTCGCTGTGGGAAGCGCAAGGAGGGGCAGAGGATGCTGAATGCTCCAAGGTCAGACCCAGGAAGGTGAAAGCCCTTTGAGCTTCTGGCCCAGAAGACAGTCTGCTCACAGAGAGGAGACTTCACCAGAGTCCTGACTGGCTTCATAGGGAGCAGCTCCAGAGCATTGTCTGGGGACTCCATGACACACACCTCTCATGCTTCTTCCCATTTGCCTTTAATCACCCCCACATGGCCCATGTTGGCCACCAGCTACCTCCCTGTCTGGACCCTTACCTGGCCCCATCATGGCAGTGGCTGAGCATGCGGGTGTTGTATTTAGCCTCTCAACCCCCCGCATGGAGCAGGGACCTGCTCTCCCTAGTTTGCTGAGGCCCAGAGCGACAGGGACTCACCTGATCTCACACAGAAGACTTACAGCAGAGCTGGGAACTGAACACCGCTCTCCTGAATCCCAGCCCAATGCCTCATCTACCAGCCAGTGTCGCCTTCCCGTGCCCTGCCACCAGCCCCGCCAAACCCTCCTCCCTGTCTCCGTCCCCTCCGGGCTGGACTGGTGTGACCCCTTCTGTCTGGCCACCGCAGACTCCCTCCTTTGCGCATGCCGCTGCCCACTTCCTCACTGGCACCAGGCTAGACAGCCAGCACCGGGGCACTTGGTAGACGTGCACCACCCAGCCAGGAGCTCGGGGAAGGCTCGGTGTGGCTGGCGATGCAATGGAAAAGCAGAGGCGGGCAATAGAAGATTCTCCTACCTGGAGTCAGGAGTGGGCAGAAGCCAGCGTGTATATGGGCCACCCACTTTCTGCTACCAGTGGCGGAGCTGAAACGGCCGGATCAGCTTTCCCAGCGGCACGTGCCAGCTCTCGCTCTGCCAGAGACAAGCCTGGCAGTGAGGGGATGAGGCTTTGGCAGCCAGCAGGGGGCGTGTCACAATGGGCAGGCGAGTCACAAGCCAGTCAATGTGTGACTGCCCAGCCATGGGATGCCCCAGCCCAGACTAGTTCTGGCCTCGCCAGGGCTTTAGAGCCTCTCCTTCCCCACCGGGGTCATGGGAGGGACCTTCCGCTCCCCACAGTCACAGACTTTAGGCCGGAAGGGACCGCTGGGCTCATCTAGTCCCAGCTCCTGCAGACCCCAGGCCAGAGCCCCTCCCCGCATCCATACAGCTGGAGCCGGGGGGGGGGGGGGGGGGTCTCCGGATCCCCGAGTGGGAGAATCAGTTCCATCCCGGTTCCTCCTCCTTGTGACAGCGCAGAACAGGGGTTCCCGAACGCTCCCCTCCCCCAGCTCCCAGCCCACGCGGGCGGCTCTTTGCGCCTGCCCAAGCTGCTGGGCGCCTTGGCCGTAGGATGTAAAATGGCCCCATCTCTGCTTCCCCTCCCACCGCGGCAACAACACAAAAGCTGCTTTAAGAGCAGCCCCCCACCCCAGCTGAGTCTCAGGCCTTGCTAGCCGCTCAGTGCCACGGCAGCCCCAGGAGATGATTGCTGCGGGAGTCTCGGCCCAGGGGGAGGCAGTGACTCCTAGAAGCAGGGAGAGCAGCAGCACCAGAGATCAGGGAGTCTGGCAATGCCAGTGGCTGGCTGGGGTCTGACAGCCCAGGCACCCAGAGCAGACTGTCAAAGGCCAAACCCCTCTCACCACCGGTTCTGTAGCTCCCCCTTGCTTTTGGTCTGTCTTAGGCACCATCCTGGCCCTCATCCCCGTGGCATCAGAGCACTGTCCAACCTCGATTGCATTTATTCTAACCGCCCCCTGCAGGGCAGGGCCTGGCTGCTACCCCCACTGAACAGACAGGGAACTGCAGCACAGAGGGAATAAGGGATTTGCCCGAGGCCACGCAGAGCATCTGTGGCAGAGCTGGGAATTGACTATGGGTCTCCTGGGTCCCAGGATGGCACCTTCTCTTCCAACCTCCTGCCCCCTTTGTCCCTGGTTCAGTGTGAGCTGTGAGAGCTCTCTGGGGCACAGGAGCTGGCTGGTGCCCAGATGGAACTACATTGCCTATTGCACATATCTCGCTTTTCCCAAACATTGAGTCTGCTGCTACAACCATACCAGGGCCCGCCAGGATCCTTGCAGCTGGTCAGTGCTAAGTTTTGAACTGTGCTAAGTAGGGAAGACAAAATAGATCTTCCATCACTAGCGCAGCTCTGTGTTACTGGGGACTCACTGCTGGCTCAACCCAACCAGCCCTCCTCACACGGAGCCGGTAAATCCTCCAGCCCTGCTGTTCTCCTTTGTATTTCGGCAGTGCCCAGAGGGCTCAGTCCCGGATCAGGGCCCTGCAGTGCTAGACATTGTACACACACAGCCCGATTCCCCCCACGCTGGGTCTCCTGAATGGCTCCTGCCCGAAGGCGGGACGGCTCTATTCCTCACCCAATGTCTCCTGCTGGCAGAGATGCTCTGAGAGATGTCTATGCTCTGGGTCTCTGGGCTTCCCGGGCTGGGAGGCAAGCGTGGCTGTCTCCGGGCGGTTCTGCTGACTCTCCAGCAGCTGCACTTCAGGTGTCCTAATGCAGCCCTAGTCCTCTCCAGCGCTCAGGGGCACTGTCCTGGCATCGGACTGTCCTGGTAAATAGAACAATGGCTCCTGGCACCCTGAGAATGCCTGTTCCCCTGGCAACCTCAGTGCCATTTCCTATGGAAGTGATGGTGTCAGTAAAGGTGATGGAGGTGGTCAGGCCTAGTGGCTGGAGCTGGACTCAGGGGGCGGGGCAGGGCATGGGTGGAGCAAGGCTGCAGCGAGACCAGGGCTGGAGTAGGACTAGGAACAGGGCTGGAGCAGGCTCAGCCTGTTGCCTATGTCAGGCAGGAGCGAGTTCCTGGCCCTGGAGTGATGTTGAGCAGACTGAACTGCTGCTGTGAGACTGATATACCTGCTCTGGGAGTCACAAGGCCAGTTCCTGGCTTGTGGATTAGCTGGAGCCCAGCACAGGAGGGAATCAGCACCTTACAGATGGCTCCCGGGGCGCTTGGCTCCCGGCCCCGCTGGGTATTGACATGCCAGGTGCAGGGGGCGAGGTGCAGCGCCAGGGAGGAAATTGGGGAGGCAGGAGCACTGAGGTGGGGCTGAGCGGGCAGGTGCTGAGGCGCTGCGGCTGGCTGGCCAGCAGAGAGGAGGAGCAGCAGCTCGGCTCTGGAGGGCCCAGCTGCAGCTCCACACAGGGCGCTGCCAGAGCCTGGCAGGCGGCTGGCTGAAGTGGCACTTTGTGATCTGGCACGGGCGGGAGCTAGCTCCCCACATCTGAACGCTCCGCAGCGCCGGTGGATTCAGATCCAAACCAGGATCTGGCTCCAAATTCACAGCTGGCCCCTTCCCCCGATCTGGAGCGGCCCGCACCGTGTGGGGGTGGTTGATTTCACAAGAGAGGTGGCTTCCCACAGACTCTCCAACTCCCTCACTGTGACGAAGTGGGACTGTTCTTAATGTTTCCTCTGAATACTGTAGGGGTGCCTCAGTTTCCCCTATGCATTTCTTAAGTCTCTAGGTGGGGGGATAAAGGCCAGTGTGCATAAATGGCCAACACTCTGTCTCCTGGCAACTAATGGCCGGGGCCCTTCCCCCCTGCAAGGGGATAGCTAAAGGTGTTAGAGAACAAAGATCAGGTGACCTCCTGGCCCGGGAAAGAGACAAAGGCCAGAGAGAAGGGGCTGGAGAGTTTCAGTTTGGAGCTGGCTGGGGATTAGGAGTGAAGTGCAGATGTGGGTGTCTGGCTCACTGCCCCCAAAATGGACCCAGCTGAGGGGTCCTTTTCTCTGTACCTACAAGCTGTTTTAGACCATGTTTCTATCATCTAATAAACCTCTGTTTTACTGGCTGGCTAAGAGTCACGTCTGACTGCGAAGTGGGGGTGCAGGACCCTCTGGCTTCCCCAGGACCCCACCTGGGCGGACTCGCTGTGGGAAGCGCAAGGAGGGGCAGAGGATGCTGAATGCTCCAAGGTCAGACCCAGGAAGGTGAAAGCCCTTTGAGCTTCTGGCCCAGAAGACAGTCTGCTCACAGAGAGGAGACTTCACCAGAGTCCTGACTGGCTTCATAGGGAGCAGCTCCAGAGCATTGTCTGGGGACTCCATGACACACACCTCTCATGCTTCTTCCCATTTGCCTTTAATCACCCCCACATGGCCCATGTTGGCCACCAGCTACCTCCCTGTCTGGACCCTTACCTGGCCCCATCATGGCAGTGGCTGAGCATGCGGGTGTTGTATTTAGCCTCTCAACCCCCCGCATGGAGCAGGGACCTGCTCTCCCTAGTTTGCTGAGGCCCAGAGCGACAGGGACTCACCTGATCTCACACAGAAGACTTACAGCAGAGCTGGGAACTGAACACCGCTCTCCTGAATCCCAGCCCAATGCCTCATCTACCAGCCAGTGTCGCCTTCCCGTGCCCTGCCACCAGCCCCGCCAAACCCTCCTCCCTGTCTCCGTCCCCTCCGGGCTGGACTGGTGTGACCCCTTCTGTCTGGCCACCGCAGACTCCCTCCTTTGCGCATGCCGCTGCCCACTTCCTCACTGGCACCAGGCTAGACAGCCAGCACCGGGGCACTTGGTAGACGTGCACCACCCAGCCAGGAGCTCGGGGAAGGCTCGGTGTGGCTGGCGATGCAATGGAAAAGCAGAGGCGGGCAATAGAAGATTCTCCTACCTGGAGTCAGGAGTGGGCAGAAGCCAGCGTGTATATGGGCCACCCACTTTCTGCTACCAGTGGCGGAGCTGAAACGGCCGGATCAGCTTTCCCAGCGGCACGTGCCAGCTCTCGCTCTGCCAGAGACAAGCCTGGCAGTGAGGGGATGAGGCTTTGGCAGCCAGCAGGGGGCGTGTCACAATGGGCAGGCGAGTCACAAGCCAGTCAATGTGTGACTGCCCAGCCATGGGATGCCCCAGCCCAGACTAGTTCTGGCCTCGCCAGGGCTTTAGAGCCTCTCCTTCCCCACCGGGGTCATGGGAGGGACCTTCCGCTCCCCACAGTCACAGACTTTAGGCCGGAAGGGACCGCTGGGCTCATCTAGTCCCAGCTCCTGCAGACCCCAGGCCAGAGCCCCTCCCCGCATCCATACAGCTGGAGCCGGGGGGGGGGGGGGGTCTCCGGATCCCCGAGTGGGAGAATCAGTTCCATCCCGGTTCCTCCTCCTTGTGACAGCGCAGAACAGGGGTTCCCGAACGCTCCCCTCCCCCAGCTCCCAGCCCACGCGGGCGGCTCTTTGCGCCTGCCCAAGCTGCTGGGCGCCTTGGCCGTAGGATGTAAAATGGCCCCATCTCTGCTTCCCCTCCCACCGCGGCAACAACACAAAAGCTGCTTTAAGAGCAGCCCCCCACCCCAGCTGAGTCTCAGGCCTTGCTAGCCGCTCAGTGCCACGGCAGCCCCAGGAGATGATTGCTGCGGGAGTCTCGGCCCAGGGGGAGGCAGTGACTCCTAGAAGCAGGGAGAGCAGCAGCACCAGAGATCAGGGAGTCTGGCAATGCCAGTGGCTGGCTGGGGTCTGACAGCCCAGGCACCCAGAGCAGACTGTCAAAGGCCAAACCCCTCTCACCACCGGTTCTGTAGCTCCCCCTTGCTTTTGGTCTGTCTTAGGCACCATCCTGGCCCTCATCCCCGTGGCATCAGAGCACTGTCCAACCTCGATTGCATTTATTCTAACCGCCCCCTGCAGGGCAGGGCCTGGCTGCTACCCCCACTGAACAGACAGGGAACTGCAGCACAGAGGGAATAAGGGATTTGCCCGAGGCCACGCAGAGCATCTGTGGCAGAGCTGGGAATTGACTATGGGTCTCCTGGGTCCCAGGATGGCACCTTCTCTTCCAACCTCCTGCCCCCTTTGTCCCTGGTTCAGTGTGAGCTGTGAGAGCTCTCTGGGGCACAGGAGCTGGCTGGTGCCCAGATGGAACTACATTGCCTATTGCACATATCTCGCTTTTCCCAAACATTGAGTCTGCTGCTACAACCATACCAGGGCCCGCCAGGATCCTTGCAGCTGGTCAGTGCTAAGTTTTGAACTGTGCTAAGTAGGGAAGACAAAATAGATCTTCCATCACTAGCGCAGCTCTGTGTTACTGGGGACTCACTGCTGGCTCAACCCAACCAGCCCTCCTCACACGGAGCCGGTAAATCCTCCAGCCCTGCTGTTCTCCTTTGTATTTCGGCAGTGCCCAGAGGGCTCAGTCCCGGATCAGGGCCCTGCAGTGCTAGACATTGTACACACACAGCCCGATTCCCCCCACGCTGGGTCTCCTGAATGGCTCCTGCCCGAAGGCGGGACGGCTCTATTCCTCACCCAATGTCTCCTGCTGGCAGAGATGCTCTGAGAGATGTCTATGCTCTGGGTCTCTGGGCTTCCCGGGCTGGGAGGCAAGCGTGGCTGTCTCCGGGCGGTTCTGCTGACTCTCCAGCAGCTGCACTTCAGGTGTCCTAATGCAGCCCTAGTCCTCTCCAGCGCTCAGGGGCACTGTCCTGGCATCGGACTGTCCTGGTAAATAGAACAATGGCTCCTGGCACCCTGAGAATGCCTGTTCCCCCGGCAACCTCAGTGCCATTTCCTATGGAAGTGATGGTGTCAGTAAAGGTGATGGAGGTGGTCAGGCCTAGTGGCTGGAGCTGGACTCAGGGGGCGGGGCAGGGCATGGGTGGAGCAAGGCTGCAGCGAGACCAGGGCTGGAGTAGGACTAGGAACAGGGCTGGAGCAGGCTCAGCCTGTTGCCTATGTCAGGCAGGAGCGAGTTCCTGGCCCTGGAGTGATGTTGAGCAGACTGAGCTGCTGCTGTGAGACTGATATACCTGCTCTGGGAGTCACAAGGCCAGTTCCTGGCTTGTGGATTAGCTGGAGCCCAGCACAGGAGGGAATCAGCACCTTACAGATGGCTCCCGGGGCGCTTGGCTCCCGGCCCCGCTGGGTATTGACATGCCAGGTGCAGGGGGCGAGGTGCAGCGCCAGGGAGGAAATTGGGGAGGCAGGAGCACTGAGGTGGGGCTGAGCGGGCAGGTGCTGAGGCGCTGCGGCTGGCTGGCCAGCAGAGAGGAGGAGCAGCAGCTCGGCTCTGGAGGGCCCAGCTGCAGCTTCACACAGGGCGCTGCCAGAGCCTGGCAGGCGGCTGGCTGAAGTGGCACTTTGTGATCTGGCACGGGCGGGAGCTAGCTCCCCACAGCTGAACGCTCCGCAGCGCCGGTGGATTCAGATCCAAACCAGGATCTGGCTCCAAATTCACAGCTGGCCCCTTCCCCCGATCTGCAGCGGCCCGCACCATGTGGGGGTGGTTGATTTCACAAGAGAGGTGGCTTCCCACAGACTCTCCAACTCCCTCACTGTGACGAAGTGGGACTGTTCTTAATGTTTCCTCTGAATACTGTAGGGGTGCCTCAGTTTCCCCTATGCATTTCTTAAGTCTCTAGGTGCGGGGATAAAGGGGCACTTGGTAGACATACGCCACCCGGCCAGGAGCTCGGGGAAGGCTCGGTGTGGCTGGCGATGCAATGGAAAAGCAGAGGCGGGCAATAGAAGCTTCTCCTACCTGGAGTCAGGAGTGGGCAGAAGCCAGCGTGTATATGGGCCACCCACTTTCTGCTACCAGTGGCGGAGTTGAAACGGCCGGATCAGCTTTCCCAGCGGCACGTGCCAGCTCTCGCTCTGCCAGAGACAAGCCTGGCAGTGAGGGGATGAGGCTTTGGCAGCCAGCAGGGGGCGTGTCACAATGGGCAGGCGAGTCACAAGCAAGTCAATGTGTGACTGCCCAGCCATGGGATGCCCCAGCCCAGACTAGTTCTGGCCTCGCCAGGGCTTTAGAGCCTCTCCTTCCCCACCGGGGTCATGGGAGGGACCTTCCGCTCCCCACAGTCACAGACTTTAGGCCGGAAGGGACCGCTGGGCTCATCTAGTCCCAGCTCCTGCAGACCCCAGGCCAGAGCCCCCCCCCCCCCCCCCACATCCATACAGCTGGAGCCGGGGGGGGGGTGTGTCTCCGGATCCCCGAGTGGGAGAATCAGTTCCATCCCGGTTCCTCCTCCTTGTGACAGCGCAGAACAGGGGTTCCCGAACGCTCCCCTCCCCCAGCTCCCAGCCCACGCGGGCGGCTCTTTGCGCCTGCCCAAGCTGCTGGGCGCCTTGGCCGTAGGATGTAAAATGGCCCCATCTCTGCTTCCCCTCCCACCGCGGCAACAACACAAAAGCTGCTTTAAGAGCAGCCCCCCACCCCAGCTGAGTCTCAGGCCTTGCTAGCCGCTCAGTGCCACGGCAGCCCCAGGAGATGATTGCTGCGGGAGTCTCGGCCCAGGGGGAGGCAGTGACTCCTAGAAGCAGGGAGAGCAGCAGCACCAGAGATCAGGGAGGCTGGCAATGCCAGTGGCTGGCTGGGGTCTGACAGCCCAGGCACCCAGAGCAGACTGTCAAAGGCCAAACCCCTCTCACCACCGGTTCTGTAGCTCCCCCTTGCTTTTGGTCTGTCTTAGGCACCATCCTGGCCCTCATCCCCGTGGCATCAGAGCACTGTCCAACCTCGATTGCATTTATTCTAACCGCCCCCTGCAGGGCAGGGCCTGGCTGCTACCCCCACTGAACAGACAGGGAACTGCAGCACAGAGGGAATAAGGGATTTGCCCGAGGCCACGCAGAGCATCTGTGGCAGAGCTGGGAATTGACTATGGGTCTCCTGGGTCCCAGGATGGCACCTTCTCTTCCAACCTCCTGCCCCCTTTGTCCCTGGTTCAGTGTGAGCTGTGAGAGCTCTCTGGGGCACAGGAGCTGGCTGGTGCCCAGATGGAACTACATTGCCTATTGCACATATCTCGCTTTTCCCAAACATTGAGTCTGCTGCTACAACCATACCAGGGCCCGCCAGGATCCTTGCAGCTGGTCAGTGCTAAGTTTTGAACTGTGCTAAGTAGGGAAGACAAAATAGATCTTCCATCACTAGCGCAGCTCTGTGTTACTGGGGACTCACTGCTCAGTTTGAACCGACTGTTTGTCGGTGAGTGTTTGACCCCGTGATTCCCCATAGGTTTGTAATAGTGGGTTGGTTTTGTGGTTTTCGGTGGTGTTGCTGTTTGAGGGTGAGTTTGTGCCTGCCTGTGTCTGTTTCAGAACTAAACTCAGGATCATGTAACCCAGGAAGAAAGCCCCGAGCCAGTACTTAGTGCTGTGAATTCCAGGTGAGAGAGAGAGGGAGGTTTGGAGGAGGAAATCAAAAACATCCAGAGGGGAGAATGCAAAAGGTCTGCAACACGGCAGGCTGAGACTTTTATCTCTCCCCCCTCCCCCGAGAGAGGGAAACTGAGGCACGGAGTGATCTGATTCCCCTCCCCAAATTATTTTGCAAAGGAGGGGGACGGGGGCTCCTATCCAAACCAGTTCCCTTCCCATCAACTCTGCTTCCCCTGCTGCAAGACCACTGTAGGGGCTGAATATTTCCATTACTCTGGCTTCTTCATTTGCCCTGCAACAATAAAATAGACCGGTTTTGGGGGGGAGGAATATCCCCCCCCCCAAAGCTGTGTGGACATTAAGTTTTTTTTGGGGGGGGGCACGATAATATTCCGGATCGATCAAACACCCAGCTCAGCTTTCTAGCCATCCAGCAGCTCTAGGGCAGGGAAGGAAGGTGCTCTTGGTGCAGAGTGGTCGCAAAACAGGGGTGAATTTAGCGAGGGGGGGGTCCGGTTGAAATCCCACCCGATGCAGGCACACAGAATCGCTGGTGGCGCTAGGAGAGGCCAGGAGTGGAAGCAGGTGGCCCGGGGGTGGGGGGACATTTGCCCTCAGTCCTGGGCTCTGGGATGGACTAGGCTGGGTGGGTGGTGGGTTCAGTCTAGTCTTCCAGCCTGTTGCTCTCGCTGGGGTTTGTGGTTTTCATCTGGCTCCACCAGAAAGATCAAATAAGCCCAGTAGAAAAGGGGGGTGAGAGAGGCGGGAAGGGGTTTGTAAGGGGTTAAAGTGACCCATCAACGAAAGAGTAAAACCAGAGTTTGACTGGGTTTCCCCCCAGCCACCACTCCTGCAAACACTGGGCAAGGGGCAGCCCCATCCCCCACCGAGGCTATGGTGAGGGGCAGCAGGGGAGGAAGGAAGCCACATGTGATGGCAGTCCTCTCCCCCCCAGCACCCACCACCCCCTCTCCGGCCCCCAAACTCTGTCCCAGAGCCTGCATCCACCCCTCCGCACTCCCTCCCAGAGCCTGCACCCCTCCACCCATCCTGCACCCCACACCATACCCCAGCCCGGACCCTGCACCCAAACTCTGTCCCACTCAGCCCTGGGCAAAGCTCTCCTTGGCTGGCTCTCAGCCCCTCTCCAAGGGTTGCAGCTGTCTGGAAGTGCCTGCCTTCCACACCTTCCTCATTCACACCTCATCCAAACAACATCGCTTGCCTCATAACCTAAGTCGTGCAGAACGCAATGCCATCCACAGCCTCAGAAACCACCCTGACATTATCATCAAAGAGGCTGATAAAGGAGGTGCTGTTGTCATCATGAACAGGTCTGACTACCAGAAGGAGGCCGCCAGACAACTCTCCAATACCAAATTCTACAGGCCACTTTCCTCAGATCCCACTGAGGAATACACTAAGAAACTGCACCATCTACTCAGGACACTCCCTACACTAACACAGGAACAAATCAACATACCCTTAGAGCCCCGACCGGGGTTATTCTATCTACTACCCAAGATCCACAAACCTGGAAATCCTGGACGCCCCATCATCTCGGGCATTGGCACTCTCACTGAAGGACTGTCTGGATATGTGGACTCCCTACTCAGACCCTATGCCACCAGCACTCCCAGCTATCTCCGTGACACCACAGATTTCCTGAGAAAACTACAATGCATTGGTGACCTCCCAGAAAACACCATCCTAGCCACCATGGATGTAGAGGCTCTCTACACAAACATCCCACACACAGATGGAATACAAGCTGTCAGGAACAGTATCCCTGATGATGACACAGCACAACTTATTGCCGAGCTCTGCGACTTTATCCTCACGCACAATTATTTCAAATTTGGTGACAATATATACCTCCAGACCAGTGGCACCGCTATGGGCACCCGCATGGCCCCACAATATGCCAACATCTTTATGGCTGACCTGGAACAATGCTTCCTCAGCTCTCGTCCACTCACGCCCCTTCTCTACCTACGCTACATTGATGACATCTTCATCATCTGGACCCATGGGAAGGAGACCCTGGAAGAATTCCACCATGATTTCAACAGCTTCCACCCCACCATCAACCTCAGCCTGGACCAATCTACACGGGAGGTCCACTTCCTGGACACCACAGTACAAATAAGCAATGGCCACGTTAACACCACCCTATACCGAAAACCCACCGACCGCTATGCCTACCTTCATGCCTCCAGCTTCCACCCCGGACACACCACACGATCCATCGTTTACAGCCAAGCACTGAGGTACAACCGCATCTGCTCCAACCCCTCAGACAGAGACCAACACCTACAAGATCTTCACCAAGCATTCTCAAAACTACGATACCCACACAAGGAAATAAAGGAACAAATCAACAGAGCCAGACGTGTACCCAGAAGCCTCCTGCTACAAGACAGGCCCAAAAAAGAAACCAACAGAACTCCACTGGCCATCACCTACAGCCCTCAGCTTAAACCTCTCCAACGCATCATCAGTGATCTACAACCCATCCTGGACAATGACCCCTCACTTTCACAGACCTTGGGAGGCAGGCCTGTCCTCGCCCACAGACAACCTGCCAACCTTAAGCATATTCTCACCAGCAACCACGCACCGCACCATAACAACTCTAACTCAGGAACCAACCCATGCAACAAACCTCGATGCCAACTCTGCCCACATATCTACACCAGCAGCACTATCACAGGACCTAACCAGATCAGCTACAACATCACCGGCTCATTCACCTGCACGTCCACCAATGTTATATATGCCATCATGTGCCAGCAATGCCCCTCTGCTATGTACATTGGCCAAACTGGACAGTCACTACGCAAGAGGATAAATGGACACAAGTCAGATATCAGGAATGGCAATATACAAAAACCTGTAGGAGAACACTTTAACCTCCCTGGCCACACAATAGCAGATGTTAAGGTAGCCATCTTACAGCAAAAAAACTTCAGGACCAGACTCCAAAGAGAAACTGCTGAGCTCCAGTTCATTTGCAAATTTGACACCATCAGATCAGGATTAAACAAAGACTGTGAATGGCTATCCAACTACAGAAGCAGTTTCTCCTCCCTTGGTGTTCACACCTCTACTGCTAGCAGAGCACCTCACCCTCCCTGATTGAACTAACCTCGTTATCTCCACACTGATTTATACCTGCCTCTGGAGATTTCCATTACTTGCATCTGAAGAAGTGAGGTTCTTACCCACGAAAGCTTATGCTCCCAATACTTCTGTTAGTCTTAAAGGTGCCACAGGACCCTCTGTTGCTTTTTACAGATTCAGACTAACACGGCTACCCCTCTGATACTTGACACCATGCAAGGCACTGCATTTAGCCGTATGGAATGGAAATCTATCAACCTCATGAAGAAACTTGCACAAATACAGACAGATATCATCTTCCTTTCCAAATGCAAACGGATGGACATCATACCAAATGGACTGAAGGTGAAAAATCCATTGCTATCTACATACTGCACAGACCACAGTGAGAGATTATGCCATACACTATCAAAGAAACTGAGGAACCACCTGATCAGCATCCTATACAGCAAACAGATAAACATCAAGAAAGAACTCTCCAACCTGGAGACTTTCATAAATAACCAACCCTCCACACAAATGGACTTTACTAAAATAAGACAGGAGATCTACATTACACACTTCACCTCTCTACAAAGGAAAAAGGACCGTAAGCTGTCTAAAATCCTACCTGGCACATGGGGCCACAACAGGGGTACCCCTAACTCACCCAGCAATATCGTCAATTTATCCAGCTACACACTCAACCCAGCAGAGGAGTCTGTCCTATCTCGGGGACTCTCTTTTTGCCCCAGCACCCCCACGAACATGATACAGTTCTGCGGTGATCTGGAAGCCTACTTTCGCCGCCTCCGACTCAGAGAATACTTTCAAGATAACACTGAACAGCGCACTGATACACAGATACCCTCCCACCAACAACACAGGAAGAAGAACTCCACATGGACTCCTCCTGAGGGTCGAAATGACAGTCTGGACCTATACATAGAATGCTTCCGCCGACGTGCACAGGCAGAAATTGTGGAAAAACAACATCGCTTGCCTCATAACCTAAGTCGTGCAGAACGCAATGCCATCCACAGCCTCAGAAACCACCCTGACATTATCATCAAAGAGGCTGATAAAGGAGGTGCTGTTGTCATCATGAACAGGTCTGACTACCAGAAGGAGGCCGCCAGACAACTCTCCAATACCAAATTCTACAGGCCACTTTCCTCAGATCCCACTGAGGAATACACTAAGAAACTGCACCATCTACTCAGGACACTCCCTACACTAACACAGGAACAAATCAACATACCCTTAGAGCCCCGACCGGGGTTATTCTATCTACTACCCAAGATCCACAAACCTGGAAATCCTGGACGCCCCATCATCTCGGGCATTGGCACTCTCACTGAAGGACTGTCTGGATATGTGGACTCCCTACTCAGACCCTATGCCACCAGCACTCCCAGCTATCTCCGTGACACCACAGATTTCCTGAGAAAACTACAATGCATTGGTGACCTCCCAGAAAACACCATCCTAGCCACCATGGATGTAGAGGCTCTCTACACAAACATCCCACACACAGATGGAATACAAGCTGTCAGGAACAGTATCCCTGATGATGACACAGCACAACTTATTGCCGAGCTCTGCGACTTTATCCTCACGCACAATTATTTCAAATTTGGTGACAATATATACCTCCAGACCAGTGGCACCGCTATGGGCACCCGCATGGCCCCACAATATGCCAACATCTTTATGGCTGACCTGGAACAACGCTTCCTCAGCTCTCGTCCACTCACGCCCCTTCTCTACCTACGCTACATTGATGACATCTTCATCATCTGGACCCATGGGAAGGAGACCCTGGAAGAATTCCACCATGATTTCAACAGCTTCCACCCCACCATCAACCTCAGCCTGGACCAATCTACACGGGAGGTCCACTTCCTGGACACCACAGTACAAATAAGCAATGGCCACGTTAACACCACCCTATACCGAAAACCCACCGACCGCTATGCCTACCTTCATGCCTCCAGCTTCCACCCCGGACACACCACACGATCCATCGTTTACAGCCAAGCACTGAGGTACAACCGCATCTGCTCCAACCCCTCAGACAGAGACCAACACCTACAAGATCTTCACCAAGCATTCTCAAAACTACGATACCCACACAAGGAAATAAAGGAACAAATCAACAGAGCCAGACGTGTACCCAGAAGCCTCCTGCTACAAGACAGGCCCAAAAAAGAAACCAACAGAACTCCACTGGCCATCACCTACAGCCCTCAGCTTAAACCTCTCCAACGCATCATCAGTGATCTACAACCCATCCTGGACAATGACCCCTCACTTTCACAGACCTTGGGAGGCAGGCCTGTCCTCGCCCACAGACAACCTGCCAACCTTAAGCATATTCTCACCAGCAACCACGCACCGCACCATAACAACTCTAACTCAGGAACCAACCCATGCAACAAACCTCGATGCCAACTCTGCCCACATATCTACACCAGCAGCACTATCACAGGACCTAACCAGATCAGCTACAACATCACCGGCTCATTCACCTGCACGTCCACCAATGTTATATATGCCATCATGTGCCAGCAATGCCCCTCTGCTATGTACATTGGCCAAACTGGACAGTCACTACGCAAGAGGATAAATGGACACAAGTCAGATATCAGGAATGGCAATATACAAAAACCTGTAGGAGAACACTTTAACCTCCCTGGCCACACAATAGCAGATGTTAAGGTAGCCATCTTACAGCAAAAAAACTTCAGGACCAGACTCCAAAGAGAAACTGCTGAGCTCCAGTTCATTTGCAAATTTGACACCATCAGATCAGGATTAAACAAAGACTGTGAATGGCTATCCAACTACAGAAGCAGTTTCTCCTCCCTTGGTGTTCACACCTCTACTGCTAGCAGAGCACCTCACCCTCCCTGATTGAACTAACCTCGTTATCTCCACACTGATTTATACCTGCCTCTGGAGATTTCCATTACTTGCATCTGAAGAAGTGAGGTTCTTACCCACGAAAGCTTATGCTCCCAATACTTCTGTTAGTCTTAAAGGTGCCACAGGACCCTCTGTTGCTATTCACACCTCATTCATTCAGGTCAATTGATTACAAAGTGGGGGGAAGATCTTATTCTACTTCTAGCAAAAAGACATTTTTCTTTTACCTTAATTATACTACCTTAGGGGCCAGCTATAACATTACCAAGGTTCAATACAAACTCATATAAAAGTTATACAAAAATGCATAATGCAGCGATTTATCTACAACTGCACTGATTGACTGCTGTGTGCAGTAATATAGTGACCCCTGGGTCTTTGAATGAGGCTTTATACTTTGGGGGGGGCGAGCGGGTGGGCAAGCGGCGGGTGGGTAAAGAGGCAAGCAGTGAGCCAGCAGGGGTTCTAGAGGTGGGCATGGGGGTTTCTGGCAGGGGAGGGAGAAGGTGAAAGGAGGCAAGTGGTGGGTGGGGGACTGACTAGGAGGGATGCAGCAAGCCAGCGGGGGGCTAGGGGGTGAAGAGGGGTGTGATGGTGGGGCCGAGCGGGGAGGGGTCAGGTCCTATTTTACTGCTGTGATCTGGTCACCCTATGTGTGCCGTTTCTTCCCCCCCCCCCCCCCATGCCAACCTTCCTTTTCGGCCCACAGCTGTTTCGACGGGGCGGCTCTGGGGAAGCAGGGTTTGTTTCCGCGGGCCAGGAGGCGCTGGGAGGTGGGGGGGAGGAGGGCACAATTTTATATTAATAAGGAAATATTTTATAAATTTTAATAAAATAAACATTATTGAAGAAAATCAGTTGTACAACTATCAAAATATAAATTATTTTCCTAATATGAAAGTGAAAATCAGCTAATTAATATATGATGCAATGTATGTAATATATAATTTTGTTATTATTTATATAGTCATGGAAAATAAATAATACATGGAAGAAATGAAAGGGTTCTTTTTAAGTGACTTTTTTTTTAGTCATCCCTGCTGGCGCCCCGTCGAAACTGTTCAAATTGGGCCCCGCACTTCCTAAAGCCGGCCCTGGTGAAGCAGGCAATGTTTAGGGCACCTTTTCTAGCCCCCTCCTCATTCTACGGAGGTGAGCAGTGCAATCCTGAATAGGGCTGCTCAGTCGCTCAAGAAGATGCCGAGCTCCACTGCTGCTTCGGTCAGTGAGGAACGACCATTATGCCTGAGCCGCCTATGTGCAGGTCCGCGGCTACAGCTCCCAGTGTATCCACACCTGCTGCTTCGTCGCTCGCCCATCGCCACAGGACTTGATAAGATGTAATATGATATGATATGATGTCGAGACTTGCGCGTGAATTGGATTAAAGTGAGGGAGAGTTGCGCGACGTCAGCCGCACTCTCTCTTCCCAGTTCCTATCTGTATCCAGTGGCAGGACAGAAGTCGAGACGGCTGGAGATAGGGCAGGGCGCAGTGGATGACCAGGACGCCTACGTGTCTTGTCGTGCTCTTAAGCGTTCCACAACGCTTGCTGTCATCGCCTTCCTGACCATTGAACCAGGTTGAACCAGGTTGCCTCAGTCAGCCGGATCCAGCCTTCACATGCAATGGGTAGACAGGCCCTAACTCACCGAGAGTCTCATACTCATCAGCTACCCTCACCTGGTTTAGCCCGCCAGTCGAGACGGTCTCCGGGGTGTGGCCGCTGTCGCATCCTGACAGCTACTTGGAGCCACAGGTGGGAGCTGGGTGTTGTCAAGTGGGGACCAAAGTGGATGAGCTACTCCTAGGAGTACGACTGCTCCCCCATCAGAGGTACTACCCCTCCCTGACAACCCCATGTGAGTAGGTAACCGCTCGATAGCTTTCATCACCATATAGTTTTTGACAGGTTTCCACGCCCCGTCCCCATTGCCGGCGCTGTCCCCATTTTTCTGTGTTTGGCCGGGGTAAGGTTGCGTGCTTGTGTTTTGACATATTTAGAGAAAAAGTATGAAAGACTAGAAAGAGAGGCTGTAAGGGGTTTGCAGCTCCCTCCCCGTCCGTCTGGGCGGGAGACAACGCCCCTCGCTATGATACTTCTGGGATACCTTGGTTCAGGGGAAAATTAGCTCAGTGTTAAAGGTTCAGGCCTGCAGTCAGACCCAGCAAAGACAGAGAGTCTGTGTCGCAGGGCAACAATTCACCGGTGAGGGATGATCTCTTCCAGCCTCTAAGTGCCCTCTACAGGCTGGTGTCTCGCCTGCCGCTGGTCCCGGTGTACCTCCCAGACCCCGGTGCCCCTCTACGTCAGGCTCCTGCCCCCGGTAGTAACCCACTATCTGGGTGTCCAGGGGCCCAGGGGAACCCCCAACCCTCTAACCACACCTTGCCTCAGTGGCTACTGCCAGTCACTGTCTAGCCCCCGCTCACTGGGGCGGACTGCAGTATATAAACCACGCATCATCGGCAAGGGGGGTTGGACCAGCTGCCTCTGCCTATCTCTGGGCTGCCCCTCTGCAGCCCGAGTACCTTTTGTAGGCCTTTATCTAGGCCTGCAGCCTGGGGTTTTGCCCAGAGCCCTCAATCAGGGCTGGGTCAGAGCCGCTGCCGCCCTGCAAAGGGGCGATCGTCGGGTACCAGGTACCGGGGCAAGCGACTCGCTGGGCAGCCTCTGGAGGCCGTCTCAGCCCGGGGCACGGTCTGAGTGGGCAGGGACACCGAGAGAGGGAGGGAGCATCAGCGGGCATCATCCAGGTGTCATTATCCATCTCTACTGCCCCTCCCGGAGCGCCGACTCCTGCCCCAGAGCGAGGGGCACCTCGCCCCCACTCTCCAGCTCCTCCCTGGCCCTCCCTGAGCTTTCCCCCTTTATGGCCAGTTGGGAGATTAAAACTACTCAATCCCTCCTGTCTGCAGCATTGCATACATCTTGCTGCGTGCCCGGGTGCTGCGGGCTCTGACCCAGTTCCTGCCTGGCACAGCATGTGGCTCCGTGCCCCTGCGCTACAGGATCTGACCCGGCTCCTGCCTGGCGCAGCATGCGGCTCCGTGCCCCTGTGCTACAGGATCTGACCCGGCTCCTGCCTGGCGCAGCATGCGTCTCCGTGCCCCTGCGCTGCGGGCTCTCACCCGGCTCCTGCCTGGCGCAGCATGCGGCTCCATGCCCCTGCGCTGCGGGCTCTGACCCGGCTCCTGCCTGGCGCAGCATGCGGCTCCGTGCCCCTGCGCTGCGGGCTCTGACCCGGCTCCTGCCTGGCGCAGCATGCGGCTCCGTGCCCCTGCGCTGCGGGCTCTGACCCGGCTCCTGCCTGGCGCAGCATGCGGCTCCGTGCCCCTGCGCTGCGGGCTCTGACCCAGCTCCTGCCTGGCGCAGCATGCGGCTCCGTGCCCCTGCGCTGCGGGCTCTCACCCGGCTCCTGCCTGGCGCAGCATGCGGCTCCTGTTATGGAGTGTGGGAGGGCTGTGGCCTACAGGCAGGCAGGCAGAGCAACAGAAGGTCCATTTGCCTGGCCATTGATCAGGGTGGGGCAGCAATCAAGTAGGGGGGCTCTGGCCTACAGTCCAGCAGAGCTGTGGCAGTCTAGGGGAGGTTATCTCTCTGGTGGGAGAGTCAGCACAACCGTCTGGCGTCCGGATTCAGGTGGGAGCCAGACCAATGCAGGCCTCCTGACAACCAGGTGGGGAGGCTACCACTCCTGATGGTGGGTTGCCAGGGGTAGGGGAACCCAGGCCCTCCCACTCACCTACGTCCCATCCCAGGGCCCTAATAGAAGCAGAGTGGCCTGCCACTGGGTCAGCGGGGAAAATCCGACTGCAACACACTGGCCGGCTTGTAGTCAATGACACAGCTGAATCTGATACGGCTTCCCTGGACTCCTTCCTACACGACCATTCTTTGTGTACATAGGTTCCAGGGTTGTTGTTTGCTTCGGACCACGAAAAAGTTCAAGGAGCTGAGATTACAGAAAAGTCCCATAAAATGTAAAAGGGCTTAAAGCCAATGGGGTTCTCTCTCTCCCTCTTTCTCTCTCCACATACACCACATCTATCTATCTATCTATCTATCTATCTATCTATCTATCTATCTATCTATCTATCTATCTATCCCCATACACAACCCCTCTCTCTATCTACCCCCATACACCCCCTCTATCTATCTATCTATCTATCTATCTATCTATCTATCTATCTATCTATCCCCATACACCCCCATCTATCTATCTATCTATCTATCTATCTATCTATCTATCTATCTATCTCTCTATCCCCATACACCCCCTCTATCTATCTATCTATCTAATCTATCTATCCCCATACACCCCCTCTATCTATCTATCTATCTATCTATCTATCTATCTATCTATCTATCTATCTATCTATCTATCCCCATACACTCCCCCTATCTATCTATCCCCATACACCCCCTCTATCTATCTATCTCTATCCTGACAGAGACCCAGAGGGGCTGACAGAGCTGCAAGACGCCGGGGTCTCCGACGAGCTGGTGGGGCTGCCACTAGCCGTCTACCCCAGCGAAGCAAACAACAACCCTGGAACCCATGTACACATGGAATCAAATGTAGGAAGTAGCCCAGGGAAGCCAAATCAGATTCAGCTGTGTTATTGACTACAAGCCGGCCAGCACGTTGCGGTTGGACTTTTGCCGCTGACCCAGTGTCGGACAACTCCACTGCAGTTAGGGCCCTGGGCTGGGACGCAGTGGAGCGGGAGGGCCTGGGTTCCTCTACCCCTACCACCCCAACGTCAGGAGTGGTAGCCTCCCCACCTGGTTGTCAGGAGGCCTGCATTGGTCTGGCACCCGCCTGAATCCGGATGCCAGACAGTTGTGCTGACTCTCCCACCAGAGAGCTAACCTCCCCTAGACTGCGACAGCTCTGCCGGACTGTAGGCCAGAGCCCCCCTACTTGCTTGCTGCCCCGCCCTGATCAAGCGCCAGGCAAATGGACCTTCTGGTGCTCTACCTGCCTGACCGTAGGCCAGAGCCCCTACTCAATTGCTGCCCTGCCCTGATTGATGGCCTTGGGCAAACAGACTCTCTACCATTACTTGGCCTGACTGCAGGCTAGAACCATTAACACTGAGCTAATTTTCCCCTGAACCAAGGTACCCGGAAGTATCATAAATAGTATAAGGGCCCTACCATCAATCAAACCCTAACCCCGCCGCTTGACCCCTTAAGCCCCGCCCTTTTACCCCTTGGTCCCTCCCACCTGTCACCGGAAGTCCTCCCCCACTACCCTCTACCAATCAGGAGGGGTTTTGTCCCGAAAGAACCACCCCGAGAGGAGATTTTGACCAATCAGGGGGACTTCCGGGGCGGGGGTGACCCATCTGGAAGTGGGTCGTGTGACCCCTCTAAGAACTCCCCCCACCACCCTCTACCAATCAGGAGGGGTTTCGTCCCGACAGGACCTCCCCGAGAGGAGATTTTGACCAATCAGGGTGACTTCTGGGTTGGGGTGACCCCTCCGGAAGGGAGTCGTGTGACCCCACTAAGAACGCCTCCCAAGGCCCTCCGCCAATCAGAGTGCAGCACCATTACCCCATAAGTCCCAGCGCCAGACAGAGGAGGCGGCCATCTCTTACCAAGGACACGTGTTTTCGAAAGCGCGGAAAGGCTGCTGAGAGGAAACATGGACTCCTTCACCACCCCCGTGAGAACTTCGGACTTTGTTTTAGCCCCAACCGTCTTTGACCTTGTGTGGAGCAGGCGTTACATCAGCGACAGTTCCGAGGAGGAGGAGGGAGCGACCGAGGGGAGCCCTTTGGCCCAGCCGTTGCTGGATACGCCGGAACCCGACCCCGAAACCCTCGTGAGACACCCCGATGAGCATGGCGGTCTCTCTTTGTCCACCCCCTCAGAGGTAGAAGGCGTAAAAAAGTCATGCGGACTATTGTACGCATTGCTGTTTATGCTATCCTTAAACACTGCCTTAGGGAAAAGCTTTTTGAAGATTGTGAGGGCTGTGTCATAGATGTGCCAGGCCAAAGGCACCATGATTGTGTGACTTGGACTTCAGTGGATATAAACTGCAAGCTCCGGGGCCTGTGTGCTGAGCTGTGTTTGGAAAGCTTATTAAACACTGTTGTTGCCATAGGTTATGGTATGCAATGTCTGTGCCTAACCCAAGAACATTTAGCGCAAGAGGTGACCTTGATAAATGCTGTGCAATTCAGTGCAGACCCTGACCGTGTTCTAAGGAAAATGACCAAACCGGAAGATGCCTGCTTAGAGCATTATCTTGACCGTCTAGTCCGCACAAAGAGTTACAGAACCCTGCTTAAGAAAAAAACTATTTGTAAGAAATCTAAAAGGATTAAGTTAGAGAATGGTGAGGGGACAAACATGCGATATAAAACTTGGTAGCTGTAAATTTTTTAAAAAGGGGGGTTTGTGACTATTGTGTTTTGTTAGAAGGCCTTTGGCCTTTAAGTGAGCTAAAAAGTTTTAATGAAGCATCTTGGTTTTGTTTTCAAGAAGCTGTATGTTTTTTAAATAAAAAAATTAATTGTTTGTGAGAATTAGCTCTTGTGTTTTTTGTGTGTGTGTATAGCAAAAAGCTGAAATGTATGTTGTGGTGGGGAAGGGGAAAAAATCCTAAAAATGTGCTTACAATAAAACAACCAAGGCTAGTTCAGACATGTGTCTGAGTACAATAGAGTTAATATGGAGATATACTTATCTCATAGAACTGCCTTTACTAGTAGGGCCAAATATTGATTTTGCCCCAGAGCCCTAAGTGGTCCTCTCAAGGCTTGAACTCACAACCCTGGGCTTAGCAGGCCAAGCCACTGAGCTATCCTTAGTCTGTTGAACTGAATGGGGTTTTAACCACACACACCCAGACAAAATGGTTTCACTATCCCAGATCACAAAAGGGAATGCTATGGGAGGGGTGATTAAATTAACCTGTTAGCAACTATGTTGAAGTTTTGTTTGAAACAATGGGCTAAGAGGGTATAAAAACCTCAGGTATGCAGCAGTTTGTCCTTTTTCAACAGAAAACTTTCTTGGATAGCTGCTGGACTGCAAAAAGAGGTAAGACTTGCTGTCTTTAACTCTGAAACTATATATTATATAAGGCCACTCTTTGCCCATGCTGTCTTAGTAAATAATGGTGCCTATGTTTATTGCAGTGTGATCTGTTAGCATGGAACCAGTAACTTGAAACTGCATTTCACCACCAGGCCAAGGTAAAAACCATTTTAACTATAGTTGTGCTTAATACTGTTGAATTAAAAAAAAAAAAAAAAAGTATTACACAGGCTGTATAGGGATTTGGTGGTAATACTAACTAACATTTTTGCTTGTTCTTGAACCTGAAGGCTCAAGCACACATGAGGGGGAACAGAACAACCATGTGCCTGCAACACTTTATCCCATAGTGAAAGGTAACTTTATTTTTTTTTTTTTTTGCAACAAGCTTTTAAAATGCATATGGGTTTTTGAAAAGTATATGGCTGCAAACTTGGTTTGGTGTGTTTTATAAAGCTGCTGGTGTGTGTGTGGGGGGCGCTGTGCAAGGCATAGTTTTTTTTTTTTTTTAAAGTACTTGGCACAGGGGTTTTGTTTTTTTTACTGTGCATAATGTGATGGGTTTTTAAAATGGGGTGGATGCTACTAACTAAACCAAAGGCACATGGCTGGGGGTCAGAAAAAACCATGTGGCTTTTAAATGCATGTGGGGTTTTTGAAAAGTATTTGGTTGCAAACTGTGGGTTTTAATCTGATAAACTCTTTTCAGAGTACATAAAATTACACCTCCGTCAGAAACAAGAGGCTTCAGGATATCCCAGTTGGTGCCCAGACGAGGAAAAACAAAATAAGTACGTTAGCGATTTCTACCAGAAAGAAGGCGTGCATTTACGCCAACACGAGATCAGATCAAACCCTGTTAAACGCCAAATTGCTAAACTGTTTTTTTAAATTCTCTGTGGGGTAAATTCGGCCAAAGATCCAACCTACCCAACACCAGCATCGTGAGAGACCCTGACGAACTCTTGCAGTACCTGTTCTCCCCCAATTATGAGGTTTCATCCTGCGAGTTTATCGATGATGAAACAGCGTGCGTGTCGTGGAAGCACGCAAAAGAACGGTACTCTGTCTCTGGCAATACCAGTGTTTTCATAGCCTGTTTCACCACCGCTTATGCCCGCTTAGAATTATACAGCCTCCTAGACGGTTTGCAAGAGCGGTGCCTGTACCACGACACTGACTCGGTGATATTTGTGAAAAGGGAGGGTGACTGGAATCTCCCTCTGGGGGATTATTTAGGGGACTTCACGAGCGAGATCCCGCCAGATCAACACATCACCGAGTTTGTGTCGGCAGGCCCAAAAACCTATGGGTATAAGCTGTCGGGTGGAAAGGCCTGTATGAAAGTCAAAGGTATTACCTTAAATGTAGCAAACTGCGAAAAGATCAACTTTGACAGTTTGAAAGATCTAGTCTTGGACTATTGCACGGGTCTGCAAGAAAACACCTCAAAAAAGATAGAGGTGCAGCAGCCCTCTATCGTAAGAAACAAAAACCAGTGGCAAATAGAGACAAAAACCCTTAAAAAGACACAAAAAGTGGTTTACAACAAGAGGGTCTTAGGAGAAGGTTTTAAAACCCTGCCCTACGGCTTTTGGAAAAAGCAATCCACTTAAAGGTTTGTTTAAAAATTCTTTCCCCCGATCGGTTTGTAATTTTTGAGGCACGCGACCTTCACTGAAAATAGCTTTAAAGGCCTTGGATACCTCACCACTCGTCTTGTCTTTTAGGCCTAAGGCCCTGGCATATTTGGATAGAATGTCTATCACTGTTAAGATGTACTTAAAACCGCTGTTGTGTTTGGAGAACCAGTGCATATCCACCAAATCTGCCTGCCACTGCGCATCCACCTCTGAAACAATGGTCTTGTTTCTTTTAAAACGTATTCGAGCTGGTTTGTGTAAAGTGTAAGCATCCTGGTCTGAAAGCCATGCTGTTACCTGTCTGCTGTTTAAAGTTTTACTATGCTTTCTGGCCGCTTGAAAAAGAGGGTTGACCCCGCCAAAGCTCCCAACTTCCCCGGGGGGGGGGATAATATATTTTCTTTAACAGCGCCGTCTGTGTAGACATGACTGTTACTGGTACCGTCTTTTACTACCACGAGTATGAAAGGGGACACATTCATATTGACACATTTAAATAAGTTTTATTAATCGCCTGGTTTAACACGACCTTTTACAGTCACCTATAAAATGGATGCCATGACCCCTACCATAAGGGAGTCTCAGATGGTTCATTCTTCCATTTTGTCCTTTTCGGCTTGAGATCTGTATCTCAGACATGAGCAAAAGCAGCTGACGCACGATATGTTTACTCCCACAGGGCTTCCAATGTGTAAGTTCTAAAAGGCCTCTAAAAAGGCAGCGTCGACCTGTTGAGAGATTTTCAGAAAAGGAACCGTGTAAGCACCCTCACTGCTTGTTTTTTTTTTTTTTAATTTATGCAACCCCCGGTTCCTACCCCATTACCCACCCCTCCTCGACCGCCGCTTCTTAAGCATTCATTTACCTGAGCGCCATCTTTTCCGTTCGCTTTGTCCGCCGGTGCCTCCCCCGAGCCGCAATCGCCTTCCACCTCTGAGGGGGTGGAGTAAGAGAGGCCATCACGTTCATCGGGCTGTCTCACGAGGGTTTCGGGGTCGGGTTCCGACGTATCCATCAATGGCTGGGTCAAAGTGTCCTCCTTGGAACTGTCGCTGATGTAACGCCTGCTCCACACAAGGTCAAAGACGGTTGGGGCTAAAACAAAGTCGGAAGTTCTCACGGGGGTGGCGAAGGAGTCCATGTTTCCTCTCAGCAGCCTTTCCGCGCTTTCGAAAACACGTGTCCTTGGTAAGAGATGGCCGCCTCCTCTGTCTGGCGCTGGGACTTATGGGGTAATGGTGCTGCACTCTGATTGGCGGAGGGCCCTGGGAGGCGTTCTTAGTGGGGTCACACGACTCCCTTCCGGAGGGGTCACCCCAACCCAGAAGTCACCCTGATAGGTCAAAATCTCCTCTCGGGGAGGTCCTGTTGGGACGAAACCCCTCCTGATTGGTAGAGGGTGGTGGGGGGAGTTCTTAGAGGGGTCACACGACCCACTTCCAGATGGGTTACCCCCGCCCCGGAAGTCCCCCTGATTGGTCAAAATCTCCTCTCGGGGTGGTTCTTTCGGCACAAAACCCCTCCTGATTGGTAGAGGGTAGTGGGGGGAGTTCTTAGAGGGGTCACACGACCCACTTCCGGACGGGTCACCCCCGCCCCGGAAGTCCCCCTGATTGGTCAAAATCTCCTCTCGGGGCGGCCCTATCGGGACGAAACCCCTCCTGATTGGTAGAGGGTGGGGGGGGAGTTCTTAGAGGGGTCACACGACCCACTTCCAGACGGGTCACCCCCGCCCCGGAAGTCCCCCTGATTGGTCAAAATCTCCTCTCGGGGCGGCCCTATCGGGACGAACCCCCTCCTGATTGGTAGAGGGTGGTGGGGGGAGTTCTTAGAGGGGTCACATGACACACCTTGCTTCCGGTCAGGTGGCACCTTGACCCTGGAAGTAATACCCCCATGGGGTGGGACTTCTGGTGACAGGTGGGAGGGGTCAAGGGGCGGGGCTAGGGTTTAATTGATGGTAGGGCCCTTATACTACTATCATAGCAAAGGGCGTGGTCTCCCGCCCAGACGGACAGGGAGGGAGCCGTGAACCCCTTACAGTCTCTCTTTCTACTCATTCATACTTTTTCTCTAAATATGTCAAAACACAGGCACACAACCTTCCCCCGGCCAAACACAGAAAAATAATACAAAATAAATTTTCAAAATGGCCGACGGCGCCAAAAACATACACAACCGGAAACGGGGACGGAGGGCGGGACGTAAATGCTACACAGTGCATGGAAACCTATCAAAAAGTACATGGTGATGAAAGCTATCGAGCAGTTAACTACTCACATGGCTGCGCAGGGCAGGCGGCCAATGGGGAAGAAGCCATGCTCTGGTACGAAGCTCCCAGGGAAGGGAGGCTGGCTTTTCCCAGAGCTAGGGCAGCTGGGCAGCTTCAATGACCGGGCTCTCCTTAGTACACGTTGTTCTTATCCAATGAAAAAATGTGCATAGGCTGCAGCGGGCTGGAGGGTGGTTCTTGAACGCCTCCAGGATGAAGATGGTCTGATAAGCCAGGCTTTGGACCGAGGAGTTGCTGTCCTCCTGCAAGCCTTTGAGGTCTAAGATTGAAAGGAAGGAAATGGGGGTCAGAGCCACAGCGCTCTGGAGAGCCCCAGCAGACCAAGCCAGCGCTGTACCTCTCGGCCTGTGACAAGGAGGCAGCAGGCTGGGAGGCGGGAGGCAGGGGACTAGCAAGAACAACCAGCAACCCTCACTAAACATCCCTGCTGCCCTCCACAAATGGGGGAGCCTCCAGACACAGGCAAGAAGTCCCAATGAACCCCATTCACTCACTATTTCTAGGACTGCCCCGTCCCTGCAGTATCTGAGCACCTCATCCCTGCCTGTATTTACCCTCCACCTTCCCCCCAATGCACAGATGGGCACTTAGGTCCAGAGAGAGGGAGAGTCACAAAGGGGGCTTGGGCATTGTTAGGCTATGCCTAACTTTAGGTGCCCTGCTGCCATCCAGGAAATGCCGAGGAGGGAGCTCAGCCATTCTCTAGCTCTGGTTGGGAGGCCCAGCTGTGAACCTGCTCTGGGAGTGAGGAGTCTGATCTATATCACTCCCCCCCCCCCCCGCCATTCGCCAACAAATGTGGAGATGCTGCTCTGCCCTGCGCTGCCCAGGGGTCCGGGCACGCAGCAAGGAGGTAGGTGACCGGACGTCACCTCGGCCTCATTTGGAGCAGTGGCTTGACCCCAGGCACCCCACGTGGAGGTGACTGCTCCAAACACTGGGCTAGTGAGTGCAAGGGGGGAGGCAGCACCCCACCTCGGCTGTGTTTGGGGGGGGGGCAATCGTCTGCAAAGGCCAGCCAGCTCAGGCCCAGTTTGGGGATCTGCCAGGCCGCAGCTCTCAGGTCAGGGCTAAGTGCCTGGCACATGCCAACCAGCAGACATGACAGGGTGAGGGGGCAGCTGATCAGGGGTTTGGGGATCTACATTTTGCATCCCTTTGTGGCTCTCGCCCGAGATCATGTTGCTGGTGTTGGAGATCGAACCCAGCCCACGGCCCTGGGCCGTTCATCCCCCTAGCGCTCAGTGCTCAAAGCAGGTACCACTCACCGTTGCAGATGGCATCCAGCTTGTCCTGGCTCCTCTGGTCCAGCTGCCGGGCAGTGAGCCCTACACATACAAACAGCTCATCACATCCCCGCATCCCCAGCGAGGGTGTCAAATGTCACCCTCCAAGCAACCCCTTGCTTCCCCCGCCCCTCGCTGGCCAGGACGCGCTCCCAAGTCCCCAGGGGAAAGGGTGAGTCCCCAGGGATGGTTACAGGGCTGGTTGCCAAAGGAGAGCACAGCACCTTGAGGGTCCACTACCAAGAGCCCATGGTGGGGTATGGGGGGAGGGGGGGGGAATGGGGACTGCATGGGGAGCAGTGGGGTTAGAGGGGGCCCATCAGCCGATCAGGGCAGTTTGGGGTGAGCTTGCTCCTGCGGACTTCTGACACCCTTGATCCTTCATTAGACAATCAGGAGCCCAAGGGTTACTTCTCGCTGCTGGCAGGGACTGAGGAGAGCCTGGGACCGGATCCAGCCCCCCTGCTAAAGGGACCCCTGCTCTGTGGTTACCTATGAACATGATGGCCACTTCTCTAATTGGAGCCTGTGGGTTCTCCAGAAAGGCCATGGTCTGGCACAGAAAGTTGTTGGCTCTCCCCTTGTAGCGCGTCAGCTAGGACCAGAACAAGGGAGCACAAGGTTATTAAAGGCCTTTCCGTCCTGCAGGCCGGGTTCCAGGTGTGTGGAGCGCACGTCCTGTTTTCACCCCTCCTTCCTGTGCTGGGGGGATCACGCAGAGGGACTACACCCAGGGCCAGGAGTGGTCCCGGGGCTGGGGCTCAGTGTGGGCACAGAGCCGGGCAATGGGGGGTGCCCTATCCACCGATTCCCCCGCTCCTACCAGCGAGGGCTGCGCAGTGAATGACCTGAGGGCTCCCTCACCAGGCAGTCACAGCTTTGCCAGGTATCCTTGTGCTGGATGAAGCCACCGAGCTGGTGCCACTTCAGGAATTCCGCAGCACTGCTGAGGGTGTCCCAACACACCTGCAAAACAAGTGGGGCCAGGGCGAGCCGGCCACGGTTACGGGAGCTGGAAGCCACTAGCCTCGTTACCCGGAGGCCGTGCGTGCTGAACGCTTCCCGGCCCCAGGTTGCTTGCGGAAGGGCGGCGGTGTGGCTAAGGCAATGGCTGGAGACCTGACTCAATTCCCAGCTCTCCCTGCGGGAACTCAGGCAAGTTGCTTAGGCCCAGGGGTGCAAAGGGATTTAGGTGCCTAATGCCTATGGGTGATCAATACTTTTGAGGCGCTAGGCCTCATGCTGTGCCTCAGTTCCCCACCTCATGGTGAGTAGGAGGGTGAATTCATTAGTGCTGGTGGCATTTGGCTCCCAAGTGATGGTGGCCATGAGCGCTAGCATGTGCAGACACACCTGGGGCGGGGGGGGGGGGGGGCGCGGCTTGGGCATCTCATGTCTAGTACGGGCTGTCCGGGCCGCTTGGCCAAGGGCACACTGGGTCCTGCGCACCATCTGGAGACTAGGTAGCCCTGCACCTGGTAGGGGCCATGGCCAGGGTTGTGCTCTTCCCACCAGCACAGCCAGGGAATGTGCGGAGGCCAGTGGCTGTAGGAGTGGTGAGGCGACCCCTCCCCCCACACAATCTCTCTGCCTGGCTGCAGGGGGGGAGCGTTGGGCTCAGAGGATGCAGGGAAGACTCAGCAGTTGGGTGGGGCGCCATGGTCATGGCCAGGAATTATTTGGGGGCAGGTCTCTGGCCTGTGTTATACAGGAGGTCACAGTGGTTCTGTCTGGCCTTAGAATCCATGCATCATCTGGAGAAGGGCAGATGTGCATGTGGACAGGGCACTAGCTGACAGGTCAGAGGAGGGCTCTTGGTACCTGTTCATTGTCCTTCAGAAAGGCATCTATGCACTCCAGGGCCTCTCTCTCATTCAAGTATAGCCCCTTCAAGCAGGAGGATGGTGAATCTGATCAAAGACAGAGCAGTGGTAATACCTGGGTCTGCCAAGCTGCAGGCTGGGTGACAGAGATCTTAGAGAAAACCCTTGTCCCCACTCCCGCCCCAGCAGGGGAGCAGCCCCGATGCACGGCAGGGTCTGGCACAGCGATCCCTGGCTTCCCCACCTCTTTGCTGCCCAGCCCAGCAAAGACCCAGTCGGAGCCCTGGTTCCCAGCGGCCACCCCACTTCCCCACCCAGCATGCAGGCTCAGTCTGGGGATTTGGGGAGCGCCACACCTGGAAGGAGGGACGATGTCAGGCCATGAGGGGTGTCCCCACTCTCCGGGCCATTGCTGGAGGGGGCAGAGGGACTGGGAGTGAATCGGTCTGGTCCTTGCGGCAGGAGAGGGAACAGCTGCCCAGTCTGCATGGGATATGGGGACCCAGAGCCTGCCCGTTCTGCTTGTTCTGACTGCCTCTCCTGCCACAGCCACTGGGTGTAACCTGGGCAGGCACTGGGCTCCCATTGTCAACACTCCCCCACAAATGCCCTGTGCTGCGACATGCTACAAAGGAGCCAGCCAGCAGATGGGGCTGCAACATCAGGGAGCATCTTATGCTCTGGCCGGCGCCCTGCAATCCTAGGCTTTAACAACCCACGGTGCACCGAGCATCCCCTTCGACTGGTGGAAAACATCCTCCGACCCTGCAGGGTGACAGATCGGGGTGGGCGATTCAGTCAGTCTCCACCTGATGCTTCTGCCGCCGCCCCAATGCCCCGATCAGCTTTAGTGGCTGCAGCTGCTGCCAGCAGGAGGGGCCATTCCCCCCTGCCTGGGTTTTCCTGTCTGTCTCTCCATCTCGTGGCAACCCAGAGCAGTACAAGGTCTATGGAGTCTTCTCCCCCCAGTGACACCCTAGTCTTGCCACCCAACCCCCACAGGGGCCAAGCCCCACCCCAATGCAGGGCCATGGCCCCAGCCATTTTTGCAGCCCCCTCCGCCCACCCAGAAGGCGCCCACTCACCGGCACGGAAGGGCTGAGGCACACACAGCCCCTGCTGCTGCCATGGCCTCTTCCGCCGACTCTTCCCTGGGGGAGGTTTTGTCTCCTCCCAGGCGCGCCTGGGCTCTGGGCGGCCCTCCTCAGCCATCCTACAAGGAGCCAGGACAAGGCATTGCTGGTGAGTGACGAGAGGCAATTGCCCCATTCAGCATCAGGGCCAGCCCAGTTATTTCTGTCCCACCAGCACCTCCAGATGCCAGCTGAGCTCAGGGCCCTGTTGCACCAGGTGCTGCAGACAATGGCTGGGCTGTAGGGCTCAGACTCTAACTAGCCAAGGCAGCCAGCAGGGAAACAAGGGAAGGGATGTGCTCAAAGTCACCCAGGATTAGAACCCAGGGCTCCGAACTCCCAGGCCAGCAGCCCATCCCACAGGCCAAACAGCCTCCTCTGGGTCACTCCCACCTCTCCTTCTCCTGGTTCACAAGCTGCACAGCAGACAGGCTGGATCCAACCACTCAGGATTCTTCCTGCCCAATGAAATGACCCTGATCCCTTCCCCCAGGAATATTGGGGCCGTGGCAGTTCGCAGGTGGGCGAGGCCAGCGGGGTGGGGGAGCTGGGGCGGGCTCGTGAGCAGCAGGAGTTGCTCAGACACACCCGTGAAGGGGCAGGAGCAGAAGGCAGGAGAGCGGCAGGGAGGCTGGTACCTTCTCATCTAACCTCGGTGTGGTTGGCGATGCAATGGAAAAGCAGAGGCGGGCAATAGAAGATTCTCCTGCCTGGAGTCAGGAGTGGGCAGAAGCCAGCGTGTATATGGGCCACCCACTTTCTGCTGCCGGTGGCGGAGCTGAAATGGCCGGATCAGCTTTCCCAGCGGCACGTGCCAGCTCTCGCTCTGTCAGAGACAAGCCTGGCTGTGAGGGGATGAGGCTTTGGCAGCCACCAGGGGGCATGTCACAATGGGCAGGCGAGTCCCAGCCCAGACCAGTTCTGGCCTCGCCAGGGCTTTAGAGCCTCTCCTTCCCCACCGGGGTCATGGGAGGGACCTTCCGCTCCCCACAGTCACAGACTTTAGGCCGGAAGGGACCGCTGGGCTCATCTAGTCCCAGCTCCTGCAGACCCCAGGCCAGAGCCCCTCCCGGTGTCCATACAGCTGGAGCCAGGGGGGGGGGGGTGTCTCCGGATCCCCGAGTGGGAGAATCAGTTCCATCCCGGTTCCTCCTCCTTGTGACAGCGCAGAACAGGGGTTCCCGAACGCTCCCCTCCCCCAGCTCCCAGCCCACGCGGGCGGCTCTTTGCGCCTGCCCAAGCTGCTGGGCGCCTTGGCCGTAGGATGTAAAATGGCCCCATCTCTGCTTCCCCTCCCACCGCGGCAACAACACAAAAGCTGCTTTAAGAGCAGCCCCCCACCCCAGCTGAGTCTCAGGCCTTGCTAGCCGCTCAGTGCCACGGCAGCCCCAGGAGATGATTGCTGCGGGAGTCTCGGCCCAGGGGGAGGCAGTGACTCCTAGAAGCAGGGAGAGCAGCAGCACCAGAGATCAGGGAGGCTGGCAATGCCAGTGGCTGGCTGGGGTCTGACAGCCCAGGCACCCAGAGCAGACTGTCAAAGGCCAAACCCCTCTCACCACCGGTTCTGTAGCTCCCCCTTGCTTTTGGTCTGTCTTAGGCACCATCCTGGCCCTCATCCCCGTGGCATCAGAGCACTGTCCAACCTCGATTGCATTTATTCTAACCGCCCCCTGCAGGGCAGGGCCTGGCTGCTACCCCCACTGAACAGACAGGGAACTGCAGCACAGAGGGAATAAGGGATTTGCCCGAGGCCACGCAGAGCATCTGTGGCAGAGCTGGGAATTGACTATGGGTCTCCTGGGTCCCAGGATGGCACCTTCTCTTCCAACCTCCTGCCCCCTTTGTCCCTGGTTCAGTGTGAGCTGTGAGAGCTCTCTGGGGCACAGGAGCTGGCTGGTGCCCAGATGGAACTACATTGCCTATTGCACATATCTCGCTTTTCCCAAACATTGAGTCTGCTGCTACAACCATACCAGGGCCCGCCAGGATCCTTGCAGCTGGTCAGTGCTAAGTTTTGAACTGTGCTAAGTAGGGAAGACAAAATAGATCTTCCATCACTAGCGCAGCTCTGTGTTACTGGGGACTCACTGCTGGCTCAACCCAACCAGCCCTCCTCACACGGAGCCGGTAAATCCTCCAGCCCTGCTGTTCTCCTTTGTATTTCGGCAGTGCCCAGAGGGCTCAGTCCCGGATCAGGGCCCTGCAGTGCTAGACATTGTACACACACAGCCCGATTCCCCCCACGCTGGGTCTCCTGAATGGCTCCTGCCCGAAGGTGGGACGGCTCTATTCCTCACCCAATGTCTCCTGCTGGCAGAGATGCTCTGAGAGATGTCTATGCTCTGGGTCTCTGGGCTTCCCGGGCTGGGAGGCAAGCGTGGCTGTCTCCGGGCGGTTCTGCTGACTCTCCAGCAGCTGCACTTCAGGTGTCCTAATGCAGCCCTAGTCCTCTCCAGCGCTCAGGGGCACTGTCCTGGCATCGGACTGTCCTGGTAAATAGAACAATGGCTCCTGGCACCCTGAGAATGCCTGTTCCCCCGGCAACCACAGTGCCATTTCCAATGGAAGTGATGGTGTCAGTAAAGGTGATGGAGGTGGTCAGGCCTAGTGGCTGGAGCTGGACTCAGGGGGCGGGGCAGGGCATGGGTGGAGCAAGGCTGCAGCGAGACCAGGGCTGGAGTAGGACTAGGAACAGGGCTGGAGCAGGCTCAGCCTGTTGCCTATGTCAGGCAGGAGCGAGTTCCTGGCCCTGGAGTGATGTTGAGCAGACTGAGCTGCTGCTGTGAGACTGATATACCTGCTCTGGGAGTCACAAGGCCAGTTCCTGGCTTGTGGATTAGCTGGAGCCCAGCACAGGAGGGAATCAGCACCTTACAGATGGCTCCCGGGGCGCTTGGCTCCCGGCCCCGCTGGGTATTGACATGCCAGGTGCAGGGGGCGAGGTGCAGCGCCAGGGAGGAGATTGGGGAGGCAGGAGCACTGAGGTGGGGCTGAGCGGGCAGGTGCTGAGGCGCTGCGGCTGGCTGGCCAGCAGAGAGGAGGAGCAGCAGCTCGGCTCTGGAGGGCCCAGCTGCAGCTTCACACAGGGCGCTGCCAGAGCCTGGCAGGCGGCTGGCTGAAGTGGCACTTTGTGATCAGACACGGGCGGGAGCTAGCTCCCCACATCTGAACGCTCCGCAGCGCCGGTGGATTCAGATCCAAACCAGGATCTGGCTCCAAATTCACAGCTGGCCCCTTCCCCCGATCTGGAGTGGCCCGCACCGTGTGGGGGTGGTTGATTTCACAAGAGAGGTGGCTTCCCACAGACTCTCCAACTCCCTCACTGTGACGAAGTGGGACTGTTCTTAATGTTTCCTCTGAATACTGTAGGGGTGCCTCAGTTTCCCCTATGCATTTCTTAAGTCTCTAGGTGGGGGGATAAAGGGGCACTTGGTAGACATGCGCCGCCCGGCCAGGAGCTCGGGGAAGGCTCGGTGTGGCTGGCGATGCAATGGAAAAGCAGAGGCGGGCAATAGAAGATTCTCCTACCTGGAGTCAGGAGTGGGCAGAAGCCAGCGTGTATATGGGCCACCCACTTTCTGCTACCAGTGGCGGAGATGAAACGGCCGGATCAGCTTTCCCAGTGGCACGTGCCAGCTCTCGCTCTGCCAGAGACAAGCCTGGCAGTGAGGGGATGAGGCTCTGGCAGCCAGCAGGGGGCGTGTCACAATGGGCAGGCGAGTCACAAGCCAGTCAATGTGTGACTGCCCAGCCATGGGATGCCCCAGCCCAGACTAGTTCTGGCCTCGCCAGGGCTTTAGAGCCTCTCCTTCCCCACCGGGGTCATGGGAGGGACCTTCCGCTCCCCACAGTCACAGACTTTAGGCCGGAAGGGACCGCTGGGCTCATCTAGTCCCAGCTCCTGCAGACCCCAGGCCAGAGCCCCTCCCGGTGTCCATACAGCTGGAGCCAGGGGGGGGGGGTGTCTCCGGATCCCCGAGTGGGAGAATCAGTTCCATCCCGGTTCCTCCTCCTTGTGACAGCGCAGAACAGGGGTTCCCGAACGCTCCCCTCCCCCAGCTCCCAGCCCACGCGGGCGGCTCTTTGCGCCTGCCCAAGCTGCTGGGCGCCTTGGCCATAGGATGTAAAATGGCCCCATCTCTGCTTCCCCTCCCACCGCGGCAACAACACAAAAGCTGCTTTAAGAGCAGCCCCCCACCCCAGCTGAGTCTCAGGCCTTGCTAGCCGCTCAGTGCCACGGCAGCCCCAGGAGATGATTGCTGCGGGAGTCTCGGCCCAGGGGGAGGCAGTGACTCCTAGAAGCAGGGAGAGCAGCAGCACCAGAGATCAGGGAGTCTGGCAATGCCAGTGGCTGGCTGGGGTCTGACAGCCCAGGCACCCAGAGCAGACTGTCAAAGGCCAAACCTCTCTCACCACCGGTTCTGTAGCTCCCCCTTGCTTTTGGTCTGTCTTAGGCACCATCCTGGCCCTCATCCCCGTGGCATCAGAGCACTGTCCAACCTCGATTGCATTTATTCTAACCGCCCCCTGCAGGGCAGGGCCTGGCTGCTACCCCCACTGAACAGACAGGGAACTGCAGCACAGAGGGAATAAGGGATTTGCCCGAGGCCACGCAGAGCATCTGTGGCAGAGCTGGGAATTGACTATGGGTCTCCTGGGTCCCAGGATGGCACCTTCTCTTCCAACCTCCTGCCCCCTTTGTCCCTGGTTCAGTGTGAGCTGTGAGAGCTCTCTGGGGCACAGGAGCTGGCTGGTGCCCAGATGGAACTACATTGCCTATTGCACATATCTCGCTTTTCCCAAACATTGAGTCTGCTGCTACAACCATACCAGGGCCCGCCAGGATCCTTGCAGCTGGTCAGTGCTAAGTTTTGAACTGTGCTAAGTAGGGAAGACAAAATAGATCTTACATCACTAGCGCAGCTCTGTGTTACTGGGGACTCACTGCTGGCTCAACCCAACCAGCCCTCCTCACACGGAGCCGGTAAATCCTCCAGCCCTGCTGTTCTCCTTTGTATTTCGGCAGTGCCCAGAGGGCTCAGTCCCGGATCAGGGCCCTGCAGTGCTAGACATTGTACACACACAGCCCGATTCCCCCCACGCTGGGTCTCCTGAATGGCTCCTGCCCGAAGGCGGGACGGCTCTATTCCTCACCCAATGTCTCCTGCTGGCAGAGATGCTCTGAGAGATGTCTATGCTCTGGGTCTCTGGGCTTCCCGGGCTGGGAGGCAAGCGTGGCTGTCTCCGGGCGGTTCTGCTGACTCTCCAGCAGCTGCACTTCAGGTGTCCTAATGCAGCCCTAGTCCTCTCCAGCGCTCAGGGGCACTGTCCTGGCATCGGACTGTCCTGGTAAATAGAACAATGGCTCCTGGCACCCTGAGAATGCCTGTTCCCCCGGCAACCACAGTGCCATTTCCAATGGAAGTGATGGTGTCAGTAAAGGTGATGGAGGTGGTCAGGCCTAGTGGCTGGAGCTGGACTCAGGGGGCGGGGCAGGGCATGGGTGGAGCAAGGCTGCAGCGAGACCAGGGCTGGAGTAGGACTAGGAACAGGGCTGGAGCAGGCTCAGCCTGTTGCCTATGTCAGGCAGGAGCGAGTTCCTGGCCCTGGAGTGATGTTGAGCAGACTGAGCTGCTGCTGTGAGACTGATATACCTGCTCTGGGAGTCACAAGGCCAGTTCCTGGCTTGTGGATTAGCTGGAGCCCAGCACAGGAGGGAATCAGCACCTTACAGATGGCTCCCGGGGCGCTTGGCTCCCGGCCCCGCTGGGTATTGACATGCCAGGTGCAGGGGGCGAGGTGCAGCGCCAGGGAGGAAATTGGGGAGGCAGGAGCACTGAGGTGGGGCTGAGCGGGCAGGTGCTGAGGCGCTGCGGCTGGCTGGCCAGCAGAGAGGAGGAGCAGCAGCTCGGCTCTGGAGGGCCCAGCTGCAGCTCCACACAGGGCGCTGCCAGAGCCTGGCAGGCGGCTGGCTGAAGTGGCACTTTGTGATCTGGCACGGGCGGGAGCTAGCTCCCCACATCTGAACGCTCCGCAGCGCCGGTGGATTCAGATCCAAACCAGGATCTGGCTCCAAATTCACAGCTGGCCCCTTCCCCCGATCTGCAGCGGCCCGCACCGTGTGGGGGTGGTTGATTTCACAAGAGAGGTGGCTTCCCACAGACTCTCCAACTCCCTCACTGTGACGAAGTGGGACTGTTCTTAATGTTTCCTCTGAATACTGTAGGGGTGCCTCAGTTTCCCCTATGCATTTCTTAAGTCTCTAAGTGGGGGGATAAAGGGGCACTTGGTAGACATGCGCCGCCCGGCCAGGAGCTCGGGGAAGGCTCGGTGTGGCTGGCGATGCAATGGAAAAGCAGAGGCGGGCAATAGAAGCTTCTCCTACCTGGAGTCAGGAGTGGGCAGAAGCCAGCGTGTATATGGGCCACCCACTTTCTGCTACCAGTGGCGGAGCTGAAACGGCCGGATCAGCTTTCCCAGCGGCACGTGCCAGCTCTCGCTCTGCCAGAGACAAGCCTGGCAGTGAGGGGATGAGGCTTTGGCAGCCAGCAGGGGGCGTGTCACAATGGGCAGGCGAGTCACAAGCCAGTCAATGTGTGACTGCCCAGCCATGGGATGCCCCAGCCCAGACTAGTTCTGGCCTCGCCAGGGCTTTAGAGCCTCTCCTTCCCCACCGGGGTCATGGGAGGGACCTTCCGCTCCCCACAGTCACAGACTTTAGGCCGGAAGGGACCGCTGGGCTCATCTAGTCCCAGCTCCTGCAGACCCCAGGCCAGAGCCCCCCCCCCCCCCCCCCACACATCCATACAGCTGGAGCCGGGGGGGGGTGTCTCCGGATCCCCGAGTGGGAGAATCAGTTCCATCCCGGTTCCTCCTCCTTGTGACAGCACAGAACAGGGGTTCCCGAACGCTCCCCTGCCCCAGCTCCCAGCCCACGCGAGCGACTCTTTGCGCCTGCCCAAGCTGCTGGGCGCCTTGGCCGTAGGATGTAAAATGGCCCCATCTCTGCTTCCCCTCCCACCGCGGCAACAACACAAAAGCTGCTTTAAGAGCAGCCCCCCACCCCAGCTGAGTCTCAGGCCTTGCTAGCCGCTCAGTGCCACGGCAGCCCCAGGAGATGATTGCTGCGAGAGTCTCGGCCCAGGGGGAGGCAGTGACTCCTAGAAGCAGGGAGAGCAGCAGCACCAGAGATCAGGGAGTCTGGCAATGCCAGTGGCTGGCTGGGGTCTGACAGCCCAGGCACCCAGAGCAGACTGTCAAAAGCCAAACCCCTCTCACCACCGGTTCTGTAGCTCCCCCTTGCTTTTGGTCTGTCTTAGGCACCATCCTGGCCCTCATCCCCGTGGCATCAGAGCACTGTCCAACCTCGATTGCATTTATTCTAACCGCCCCCTGCAGGGCAGGGCCTGGCTGCTACCCCCACTGAACAGACAGGGAACTGCAGCACAGAGGGAATAAGGGATTTGCCCGAGGCCACGCAGAGCATCTGTGGCAGAGCTGGGAATTGACTATGGGTCTCCTGGGTCCCAGGATGGCACCTTCTCTTCCAACCTCCTGCCCCCTTTGTCCCTGGTTCAGTGTGAGCTGTGAGAGCTCTCTGGGGCACAGGAGCTGGCTGGTGCCCAGATGGAACTACATTGCCTATTGCACATATCTCGCTTTTCCCAAACATTGAGTCTGCTGCTACAACCATACCAGGGCCCGCCAGGATCCTTGCAGCTGGTCAGTGCTATGTTTTGAACTGTGCTAAGTAGGGAAGACAAAATAGATCTTCCATCACTAGCGCAGCTCTGTGTTACTGGGGACTCACTGCTGGCTCAACCCAACCAGCCCTCCTCACACGGAGCCGGTAAATCCTCCAGCCCTGCTGTTCTCCTTTGTATTTCGGCAGTGCCCAGAGGGCTCAGTCCCGGATCAGGGCCCTGCAGTGCTAGACATTGTACACACACAGCCCGATTCCCCCCACGCTGGGTCTCCTGAATGGCTCCTGCCCGAAGGCGGGACGGCTCTATTCCTCACCCAATGTCTCCTGCTGGCAGAGATGCTCTGAGAGATGTCTATGCTCTGGGTCTCTGGGCTTCCCGGGCTGGGAGGCAAGCGTGGCTGTCTCCGGGCGGTTCTGCTGACTCTCCAGCAGCTGCACTTCAGGTGTCCTAATGCAGCCCTAGTCCTCTCCAGCGCTCAGGGGCACTGTCCTGGCATCGGACTGTCCTGGTAAATAGAACAATGGCTCCTGGCACCCTGAGAATGCCTGTTCCCCCGGCAACCTCAGTGCCATTTCCTATGGAAGTGATGGTGTCAGTAAAGGTGATGGAGGTGGTCAGGCCTAGTGGCTGGAGCTGGACTCAGCGGGCGGGGCAGGGCATGGGTGGAGCAAGGCTGCAGCGAGACCAGGGCTGGAGTAGGACTAGGAACAGGGCTGGAGCAGGCTCAGCCTGTTGCCTATGTCAGGCAGGAGCGAGTTCCTGGCCCTGGAGTGATGTTGAGCAGACTGAGCTGCTGCTGTGAGACTGATATACCTGCTCTGGGAGTCACAAGGCCAGTTCCTGGCTTGTGGATTAGCTGGAGCCCAGCACAGGAGGGAATCAGCACCTTACAGATGGCTCCCGGGGCGCTTGGCTCCCGGCCCCGCTGGGTATTGACATGCCAGGTGCAGGGGGCGAGGTGCAGCGCCAGGGAGGAGATTGGGGAGGCAGGAGCACTGAGGTGGGGCTGAGCGGGCAGGTGCTGAGGCGCTGCGGCTGGCTGGCCAGCAGAGAGGAGGAGCAGCAGCTCGGCTCTGGAGGGCCCAGCTGCAGCTCCACACAGGGCGCTGCCAGAGCCTGGCAGGCGGCTGGCTGAAGTGGCACTTTGTGATCTGGCACGGGCGGGAGCTAGCTCCCCACATCTGAACGCTCCGCAGCGCCGGTGGATTCAGATCCAAACCAGGATCTGGCTCCAAATTCACAGCTGGCCCCTTCCCCCGATCTGGAGTGGCCCGCACCGTGTGGGGGTGGTTGATTTCACAAGAGAGGTGGCTTCCCACAGACTCTCCAACTCCCTCACTGTGACGAAGTGGGACTGTTCTTAATGTTTCCTCTGAATACTGTAGGGGTGCCTCAGTTTCCCCTATGCATTTCTTAAGTCTCTAGGTGGGGGGATAAAGGGGCACTTGGTAGACATGCGCCGCCCGGCCAGGAGCTCGGGGAAGGCTCGGTGTGGCTGGCGATGCAATGGAAAAGCAGAGGCGGGCAATAGAAGATTCTCCTACCTGGAGTCAGGAGTGGGCAGAAGCCAGCGTGTATATGGGCCACCCACTTTCTGCTACCAGTGGCGGAGATGAAACGGCCGGATCAGCTTTCCCAGTGGCACGTGCCAGCTCTCGCTCTGCCAGAGACAAGCCTGGCAGTGAGGGGATGAGGCTCTGGCAGCCAGCAGGGGGCGTGTCACAATGGGCAGGCGAGTCACAAGCCAGTCAATGTGTGACTGCCCAGCCATGGGATGCCCCAGCCCAGACTAGTTCTGGCCTCGCCAGGGCTTTAGAGCCTCTCCTTCCCCACCGGGGTCATGGGAGGGACCTTCCGCTCCCCACAGTCACAGACTTTAGGCCGGAAGGGACCGCTGGGCTCATCTAGTCCCAGCTCCTGCAGACCCCAGGCCAGAGCCCCTCCCCGCATCCATACAGCTGGAGCCAGGGGGGGGGTCTCCGGCTCCCCGAGTGGGAGAATCAGTTCCATCCCGGTTCCTCCTCCTTGTGACAGCGCAGAACAGGGGTTCCCGAACGCTCCCCTCCCCCAGCTCCCAGCCCACGCGGGCGGCTCTTTGCGCCTGCCCAAGCTGCTGGGCGCCTTGGCCGTAGGATGTAAAATGGCCCCATCTCTGCTTCCCCTCCCACCGCGGCAACAACACAAAAGCTGCTTTAAGAGCAGCCCCCCACCCCAGCTGAGTCTCAGGCCTTGCTAGCCGCTCAGTGCCACGGCAGCCCCAGGAGATGATTGCTGCGAGAATCTCGGCCCAGGGGGAGGCAGTGACTCCTAGAAGCAGGGAGAGCAGCAGCACCAGAGATCAGGGAGTCTGGCAATGCCAGTGGCTGGCTGGGGTCTGACAGCCCAGGCACCCAGAGCAGACTGTCAAAGGCCAAACCCCTCTCACCACCGGTTCTGTAGCTCCCCCTTGCTTTTGGTCTGTCTTAGGCACCATCCTGGCCCTCATCCCCGTGGCATCAGAGCACTGTCCAACCTCGATTGCATTTATTCTAACCGCCCCCTGCAGGGCAGGGCCTGGCTGCTACCCCCACTGAACAGACAGGGAACTGCAGCACAGAGGGAATAAGGGATTTGCCCGAGGCCACGCAGAGCATCTGTGGCAGAGCTGGGAATTGACTATGGGTCTCCTGGGTCCCAGGATGGCACCTTCTCTTCCAACCTCCTGCCCCCTTTGTCCCTGGTTCAGTGTGAGCTGTGAGAGCTCTCTGGGGCACAGGAGCTGGCTGGTGCCCAGATGGAACTACATTGCCTATTGCACATATCTCGCTTTTCCCAAACATTGAGTCTGCTGCTACAACCATACCAGGGCCCGCCAGGATCCTTGCAGCTGGTCAGTGCTATGTTTTGAACTGTGCTAAGTAGGGAAGACAAGATAGATCTTCCATCACTAACGCAGCTCTGTGTTACTGGGGACTCACTGCTGGCTCAACCCAACCAGCCCTCCTCACACGGAGCCGGTAAATCCTCCAGCCCTGCTGTTCTCCTTTGTATTTCGGCAGTGCCCAGAGGGCTCAGTCCCGGATCAGGGCCCTGCAGTGCTAGACATTGTACACACACAGCCCGATTCCCCCCACGCTGGGTCTCCTGAATGGCTCCTGCCCGAAGGCGGGACGGCTCTATTCCTCACCCAATGTCTCCTGCTGGCAGAGATGCTCTGAGAGATGTCTATGCTCTGGGTCTCTGGGCTTCCCGGGCTGGGAGGCAAGCGTGGCTGTCTCCGGGCGGTTCTGCTGACTCTCCAGCAGCTGCACTTCAGGTGTCCTAATGCAGCCCTAGTCCTCTCCAGCGCTCAGGGGCACTGTCCTGGCATCGGACTGTCCTGGTAAATAGAACAATGGCTCCTGGCACCCTGAGAATGCCTGTTCCCCCGGCAACCTCAGTGCCATTTCCTATGGAAGTGATGGTGTCAGTAAAGGTGATGGAGGTGGTCAGGCCTAGTGGCTGGAGCTGGACTCAGGGGGCGGGGCAGGGCATGGGTGGAGCAAGGCTGCAGCGAGACCAGGGCTGGAGTAGGACTAGGAACAGGGCTGGAGCAGGCTCAGCCTGTTGCCTATGTCAGGCAGGAGCGAGTTCCTGGCCCTGGAGTGATGTTGAGCAGACTGAGCTGCTGCTGTGAGACTGATATACCTGCTCTGGGAGTCACAAGGCCAGTTCCTGGCTTGTGGATTAGCTGGAGCCCAGCACAGGAGGGAATCAGCACCTTACAGATGGCTCCCGGGGCGCTTGGCTCCCGGCCCCGCTGGGTATTGACATGCCAGGTGCAGGGGGCGAGGTGCAGCGCCAGGGAGGAAATTGGGGAGGCAGGAGCACTGAGGTGGGGCTGAGCGGGCAGGTGCTGAGGCGCTGCGGCTGGCTGGCCAGCAGAGAGGAGGAGCAGCAGCTCGGCTCTGGAGGGCCCAGCTGCAGCTCCACACAGGGCGCTGCCAGAGCCTGGCAGGCGGCTGGCTGAAGTGGCACTTTGTGATCTGGCACAGGCGGGAGCTAGCTCCCCACATCTGAACGCTCCGCAGCGCCGGTGGATTCAGATCCAAACCAGGATCTGGCTCCAAATTCACAGCTGGCCCCTTCCCCCGATCTGCAGCGGCCCGCACCGTGTGGGGGTGGTTGATTTCACAAGAGAGGTGGCTTCCCACAGACTCTCCAACTCCCTCACTGTGACGAAGTGGGACTGTTCTTAATGTTTCCTCTGAATACTGTAGGGGTGCCTCAGTTTCCCCTATGCATTTCTTAAGTCTCTAGGTGGGGGGATAAAGGGGCACTTGGTAGACATGCGCCGCCCGGCCAGGAGCTCGGGGAAGGCTCGGTGTGGCTGGCGATGCAATGGAAAAGCAGAGGCGGGCAATAGAAGCTTCTCCTACCTGGAGTCAGGAGTGGGCAGAAGCCAGCGTGTATATGGGCCACCCACTTTCTGCTACCAGTGGCGGAGCTGAAACGGCCGGATCAGCTTTCCCAGCGGCACGTGCCAGCTCTCGCTCTGCCAGAGACAAGCCTGGCAGTGAGGGGATGAGGCTTTGGCAGCCAGCAGGGGGCGTGTCACAATGGGCAGGCGAGTCACAAGCCAGTCAATGTGTGACTGCCCAGCCATGGGATGCCCCAGCCCAGACTAGTTCTGGCCTCGCCAGGGCTTTAGAGCCTCTCCTTCCCCACCGGGGTCATGGGAGGGACCTTCCGCTCCCCACAGTCACAGACTTTAGGCCGGAAGGGACCGCTGGGCTCATCTAGTCCCAGCTCCTGCAGACCCCAGGCCAGAGCCCCTCCCCGCATCCATACAGCTGGAGCCGGGGGGGGGGGTGTCTCCGGATCCCCGAGTGGGAGAATCAGTTCCATCCCGGTTCCTCCTCCTTGTGACAGCGCAGAACAGGGGTTCCCGAACGCTCCCCTCCCCCAGCTCCCAGCCCACGCGGGCGGCTCTTTGCGCCTGCCCAAGCTGCTGGGCGCCTTGGCCGTAGGATGTAAAATGGCCCCATCTCTGCTTCCCCTCCCACCGCAGCAACAACACAAAAGCTGCTTTAAGAGCAGCCCCCCACCCCAGCTGAGTCTCAGGCCTTGCTAGCCGCTCAGTGCCACGGCAGCCCCAGGAGATGATTGCTGCGGGAGTCTCGGCCCAGGGGGAGGCAGTGACTCCTAGAAGCAGGGAGAGCAGCAGCACCAGAGATCAGGGAGTCTGGCAATGCCAGTGGCTGGCTGGGGTCTGACAGCCCAGGCACCCAGAGCAGACTGTCAAAAGCCAAACCCCTCTCACCACCGGTTCTGTAGCTCCCCCTTGCTTTTGGTCTGTCTTAGGCACCATCCTGGCCCTCATCCCCGTGGCATCAGAGCACTGTCCAACCTCGATTGCGTTTATTCTAACCGCCCGCTGCAGGGCAGGGCCTGGCTGCTACCCCCACTGAACAGACAGGGAACTGCAGCACAGAGGGAATAAGGGATTTGCCCGAGGCCACGCAGAGCATCTGTGGCAGAGCTGGGAATTGATTATGGGTCTCCTGGGTCCCAGGATGGCACCTTCTCTTCCAACCTCCTGCCCCCTTTGTCCCTGGTTCAGTGTGAGCTGTGAGAGCTCTCTGGGGCACAGGAGCTGGCTGGTGCCCAGATGGAACTACATTGCCTATTGCACATATCTCGCTTTTCCCAAACATTGAGTCTGCTGCTACAACCATACCAGGGCCCGCCAGGATCCTTCCAGCTGGTCAGTGATAAGTTTTGAACTGTGCTAAGTAGGGAAGACAAAATAGATCTTCCATCAGTAGCGCAGCTCTGTGTTACTGGGGACTCACTGCTGGCTCAACCCAACCAGCCCTCCTCACACGGAGCCGGTAAATCCTCCAGCCCTGCTGTTCTCCTTTGTATTTCGGCAGTGCCCAGAGGGCTCAGTCCCGGATCAGGGCCCTGCAGTGCTAGACATTGTACACACACAGCCCGATTCCCCCCACGCTGGGTCTCCTGAATGGCTCCTGCCCGAAGGCGGGACGGCTCTATTCCTCACCCAATGTCTCCTGCTGGCAGAGATGCTCTGAGAGATGTCTATGCTCTGGGTCTCTGGGCTTCCCGGGCTGGGAGGCAAGCGTGGCTGTCTCCGGGCGGTTCTGCTGACTCTCCAGCAGCTGCACTTCAGGTGTCCTAATGCAGCCCTAGTCCTCTCCAGCGCTCAGGGGCACTGTCCTGGCATCGGACTGTCCTGGTAAATAGAACAATGGCTCCTGGCACCCTGAGAATGCCTGTTCCCCCGGCAACCTCAGTGCCATTTCCTATGGAAGTGATGGTGTCAGTAAAGGTGATGGAGGTGGTCAGGCCTAGTGGCTGGAGCTGGACTCAGGGGGCGGGGCAGGGCATGGGTGGAGCAAGGCTGCAGCGAGACCAGGGCTGGAGTAGGACTAGGAACAGGGCTGGAGCAGGCTCAGCCTGTTGCCTATGTCAGGCAGGAGCGAGTTCCTGGCCCTGGAGTGATGTTGAGCAGACTGAGCTGCTGCTGTGAGACTGATATACCTGCTCTGGGAGTCACAAGGCCAGTTCCTGGCTTGTGGATTAGCTGGAGCCCAGCACAGGAGGGAATCAGCACCTTACAGATGGCTCCCGGGGCGCTTGGCTCCCGGCCCCGCTGAGTATTGACATGCCAGGTGCAGGGGGCGAGGTGCAGCGCCAGGGAGGAAATTGGGGAGGCAGGAGCACTGAGCTGGGGCTGAGCGGGCAGGTGCTGAGGCGCTGCGGCTGGCTGGCCAGCAGAGAGGAGGAGCAGCAGCTCGGCTCTGGAGGGCCCAGCTGCAGCTTCACACAGGGCGCTGCCAGAGCCTGGCAGGCGGCTGGCTGAAGTGGCACTTTGTGATCTGGCACGGGCGGGAGCTAGCTCCCCACATCTGAACGCTCCGCAGCGCCGGTGGATTCAGATCCAAACCAGGATCTGGCTCCAAATTCACAGCTGGCCCCTTCCCCCGATCTGGAGCGGCCCGCACCGTGTGGGGGTGGTTGATTTCACAAGAGAGGTGGCTTCCCACAGACTCTCCAACTCCCTCACTGTGACGAAGTGGGACTGTTCTTAATGTTTCCTCTGAATACTGTAGGGGTGCCTCAGTTTCCCCTATGCATTTCTTAAGTCTCTAGGTGGGGGGATAAAGGGGCACTTGGTAGACATGCGCCGCCCGGCCAGGAGCTCGGGGAAGGCTCGGTGTGGCTGGCGATGCAATGGAAAAGCAGAGGCGTGCAATAGAAGCTTCTCCTACCTGGAGTCAGGAGTGGGCAGAAGCCAGCGTGTATATGGGCCACCCACTTTCTGCTACCAGTGGCGGAGCTGAAACGGCCGGATCAGCTTTCCCAGCGGCACGTGCCAGCTCTCGCTCTGCCAGAGACAAGCCTGGCAGTGAGGGGATGAGGCTTTGGCAGCCAGCAGGGGGCGTGTCACAATGGGCAGGCGAGTCACAAGCCAGTCAATGTGTGACTGCCCAGCCATGGGATGCCCCAGCCCAGACTAGTTCTGGCCTCGCCAGGGCTTTAGAGCCTCTCCTTCCCCACCGGGGTCATGGGAGGGACCTTCCGCTCCCCACAGTCACAGACTTTAGGCCGGAAGGGACCGCTGGGCTCATCTAGTCCCAGCTCCTGCAGACCCCAGGCCAGAGCCCCCCCCCCCCACACATCCATACAGCTGGAGCCGGGGGGGGGGTCTCCGGATCCCCGAGTGGGAGAATCAGTTCCATCCCGGTTCCTCCTCCTTGTGACAGCGCAGAACAGGGGTTCCCGAACGCTCCCCTACCTCAGCTCCCAGCCCACGCGGGCGGCTCTTTGCGCCTGCCCAAGCTGCTGGGCGCCTTGGCCGTAGGATGTAAAATGGCCCCATCTCTGCTTCCCCTCCCACCGCGGCAACAACACAAAAGCTGCTTTAAGAGCAGCCCCCCACCCCAGCTGAGTCTCAGGCCTTGCTAGCCGCTCAGTGCCACGGCAGCCCCAGGAGATGATTGCTGCGGGAGTCTCGGCCCAGGGGGAGGCAGTGACTCCTAGAAGCAGGGAGAGCAGCAGCACCAGAGATCAGGGAGTCTGGCAATGCCAGTGGCTGGCTGGGGTCTGACAGCCCAGGCACCCAGAGCAGACTGTCAAAAGCCAAACCCCTCTCACCACCGGTTCTGTAGCTCCCCCTTGCTTTTGGTCTGTCTTAGGCACCATCCTGGCCCTCATCCCCGTGGCATCAGAGCACTGTCCAACCTCGATTGCGTTTATTCTAACCGCCCGCTGCAGGGCAGGGCCTGGCTGCTACCCCCACTGAACAGACAGGGAACTGCAGCACAGAGGGAATAAGGGATTTGCCCGAGGCCACGCAGAGCATCTGTGGCAGAGCTGGGAATTGATTATGGGTCTCCTGGGTCCCAGGATGGCACCTTCTCTTCCAACCTCCTGCCCCCTTTGTCCCTGGTTCAGTGTGAGCTGTGAGAGCTCTCTGGGGCACAGGAGCTGGCTGGTGCCCAGATGGAACTACATTGCCTATTGCACATATCTCGCTTTTCCCAAACATTGAGTCTGCTGCTACAACCATACCAGGGCCCGCCAGGATCCTTGCAGCTGGTCAGTGCTAAGTTTTCAACTGTGCTAAGTAGGGAAGACAAAATAGATCTTCCATCACTAGCGCAGCTCTGTGTTACTGGGGACTCACTGCTCAGTTTGAACCGACTGTTTGTCGGTGAGTGTTTGACCCCGTGATTCCCCATAGGTTTGCAATATTGGGTTGGTTTTGTGGTTTTCGGTGGTGTTGCTGTTTGAGGGTGAGTTTGTGCCTGCCTGTGTCTGTTTCAAAACTAAACTCAGGATCATTTAACCCAGGAAGAAAGCCCCGAGCCATTACTTAGTGCTGTGAATTCCAGGTGAGAGAGAGAGGGAGGTTTGGAGGAGGAAATCAAATACATCCAGAGGGGAGAATGCAAAAGGTCTGCAACACGGCAGGCTGAGACTTTTATCTCTCCCCACTCCCCCGAGAGAGGGAAACTGAGGCACGGAGTGATCTGATTCCCCTCCCCAAATTATTTTGCAAAGGAGGGGGACGGGGGCTCCTATCCAAACCAGTTCCCTTCCCATCAACTCTGCTTCCCCTGCTGCAAGACCACTGTAGGGGCTGAATATTTCCATTACTCTGGCTTCTTCATTTGCCCTGCAACAATAAAATAGACCGGTTTTGGGGGGGAGGAATATCCCCCCCCAAAGCTGTGTGGACATTAAGTTTTTTTTGGGGGGGGGCACGATAATATTCCGGATCGATCAAACACCCAGCTCAGCTTTCTAGCCATCCAGCAGCTCTAGGGCAGGGAAGGAAGGTGCTCTTGGTGCAGAGTGGTCGCAAAACAGGGGTGAATTTAGCGAGGGGGGGGTCCGGTTGAAATCCCACCCGATGCAGGCACACAGAATCGCTGGTGGCGCTAGGAGAGGCCAGGAGTGGAAGCAGGTGGCCCGGGGGTGGGGGGACATTTGCCCTCAGTCCTGGGCTCTGGGATGGACTAGGCTGGGTGGGTGGTGGGTTCAGTCTAGTCTTCCAGCCTGTTGCTCTCGCTGGGGTTTGTGGTTTTCATCTGGCTCCACCAGAAAGATCAAATAAGCCCAGTAGAAAAGGGGGGTGAGAGAGGCGGGAAGGGGTTTGTAAGGGGTTAAAGTGACCCATCAACGAAAGAGTAAAACCAGAGTTTGACTGGGTTTCCCCCCAGCCACCACTCCTGCAAACACTGGGCAAGGGGCAGCCCCATCCCCCACCGAGGCTATGGTGAGGGGCAGCAGGGGAGGAAGGAAGCCACATGTGATGGCAGTCCCCTCCCCCCCAGCACCCACCACCCCCTCTCCGGCCCCCAAACTCTGTCCCAGAGCCTGCATCCACCCCTCCGCACTCCCTCCCAGAGCCTGCACCCCTCCACCCATCCTGCACCCCACACCATGCCCCAGCCCAGACCCTGCACCCAAACTCTGTCCCACTCAGCCCTGGGCAAAGCTCTCCTTGGCTGGCTCTCAGCCCCTCTCCAAGGGTTGCAGCTGTCTGGAAGTGCCTGCCTTCCACACCTTCCTCATTCACACCTCATTCATTCAGGTCAATTGATTACAAAGTGTGGGGAAGATCTTATTCTACTTCTAGCAAAAAGACATTTTTCTTTTACCTTAATTATACTACCTTAGGGGCCAGCTATAACATTACCAAGGTTCAATACAAAGTCATATAAAAGTTATACAAAAATGCATAATGCAGCGATTTATCTACAACTGCACTGATTGACTGCTGTGTGCAGTAATATAGTGACCCCTGGGTCTTTGAATGAGGCTTTATACTTTGGGGGGGGGCGAGCGGGTGGGCAAGCGGCGGGTGGGTAAAGAGGCAAGCAGTGAGCCAGCAGGGGTTCTAGGGGCGGGCATGGGGGTTTCTGGCAGGGGAGGGAGAAGGTGAAAGGAGGCAAGTGGTGGGTGGGGGACTGACTAGGAGGGATGCAGCAAGCCAGCGGGGGGCTCGGGGGTGAAGAGGGGTGTGATGGTGGGGCCGAGCGGGGAGGGGTCAGGTCCTATTTTACTGCTGTGATCTGGTCACCCTATGTGTGCCGTTTCTCTCCCCCCCCCCCCCCCCCACGCCAACCTTCCTTTTCGGCCCACAGCTGTTTCGGCGGGGCGGCGCTGGGGAAGCAGGGTTTGTTTCCGCGGGCCAGGAGGCGCTGGGAGGTGGGGGGGAGGAGGGCACAATTTTATATTAATAAGGAAATATTTTATAAATTTTAATAAAATAAACATTATTGAAGAAAATCAGTTGTACAACTATCAAAATATAAATTATTTTCCTAATATGAAAGTGAAAATCAGCTAATTAATATATGATGCAATGTATGTAATATATAATTTTGTTATTATTTATATAGTCATGGAAAATAAATAATACATGGAAGAAATGAAAGGGTTCTTTTTAAGTGGCTTTTTTTTTAGTCATCCCTGCTGGCGCCCCGTCGAAACTGTTCAAATTGGGCCCCGCACTTCCTAAAGCCGGCCCTGGTGAAGCAGGCAATGTTTAGGGCACCTTTTCTAGCCCCCTCCTCATTCTACGGAGGTGAGCAGTGCAATCCTGAATAGGGCTGCTCAGTCGCTCAAGAAGATGCCGAGCTCCACTGCTGCTTCGGTCAGTGAGGAACGACCATTATGCCTGAGCCGCCTATGTGCAGGTCCGCGGCTACAGCTCCCAGTGTATCCACACCTGCTGCTTCGTCGCTCGCCCATCGCCACAGGACTTGATATGATGTAATATGATATGATATGATGTCGAGACTTGCGCGTGAATTGGATTAAAGTGAGGGAGAGTTGCGCGACGTCAGCCTCACTCTCTCTTCCCAGTTCCTATCTGTATCCAGTGGCAGGACAGAAGTCGAGACGGCTGGAGATAGGGCAGGGCGCAGTGGATGACCAGGACGCCTACGTGTCTTGTCGTGCTCTTAAGCGTTCCACAACGCTTGCTGTCATCGCCTTCCTGACCATTGAACCAGGTTGAACCAGGTTGCCTCAGACAGCCGGATCCAGCCTTCACATGCAATGGGTAGACAGGCCCTAACTCACCGAGAGTCTCATACTCATCAGCTACCCTCACCTGGTTTAGCCCGCCAGTCGAGACGGTCTCCGGGGTGTGGCCGCTGTCGCATCCTGACAGCTACTTGGAGCCACAGGTGGGAGCTGGGTGTTGTCAAGTGGGGACCAAAGTGGATGAGCTACTCCTAGGAGTACGACTGCTCCCCCATCAGAGGTACTACCCCTCCCTGACAACCCCATGTGAGTAGGTAACCGCTTGATAGCTTTCATCACCATATAGTTTTTGACAGGTTTCCACGCCCCGTCCCCATTGCCGGCGCCGTCCCCATTTTTCTGTGTTTGGCCGGGGTAAGGTTGCGTGCTTGTGTTTTGACATATTTAGAGAAAAAGTATGAAAGACTAGAAAGAGAGGCTGTAAGGGGTTTGCAGCTCCCTCCCCGTCCGTCTGGGCGGGAGACAACGCCCCTCGCAATGATACTTCTGGGATACCTTGGTTCAGGGGAAAATTAGCTCAGTGTTAATGGTTCAGGCCTGCAGTCAGACCCAGCAAAGACAGAGAGTCTGTGTCGCAGGGCAACGATTCACCGGTGAGGGATGATCTCTTCCAGCCTCTAAGTGCCCTCTACAGGCTGGTGTCTCGCCTGCCGCTGGTCCCGGTGTACCTCCCAGACCCCGGTGCCCCTCTACGTCAGGCTCCTGCCCCCGGCAGTAACCCACTATCTGGGTGTCCAGGGGCCCAGGGGAACCCCCAACCCTCTAACCACACCTTGCCTCAGTGGCTACTGCCAGTCACTGTCTAGCCCCCGCTCACTGGGGCGGACTGCAGTATATAAACCACGCATCATCGGCAAGGGGGGTTGGACCAGCTGCCTCTGCCTATCTCTGGGCTACCCCTCTGCAGCCCGAGTACCTTTTGTAGGCCTTTATCTAGGCCTGCAGCCTGGGGTTTTGCCCAGAGCCCTCAATCAGGGCTGGGTCAGAGCCGCTGCCGCCCTGCAAAGGGGCGATCGTCGGGTACCAGGTACCGGGGCAAGCGACTCGCTGGGCAGCCTCTGGAGGCCGTCTCAGCCTGGGGCACGGTCTGAGTGGGCAGGGACAGCGAGAGAGGGAGGGAGCATCAGCGGGCATCATCCAGGTGTCATTATCCATCTCTACTGCCCCTCCCGGAGCGCCGACTCCTGCCCCAGAGCGAGGGGCACCTCGCCCCCACTCTCCAGCTCCTCCCTGGCCCTCCCTGAGCTTTCCCCCTTTATGGCCAGTTGGGAGATTAAAACTACTCAATCCCTCCTGTCTGCAGCATTGCATACATCTTGCTGCGTGCCCGGGTGCTGCGGGCTCTGACCCAGTTCCTGCCTGGCACAGCATGCGGCTCCGTGCCCCTGCGCTGCGGGCTCTGACCCGGCTCCTGCCTGGCGCAGCAAGCGGCTCCGTGCCCCTGCGCTACAGGATCTGACCCGGCTCCTGCCTGGCGCAGCATGCGGCTCCGTGCCCCTGCGCTGCGGGCTCTCACCCGGCTCCTGCCTGGCGCAGCATGCGGCTCCATGCCCCTGCGCTGCGGGCTCTGACCCGGCTCCTGCCTGGCGCAGCATGCGGCTCCGTGCCCCTGCGCTGCGGGCTCTGACCCGGCTCCTGCCTGGCGCAGCATGCGGCTCTGTGCCCCTGCGCTGCGGGCTCTGACCCGGCTCCTGCCTGGCGCAGCATGCGGCTCCGTGCCCCTGCGCTGCGGGCTGTCACCCGGCTCCTGCCTGGCGCAGCATGTGGCTCCATGCCCCTGCGCTGCGGGCTCTGACCCGGCTCCTGCCTGGCGCAGCATGCGGCTCCGTGCCCCTGCGCTGCGGGCTCTGACCCGGCTCCTGCCTGGCGCAGCATGCGGCTCCTGTCATGGAGTGTGGGAGGGCTGTGGCCTACAGGCAGGCAGGCAGAGCAACAGAAGGTCCATTTGCCTGGCCATTGATCAGGGTGGGGCAGCAATCAAGTAGGGGGGCTCCTGCCTACAGTCCAGCGGAGCTGTGGCAGTCTAGGGGAGGTTATCTCTCTGGTGGGAGAGTCAGCACAACTGTCTGGCGTCCGGATTCAGGTGGGAGCCAGACCAATGCAGGCCTCCTGACAACCAGGTGGGGAGGCTACCACTCCTGATGGTGGGTTGCCAGGGGTAGGGGAACCCAGGCCCTCCCACTCACCTACGTCCCATCCCAGGGCCCTAATAGAAGCAGAGTGGCCTGCCACTGGGTCAGCGGGGAAAATCCGACTGCAACACACTGGCCGGCTTGTAGTCAATGACACAGCTGAATCTGATTCGGCTTCCCTGGACTCCTTCCTACACGACCATTCTTTGTGTACATAGGTTCCAGGGTTGTTGTTTGCTTCGGACCACGAAAAAGTTCAAGGAGCTGAGATTACAGAAAAGTCCCATAAAATGTAAAAGGGCTTAAAGCCAATGGGGTTCTCTCTCTCCCTCTTTCTCTCTCCACATACACCACATCTATCTATCTATCTATCTATCTATCTATCTATCTATCTATCTATCTATCTATCTATCTATCTATCTATCTATCTATCTATCTATCCCCATACACCCCCATCTATCTATCTATCTATCTATCTATCTATCTATCTATCCCCATACACCCCCTCTATCTATCTATCTATTCCCCATACACCCCCATCTATCTATCTATCTATCCCCATACACCCCCTCTATCTATCTATCTATCTACATACTCCCCCTCTATCTATCTAATCTATCTATCTATCTCCATACACCCCCTCTATCTATCTATCCCCATACACTCCCCCTATCTATCTATCTATCTATCTATCTATCTATCTATCTATCTATCTATCTATCTATCTATCTATCTATCTATCTATCTATCCCCATCCACTCCCCCTATCTATCTATCCCCATACACCCCCTCTATCTATCTATCTCCATACACCCCCTCTATCTATCTATCTATCTATCTATCTATCTATCTATCTATCTATCTATCTATCCCCATACACCCCCTCTATCTATCCCCATACACCCCCTCTATCTATCTCTCTATCCCCATACACCCCCTCTATCTATCTATCTAATCTATCTATCCCCATACACCCCCTCTATCTATCCCCATACACCCCCTCTATCTACCTCTCTATCCCCATACACCCCCTCTATCTATCTATATAATCTATCTATCCCCATACACCCCGTCTATCTATCTATCTATCTATCTATCTAGCTATCTATCTATCCCCATACACTCCCCCTATCTATCTATCCCCATACACCCCCTCTATCTATCTATCTATCTATCTATCTATCTATCTATCTATCTATCTATCTATCTATCTATCTATCCCCATACACCCCCTCTATCTATCCCCATACACCCCCTCTATGTATCTGTCTATCCCCATACACCCCCTCTATCTATCTATCTATCTATCTATCTATCTATCTATCTATCTATCCCCATACACAACCCCTCTCTCTATCTACCCCCATACACCCCCTATATCTATCTATCTATCCCCATACACCACATCTATCTATCTATCTATCTCCATACACCACATCTATCTATCTATCTATCTATCTATCTATCTATCTATCTATCTATCTATCCCCATACACCCCCTCTATCTATCTATCTACATACTCCCCCTCAATCTATCTATCTATCTATCTATCTATCTATCTATCTATCTATCTATCTATCTATCTATCCCCATACACCCCCTCTATCTATCTACATACTCCCCCTCTATCTATCTAATCTATCTATCTATCCCCATACACTCCCCCTATCTATCTATCCCCATACACCCCCTCTATCTATCTATCTATCTCTATCCTGACAGAGACCCAGAGGGGCTGACAGAGCTGCAAGACGCCGGGGTCTCCGACGAGCTGGTGGGGCTGCCACTAGCCGTCTACCCCAGCGAAGCAAACAACAACCCTGGAACCCATGTACACATGGAATCGAATGTAGGAAGTAGCCCAGGGAAGCCAAATCAGATTCAGCTGTGTTATTGACTACAAGCCGGCCAGCACGTTGCGGTTGGACTTTTGCCGCTGACCCAGTGTCGGACAACTCCACTGCAGTTAGGGCCCTGGGCTGGGACGCAGTGGAGCGGGAGGGCCTGGGTTCCTCTACCCCCACCACCCCAACGTCAGGAGTGGTAGCCTCCCCACCTGGTTGTCAGGAGGCCTGCATTGGTCTGGCACCCGCCTGAATCCGGATGCCAGACAGTTGTGCTGACTCTCCCACCAGAGAGCTAACCTCCCCTAGACTGCGACAGCTCTGCCGGACTGTAGGCCAGAGCCCCCCTACTTGCTTGCTGCCCCGCCCTGATCAAGCGCCAGGCAAATGGACCTTCTGGTGCTCTACCTGCCTGACCGTAGGCCAGAGCCCCTACTCAATTGCTGCCCTGCCCTGATTGATGGCCTTGGGCAAACAGACTCTCTACCATTACTTGGCCTGACTGCAGGCTAGAACCATTAACACTGAGCTAATTTTCCCCTGAACCAAGGTACCCGGAAGTATCATAAATAGTATAAGGGCCCTACCATCAATCAAACCCTAACCCCGCCGCTTGACCCCTTAAGCCCCGCCCTTTTACCCCTTGGTCCCTCCCACCTGTCACCGGAAGTCCTCCCCCACTACCCTCTACCAATCAGGAGGGGTTTTGTCCCGAAAGAACCACCCCGAGAGGAGATTTTGACCAATCAGGGGGACTTCCGGGGCGGGGGTGACCCATCTGGAAGTGGGTCGTGTGACCCCTCTAAGAACTCCCCCCACCACCCTCTACCAATCAGGAGGGGTTTCGTCCCGACAGGACCTCCCCGAGAGGAGATTTTGACCAATCAGGGTGACTTCTGGGTTGGGGTGACCCCTCCGGAAGGGAGTCGTGTGACCCCACTAAGAACGCCTCCCAAGGCCCTCCGCCAATCAGAGTGCAGCACCATTACCCCATAAGTCCCAGCGCCAGACAGAGGAGGCGGCCATCTCTTACCAAGGACACGTGTTTTCGAAAGCGCGGAAAGGCTGCTGAGAGGAAACATGGACTCCTTCACCACCCCCGTGAGAACTTCGGACTTTGTTTTAGCCCCAACCGTCTTTGACCTTGTGTGGAGCAGGCGTTACATCAGCGACAGTTCCGAGGAGGAGGAGGGAGCGACCGAGGGGAGCCCTTTGGCCCAGCCGTTGCTGGATACGCCGGAACCCGACCCCGAAACCCTCGTGAGACACCCCGATGAGCATGGCGGTCTCTCTTTGTCCACCCCCTCAGAGGTAGAAGGCGTAAAAAAGTCATGCGGACTATTGTACGCATTGCTGTTTATGCTATCCTTAAACACTGCCTTAGGGAAAAGCTTTTTGAAGATTGTGAGGGCTGTGTCATAGATGTGCCAGGCCAAAGGCACCATGATTGTGTGACTTGGACTTCAGTGGATATAAACTGCAAGCTCCGGGGCCTGTGTGCTGAGCTGTGTTTGGAAAGCTTATTAAACACTGTTGTTGCCATAGGTTATGGTATGCAATGTCTGTGCCTAACCCAAGAACATTTAGCGCAAGAGGTGACCTTGATAAATGCTGTGCAATTCAGTGCAGACCCTGACCGTGTTCTAAGGAAAATGACCAAACCGGAAGATGCCTGCTTAGAGCATTATCTTGACCGTCTAGTCCGCACAAAGAGTTACAGAACCCTGCTTAAGAAAAAAACTATTTGTAAGAAATCTAAAAGGATTAAGTTAGAGAATGGTGAGGGGACAAACATGCGATATAAAACTTGGTAGCTGTAAATTTTTTTAAAAGGGGGGTTTGTGACTATTGTGTTTTGTTAGAAGGCCTTTGGCCTTTAAGTGAGCTAAAAAGTTTTAATGAAGCATCTTGGTTTTGTTTTCAAGAAGCTGTATGTTTTTTAAATAAAAAAATTAATTGTTTGTGAGAATTAGCTCTTGTGTTTTTTGTGTGTGTGTATAGCAAAAAGCTGAAATGTATGTTGTGGTGGGGAAGGGGAAAAAATCCTAAAAATGTGCTTACAATAAAACAACCAAGGCTAGTTCAGACATGTGTCTGAGTACAATAGAGTTAATATGGAGATATACTTATCTCATAGAACTGCCTTTACTAGTAGGGCCAAATATTGATTTTGCCCCAGAGCCCTAAGTGGTCCTCTCAAGGCTTGAACTCACAACCCTGGGCTTAGCAGGCCAAGCCACTGAGCTATCCTTAGTCTGTTGAACTGAATGGGGTTTTAACCACACACACCCAGACAAAATGGTTTCACTATCCCAGATCACAAAAGGGAATGCTATGGGAGGGGTGATTAAATTAACCTGTTAGCAACTATGTTGAAGTTTTGTTTGAAACAATGGGCTAAGAGGGTATAAAAACCTCAGGTATGCAGCAGTTTGTCCTTTTTCAACAGAAAACTTTCTTGGATAGCTGCTGGACTGCAAAAAGAGGTAAGACTTGCTGTCTTTAACTCTGAAACTATATATTATATAAGGCCACTCTTTGCCCATGCTGTCTTAGTAAATAATGGTGCCTATGTTTATTGCAGTGTGATCTGTTAGCATGGAACCAGTAACTTGAAACTGCATTTCACCACCAGGCCAAGGTAAAAACCATTTTAACTATAGTTGTGCTTAATACTGTTGAATTAAAAAAAAAAAAAAAAGTATTACACAGGCTGTATAGGGATTTGGTGGTAATACTAACTAACATTTTTGCTTGTTCTTGAACCTGAAGGCTCAAGCACACATGAGGGGGAACAGAACAACCATGTGCCTGCAACACTTTATCCCATAGTGAAAGGTAACTTTATTTTTTTTTTTTTTTGCAACAAGCTTTTAAAATGCATATGGGTTTTTGAAAAGTATATGGCTGCAAACTTGGTTTGGTGTGTTTTATAAAGCTGCTGGTGTGTGTGTGGGGGGCGCTGTGCAAGGCATAGTTTTTTTTTTTTTTTAAAGTACTTGGCACAGGGGTTTTGTTTTTTTTACTGTGCATAATGTGATGGGTTTTTAAAATGGGGTGGATGCTACTAACTAAACCAAAGGCACATGGCTGGGGGTCAGAAAAAACCATGTGGCTTTTAAATGCATGTGGGGTTTTTGAAAAGTATTTGGTTGCAAACTGTGGGTTTTAATCTGATAAACTCTTTTCAGAGTACATAAAATTACACCTCCGTCAGAAACAAGAGGCTTCAGGGTATCCCAGTTGGTGCCCAGACGAGGAAAAACAAAATAAGTACGTTAGCGATTTCTACCAGAAAGAAGGCGTGCATTTACGCCAACACGAGATCAGATCAAACCCTGTTAAACGCCAAATCGCTAAACTGTTTTTTTAAATTCTCTGTGGGGTAAATTCGGCCAAAGATCCAACCTACCCAACACCAGCATCGTGAGAGACCCTGACGAACTCTTGCAGTACCTGTTCTCCCCCAATTATGAGGTTTCATCCTGCGAGTTTATCGATGATGAAACAGCGTGCGTGTCGTGGAAGCACGCAAAAGAACGGTACTCTGTCTCTGGCAATACCAGTGTTTTCATAGCCTGTTTCACCACCGCTTATGCCCGCTTAGAATTATACAGCCTCCTAGACGGTTTGCAAGAGCGGTGCCTGTACCACGACACTGACTCGGTGATATTTGTGAAAAGGGAGGGTGACTGGAATCTCCCTCTGGGGGATTATTTAGGGGACTTCACGAGCGAGATCCCGCCAGATCAACACATCACCGAGTTTGTGTCGGCAGGCCCAAAAACCTATGGGTATAAGCTGTCGGGTGGAAAGGCCTGTATGAAAGTCAAAGGTATTACCTTAAATGTAGCAAACTGCGAAAAGATCAACTTTGACAGTTTGAAAGATCTAGTCTTGGACTATTGCACGGGTCTGCAAGAAAACACCTCAAAAAAGATAGAGGTGCAGCAGCCCTCTATCGTAAGAAACAAAAACCAGTGGCAAATAGAGACAAAAACCCTTAAAAAGACACAAAAAGTGGTTTACAACAAGAGGGTCTTAGGAGAAGGTTTTAAAACCCTGCCCTACGGCTTTTGGAAAAAGCAATCCACTTAAAGGTTTGTTTAAAAATTCTTTCCCCCGATCGGTTTGGAATTTTTGAGGCACGCGACCTTCACTGAAAATAGCTTTAAAGGCCTTGGATACCTCACCACTCGTCTTGTCTTTTAGGCCTAAGGCCCTGGCATATTTGGATAGAATGTCTATCACTGTTAAGATGTACTTAAAACCGCTGTTGTGTTTGGAGAACCAGTGCATATCCACCAAATCTGCCTGCCACTGCGCATCCACCTCTGAAACAATGGTCTTGTTTCTTTTAAAACGTATTCGAGCTGGTTTGTGTAAAGTGTAAGCATCCTGGTCTGAAAGCCATGCTGTTACCTGTCTGCTGTTTAAAGTTTTACTATGCTTTCTGGCCGCTTGAAAAAGAGGGTTGACCCCGCCAAAGCTCCCAACTTCCCCGGGGGGGGGATAATATATTTTCTTTAACAGCGCCGTCTGTGTAGACATGACTGTTACTGGTACCGTCTTTTACTACCACGAGTATGAAAGGGGACACATTCATATTGACACATTTAAATAAGTTTTATTAATCGCCTGGTTTAACACGACCTTTTACAGTCACCTATAAAATGGATGCCATGACCCCTACCATAAGGGAGTCTCAGATGGTTCATTCTTCCATTTTGTCCTTTTCGGCTTGAGATCTGTATCTCAGACATGAGCAAAAGCAGCTGACGCACGATATGTTTACTACCACAGGGCTTCCAATGTGTAAGTTCTAAAAGGCCTCTAAAAAGGCAGCGTCGACCTGTTGAGAGATTTTCAGAAAAGGAACCGTGTAAGCACCCTCACTGCTTGTTTTTTTTTTTTTAATTTATGCAACCCCCGGTTCCTACCCCATTACCCACCCCTCCTCGACCGCCGCTTCTTAAGCATTCATTTACCTGAGCGCCATCTTTTCCGTTCGCTTTGTCCGCCGGTGCCTCCCCCGAGCCGCAATCGCCTTCCACCTCTGAGGGGGTGGAGTAAGAGAGGCCATCACGTTCATCGGGCTGTCTCACGAGGGTTTCGGGGTCGGGTTCCGACGTATCCATCAATGGCTGGGTCAAAGTGTCCTCCTTGGAACTGTCGCTGATGTAACACCTGCTCCACACAAGGTCAAAGACGGTTGGGGCTAAAACAAAGTCGGAAGTTCTCACGGGGGTGGTGAAGGAGTCCATGTTTCCTCTCAGCAGCCTTTCCGCGCTTTCGAAAACACGTGTCCTTGGTAAGAGATGGCCGCCTCCTCTGTCTGGCGCTGGGACTTATGGGGTAATGGTGCTGCACTCTGATTGGCGGAGGGCCCTGGGAGGCGTTCTTAGTGGGGTCACACGACTCCCTTCCGGAGGGGTCACCCCAACCCAGAAGTCACCCTGATAGGTCAAAATCTCCTCTCGGGGAGGTCCTGTCGGGACGAAACCCCTCCTGATTGGTAGAGGGTGGTGGGGGGAGTTCTTAGAGGGGTCACACGACCCACTTCCAGATGGGTTACCCCTGCCCCGGAAGTCCCCCTGATTGGTCAAAATCTCCTCTCGGGGTGGTTCTTTCGGCACAAAACCCCTCCTGATTGGTAGAGGGTAGTGGGGGGAGTTCTTAGAGGGGTCACACGACCCACTTCCGGACGGGTCACCCCCGCCCCGGAAGTCCCCCTGATTGGTCAAAATCTCCTCTCGGGGCGGCCCTATCGGGACGAAACCCCTCCTGATTGGTAGAGGGTGGGGGGGGAGTTCTTAGAGGGGTCACACGACCCACTTCCAGACGGGTCACCCCCGCCCCGGAAGTCCCCCTGATTGGTCAAAATCTCCTCTCGGGGCGGCCCTATCGGGACGAACCCCCTCCTGATTGGTAGAGGGTGGTGGGGGGAGTTCTTAGAGGGGTCACATGACACACCTTGCTTCCGGTCAGGTGGCACCTTGACCCTGGAAGTAATACCCCCATGGGGTGGGACTTCTGGTGACAGGTGGGAGGGGTCAAGGGGCGGGGCTAGGGTTTAATTGATGGTAGGGCCCTTATACTACTATCATAGCAAAGGGCGTGGTCTCCCGCCCAGACGGACGGGGAGGGAGCCGTGAACCCCTTACAGTCTCTCTTTCTACTCATTCATACTTTTTCTCTAAATATGTCAAAACACAGGCACACAACCTTCCCCCGGCCAAACACAGAAAAATAATACAAAATAAATTTTCAAAATGGCCGACGGCGCCAAAAACATACACAACCGGAAACGGGGACGGAGGGCGGGACGTAAATGCTTCACAGTGCATGGAAACCTGTCAAAAAGTACATGGTGATGAAAGCTATCGAGCAGTTAACTACTCACATGGCTGCGCAGGGCAGGCGGCCAATGGGGAAGAAGCCATGCTCTGGTACGAAGCTCCCAGGGAAGGGAGGCTGGCTTTTCCCAGAGCTAGGGCAGCTGGGCAGCTTCAATGACCGGGCTCTCCTTAGTACACGTTGTTCTTATCCAATGAAAAAATGTGCATAGGCTGCAGCGGGCTGGAGGGTGGTTCTTGAACGCCTCCAGGATGAAGATGGTCTGATAAGCCAGGCTTTGGACCGAGGAGTTGCTGTCCTCCTGCAAGCCTTTGAGGTCTAAGATTGAAAGGAAGGAAATGGGGGTCAGAGCCACAGCGCTCTGGAGAGCCCCAGCAGACCAAGCCAGCGCTGTACCTCTCGGCCTGTGACAAGGAGGCAGCAGGCTGGGAGGCGGGAGGCAGGGGACGAGCAAGAACAACCAGCAACCCTCACTAAACATCCCTGCTGCCCTCCACAAATGGGGGAGCCTCCAGACACAGGCAAGAAGTCCCAATGAACCCCATTCACTCACTATTTCTAGGACTGCCCCGTCCCTGCAGTATCTGAGCACCTCATCCCTGCCTGTATTTACCCTCCGCCTTCCCCCCAATGCACAGATGGGCACTTAGGTCCAGAGAGAGGGAGAGTCACAAAGGGGGCTTGGGCATTGTTAGGCTATGCCTAACTTTAGGTGCCCTGCTGCCATCCAGGAAATGCCGAGGAGGGAGCTCAGCCATTCTCTAGCTCTGGTTGGGAGGCCCAGCTGTGAACCTGCTCTGGGAGTGAGGAGTCTGATCTATATCACTCCCCCCCCCCCCCCGCCATTCGCCAACAAATGTGGAGATGCTGCTCTGCCCTGCGCTGCCCAGGGGTCCGGGCACGCAGCAAGGAGGTAGGTGACCGGACGTCACCTCGGCCTCATTTGGAGCAGTGGCTTGACCCCAGGCACCCCACGTGGAGGTGACTGCTCCAAACACTGGGCTAGTGAGTGCAAGGGGGGAGGCAGCACCCCACCTCGGCTGTGTTTGGGGGGGGGGCAATCGTCTGCAAAGGCCAGCCAGCTCAGGCCCAGTTTGGGGATCTGCCAGGCCGCAGCTCTCAGGTCAGGGCTAAGTGCCTGGCACATGCCAACCAGCAGACATGACAGGGTGAGGGGGCAGCTGATCAGGGGTTTGGGGATCTACATTTTGCATCCCTTTGTGGCTCTCGCCCGAGATCATGTTGCTGGTGTTGGAGATCGAACCCAGCCCACGGCCCTGGGCCGTTCATCCCCCTAGCGCTCAGTGCTCAAAGCAGGTACCACTCACCGTTGCAGATGGCATCCAGCTTGTCCTGGCTCCTCTGGTCCAGCTGCCGGGCAGTGAGCCCTACACATACAAACAGCTCATCACATCCCCGCATCCCCAGCGAGGGTGTCAAATGTCACCCTCCAAGCAACCCCTCGCTTCCCCCGCCCCTCGCTGGCCAGGACGCGCTCCCAAGTCCCCAGGGGAAAGGGTGAGTCCCCAGGGATGGTTACAGGGCTGGTTGCCAAAGGAGAGCACAGCACCTTGAGGGTCCACTACCAAGAGCCCATGGTGGGGTATGGGGGGAGGGGGGGGGAATGGGGACTGCATGGGGAGCAGTGGGGTTAGAGGGGGCCCATCAGCCGATCAGGGCAGTTTGGGGTGAGCTTGCTCCTGCGGACTTCTGACACCCTTGATCCTTCATTAGACAATCAGGAGCCCAAGGGTTACTTCTCGCTGCTGGCAGGGACTGAGGAGAGCCTGGGACCGGATCCAGCCCCCCTGCTAAAGGGACCCCTGCTCTGTGGTTACCTATGAACATGATGGCCACTTCTCTAATTGGAGCCTGTGGGTTCTCCAGAAAGGCCATGGTCTGGCACAGAAAGTTGTTGGCTCTCCCCTTGTAGCGCGTCAGCTAGGACCAGAACAAGGGAGCACAAGGTTATTAAAGGCCTTTCCGTCCTGCAGGCCGGGTTCCAGGTGTGTGGAGCGCACGTCCTGTTTTCACCCCTCCTTCCTGTGCTGGGGGGATCACGCAGAGGGACTACACCCAGGGCCAGGAGTGGTCCCGGGGCTGGGGCTCAGTGTGGGCACAGAGCCGGGCAATGGGGGGTGCCCTATCCACCGATTCCCCCGCTCCTACCAGCGAGGGCTGCGCAGTGAATGACCTGAGGGCTCCCTCACCAGGCAGTCACAGCTTTGCCAGGTATCCTTGTGCTGGATGAAGCCACCGAGCTGGTGCCACTTCAGGAATTCCGCAGCACTGCTGAGGGTGTCCCAACACACCTGCAAAACAAGTGGGGCCAGGGCGAGCCGGCCACGGTTACGGGAGCTGGAAGCCACTAGCCTCGTTACCCGGAGGCCGTGCGTGCTGAACGCTTCCCGGCCCCAGGTTGCTTGCGGAAGGGCGGCGGTGTGGCTAAGGCAATGGCTGGAGACCTGACTCAATTCCCAGCTCTCCCTGCGGGAACTCAGGCAAGTTGCTTAGGCCCAGGGGTGCAAAGGGATTTAGGTGCCTAATGCCTATGGGTGATCAATACTTTTGAGGCGCTAGGCCTCATGCTGTGCCTCAGTTCCCCACCTCATGGTGAGTAGGAGGGTGAATTCATTAGTGCTGGTGGCATTTGGCTCCCAAGTGATGGTGGCCATGAGCGCTAGCATGTGCAGACACACCTGGGGCGGGGGGGGGGGCGCGGCTTGGGCATCTCATGTCTAGTACGGGCTGTCCGGGCCGCTTGGCCAAGGGCACACTGGGTCCTGCGCACCATCTGGAGACTAGGTAGCCCTGCACCTGGTAGGGGCCATGGCCAGGGTTGTGCTCTTCCCACCAGCACAGCCAGGGAATGTGCGGAGGCCAGTGGCTGTAGGAGTGGTGAGGCGACCCCTCCCCCCACACAATCTCTCTGCCTGGCTGCAGGGGGGGAGCGTTGGGCTCAGAGGATGCAGGGAAGACTCAGCAGTTGGGTGGGGCGCCATGGTCATGGCCAGGAATTATTTGGGGGCAGGTCTCTGGCCTGTGTTATACAGGAGGTCACAGTGGTTCTGTCTGGCCTTAGAATCCATGCATCATCTGGAGAAGGGCAGATGTGCATGTGGACAGGGCACTAGCTGACAGGTCAGAGGAGGGCTCTTGGTACCTGTTCATTGTCCTTCAGAAAGGCATCTATGCACTCCAGGGCCTCTCTCTCATTCAAGTATAGCCCCTTCAAGCAGGAGGATGGTGAATCTGATCAAAGACAGAGCAGTGGTAATACCTGGGTCTGCCAAGCTGCAGGCTGGGTGACAGAGATCTTAGAGAAAACCCTTGTCCCCACTCCCGCCCCAGCAGGGGAGCAGCCCCGATGCACGGCAGGGTCTGGCACAGCGATCCCTGGCTTCCCCACCTCTTTGCTGCCCAGCCCAGCAAAGACCCAGTCGGAGCCCTGGTTCCCAGCGGCCACCCCACTTCCCCACCCAGCATGCAGGCTCAGTCTGGGGATTTGGGGAGCGCCACACCTGGAAGGAGGGACGATGTCAGGCCATGAGGGGTGTCCCCACTCTCCGGGCCATTGCTGGAGGGGGCAGAGGGACTGGGAGTGAATCGGTCTGGTCCTTGCGGCAGGAGAGGGAACAGCTGCCCAGTCTGCATGGGATATGGGGACCCAGAGCCTGCCCGTTCTGCTTGTTCTGACTGCCTCTCCTGCCACAGCCACTGGGTGTAACCTGGGCAGGCACTGGGCTCCCATTGTCAACACTCCCCCACAAATGCCCTGTGCTGCGACATGCTACAAAGGAGCCAGCCAGCAGATGGGGCTGCAACATCAGGGAGCATCTTATGCTCTGGCCGGCGCCCTGCAATCCTAGGCTTTAACAACCCACGGTGCACCGAGCATCCCCTTCGACTGGTGGAAAACATCCTCCGACCCTGCAGGGTGACAGATCGGGGTGGGCGATTCAGTCAGTCTCCACCTGATGCTTCTGCCGCCGCCCCAATGCCCCGATCAGCTTTAGTGGCTGCAGCTGCTGCCAGCAGGAGGGGCCATTCCCCCCTGCCTGGGTTTTCCTGTCTGTCTCTCCATCTCGTGGCAACCCAGAGCAGTACAAGGTCTATGGAGTCTTCTCCCCCCAGTGACACCCTAGTCTTGCCACCCAACCCCCACAGGGGCCAAGCCCCACCCCAATGCAGGGCCATGGCCCCAGCCATTTTTGCAGCCCCCTCCGCCCACCCAGAAGGCGCCCACTCACCGGCACGGAAGGGCTGAGGCACACACAGCCCCTGCTGCTGCCATGGCCTCTTCCGCCGACTCTTCCCTGGGGGAGGTTTTGTCTCCTCCCAGGCGCGCCTGGGCTCTGGGCGGCCCTCCTCAGCCATCCTACAAGGAGCCAGGACAAGGCATTGCTGGTGAGTGACGAGAGGCAATTGCCCCATTCAGCATCAGGGCCAGCCCAGTTATTTCTGTCCCACCAGCACCTCCAGATGCCAGCTGAGCTCAGGGCCCTGTTGCACCAGGTGCTGCAGACAATGGCTGGGCTGTAGGGCTCAGACTCTAACTAGCCAAGGCAGCCAGCAGGGAAACAAGGGAAGGGATGTGCTCAAAGTCACCCAGGATTAGAACCCAGGGCTCCGAACTCCCAGGCCAGCAGCCCATCCCACAGGCCAAACAGCCTCCTCTGGGTCACTCCCACCTCTCCTTCTCCTGGTTCACAAGCTGCACAGCAGACAGGCTGGATCCAACCACTCAGGATTCTTCCTGCCCAATGAAATGACCCTGATCCCTTCCCCCAGGAATATTGGGGCCGTGGCAGTTCGCAGGTGGGCGAGGCCAGCGGGGTGGGGGAGCTGGGGCGGGCTCGTGAGCAGCAGGAGTTGCTCAGACACACCCGTGAAGGGGCAGGAGCAGAAGGCAGGAGAGCGGCAGGGAGGCTGGTACCTTCTCATCTAACCTCGGTGTGGTTGGCGATGCAATGGAAAAGCAGAGGCGGGCAATAGAAGATTCTCCTGCCTGGAGTCAGGAGTGGGCAGAAGCCAGCGTGTATATGGGCCACCCACTTTCTGCTGCCGGTGGCGGAGCTGAAATGGCCGGATCAGCTTTCCCAGCGGCACGTGCCAGCTCTCGCTCTGTCAGAGACAAGCCTGGCTGTGAGGGGATGAGGCTTTGGCAGCCACCAGGGGGCATGTCACAATGGGCAGGCGAGTCCCAGCCCAGACCAGTTCTGGCCTCGCCAGGGCTTTAGAGCCTCTCCTTCCCCACCGGGGTCATGGGAGGGACCTTCCGCTCCCCACAGTCACAGACTTTAGGCCGCAAGGGACCGCTGGGCTCATCTAGTCCCAGCTCCTGCAGACCCCAGGCCAGAGCCCCTCCCGGTGTCCATACAGCTGGAGCCAGGGGGGGGCGGGGGTGTCTCCGGATCCCCGAGTGGGAGAATCAGTTCCATCCCGGTTCCTCCTCCTTGTGACAGCGCAGAACAGGGGTTCCCGAACGCTCCCCTCACCCAGCTCCCAGCCCACGCGGGCGGCTCTTTGCGCCTGCCCAAGCTGCTGGGCGCCTTGGCCGTAGGATGTAAAATGGCCCCATCTCTGCTTCCCCTCCCACCGCGGCAACAACACAAAAGCTGCTTTAAGAGCAGCCCCCCACCCCAGCTGAGTCTCAGGCCTTGCTAGCCGCTCAGTGCCACGGCAGCCCCAGGAGATGATTGCTGCGAGAGTCTCGGCCCAGGGGGAGGCAGTGACTCCTAGAAGCAGGGAGAGCAGCAGCACCAGAGATCAGGGAGTCTGGCAATGCCAGTGGCTGGCTGGGGTCTGACAGCCCAGGCACCCAGAGCAGACTGTCAAAGGCCAAACCCCTCTCACCACCGGTTCTGTAGCTCCCCCTTGCTTTTGGTCTGTCTTAGGCACCATCCTGGCCCTCATCCCCGTGGCATCAGAGCACTGTCCAACCTCGATTGCATTTATTCTAACCGCCCCCTGCAGGGCAGGGCCTGGCTGCTACCCCCACTGAACAGACAGGGAACTGCAGCACAGAGGGAATAAGGGATTTGCCCGAGGCCACGCAGAGCATCTGTGGCAGAGCTGGGAATTGACTATGGGTCTCCTGGGTCCCAGGATGGCACCTTCTCTTCCAACCTCCTGCCCCCTTTGTCCCTGGTTCAGTGTGAGCTGTGAGAGCTCTCTGGGGCACAGGAGCTGGCTGGTGCCCAGATGGAACTACATTGCCTATTGCACATATCTCGCTTTTCCCAAACATTGAGTCTGCTGCTACAACCATACCAGGGCCCGCCAGGATCCTTGCAGCTGGTCAGTGCTAAGTTTTGAACTGTGCTAAGTAGGGAAGACAAAATAGATCTTCCATCACTAGCGCAGCTCTGTGTTACTGGGGACTCACTGCTGGCTCAACCCAACCAGCCCTCCTCACACGGAGCCGGTAAATCCTCCAGCCCTGCTGTTCTCCTTTGTATTTCGGCAGTGCCCAGAGGGCTCAGTCCCGGATCAGGGCCCTGCAGTGCTAGACATTGTACACACACAGCCCGATTCCCCCCACGCTGGGTCTCCTGAATGGCTCCTGCCCGAAGGCGGGACGGCTCTATTCCTCACCCAATGTCTCCTGCTGGCAGAGATGCTCTGAGAGATGTCTATGCTCTGGGTCTCTGGGCTTCCCGGGCTGGGAGGCAAGCGTGGCTGTCTCTGGGCGGTTCTGCTGACTCTCCAGCAGCTGCACTTCAGGTGTCCTAATGCAGCCCTAGTCCTCTCCAGCGCTCAGGGGCACTGTCCTGGCATCGGACTGTCCTGGTAAATAGAACAATGGCTCCTGGCACCCTGAGAATGCCTGTTCCCCCGGCAACCACAGTGCCATTTCCAATGGAAGTGATGGTGTCAGTAAAGGTGATGGAGGTGGTCAGGCCTAGTGGCTGGAGCTGGACTCAGGGGGCGGGGCAGGGCATGGGTGGAGCAAGGCTGCAGCGAGACCAGGGCTGGAGTAGGACTAGGAACAGGGCTGGAGCAGGCTCAGCCTGTTGCCTATGTCAGGCAGGAGCGAGTTCCTGGCCCTGGAGTGATGTTGAGCAGACTGAGCTACTGCTGTGAGACTGATATACCTGCTCTGGGAGTCACAAGGCCAGTTCCTGGCTTGTGGATTAGCTGGAGCCCAGCACAGGAGGGAATCAGCACCTTACAGATGGCTCCCGGGGCGCTTGGCTCCCGGCCCCGCTGGGTATTGACATGCCAGGTGCAGGGGGCGAGGTGCAGCGCCAGGGAGGAGATTGGGGAGGCAGGAGCACTGAGGTGGGGCTGAGCGGGCAGGTGCTGAGGCGCTGCGGCTGGCTGGCCAGCAGAGAGGAGGAGCAGCAGCTCGGCTCTGGAGGGCCCAGCTGCAGCTTCACACAGGGCGCTGCCAGAGCCTGGCAGGCGGCTGGCTGAAGTGGCACTTTGTGATCTGGCACGGGCGGGAGCTAGCTCCCCACATCTGAACGCTCCGCAGCGCCGGTGGATTCAGATCCAAACCAGGATCTGGCTCCAAATTCACAGCTGGCCCCTTCCCCCGATCTGGAGTGGCCCGCACCGTGTGGGGGTGGTTGATTTCACAAGAGAGGTGGCTTCCCACAGACTCTCCAACTCCCTCACTGTGACGAAGTGGGACTGTTCTTAATGTTTCCTCTGAATACTGTAGGGGTGCCTCAGTTTCCCCTATGCATTTCTTAAGTCTCTAGGTGGGGGGATAAAGGGGCACTTGGTAGACATGCGCCGCACGGCCAGGAGCTCGGGGAAGGCTCGGTGTGGCTGGCGATGCAATGGAAAAGCAGAGGCGGGCAATAGAAGATTCTCCTACCTGGAGTCAGGAGTGGGCAGAAGCCAGCGTGTATATGGGCCACCCACTTTCTGCTACCAGTGGCGGAGATGAAACGGCCGGATCAGCTTTCCCAGTGGCACGTGCCAGCTCTCGCTCTGCCAGAGACAAGCCTGGCAGTGAGGGGATGAGGCTCTGGCAGCCAGCAGGGGGCGTGTCACAATGGGCAGGCGAGTCACAAGCCAGTCAATGTGTGACTGCCCAGCCATGGGATGCCCCAGCCCAGACTAGTTCTGGCCTCGCCAGGGCTTTAGAGCCTCTCCTTCCCCACCGGGGTCATGGGAGGGACCTTCCGCTCCCCACAGTCACAGACTTTAGGCCGGAAGGGACCGCTGGGCTCATCTAGTCCCAGCTCCTGCAGACCCCAGGCCAGAGCCCCTCCCCGCATCCATACAGCTGGAGCCAGGGGGGGGGGGTCTCCGGCTCCCCGAGTGGGAGAATCAGTTCCATCCCGGTTCCTCCTCCTTGTGACAGCGCAGAACAGGGGTTCCCGAACGCTCCCCTCCCCCAGCTCCCAGCCCACGCGGGCGGCTCTTTGCGCCTGCCCAAGCTGCTGGGCGCCTTGGCCGTAGGATGTAAAATGGCCCCATCTCTGCTTCCCCTCCCACCGCGGCAACAACACAAAAGCTGCTTTAAGAGCAGCCCCCCACCCCAGCTGAGTCTCAGGCCTTGCTAGCCGCTCAGTGCCACGGCAGCCCCAGGAGATGATTGCTGCGAGAGTCTCGGCCCAGGGGGAGGCAGTGACTCCTAGAAGCAGGGAGAGCAGCAGCACCAGAGATCAGGGAGTCTGGCAATGCCAGTGGCTGGCTGGGGTCTGACAGCCCAGGCACCCAGAGCAGACTGTCAAAGGCCAAACCCCTCTCACCACCGGTTCTGTAGCTCCCCCTTGCTTTTGGTCTGTCTTAGGCACCATCCTGGCCCTCATCCCCGTGGCATCAGAGCACTGTCCAACCTCGATTGCATTTATTCTAACCGCCCCCTGCAGGGCAGGGCCTGGCTGCTACCCCCACTGAACAGACAGGGAACTGCAGCACAGAGGGAATAAGGGATTTGCCCGAGGCCACGCAGAGCATCTGTGGCAGAGCTGGGAATTGACTATGGGTCTCCTGGGTCCCAGGATGGCACCTTCTCTTCCAACCTCCTGCCCCCTTTGTCCCTGGTTCAGTGTGAGCTGTGAGAGCTCTCTGGGGCACAGGAGCTGGCTGGTGCCCAGATGGAACTACATTGCCTATTGCACATATCTCGCTTTTCCCAAACATTGAGTCTGCTGCTACAACCATACCAGGGCCCGCCAGGATCCTTGCAGCTGGTCAGTGCTAAGTTTTGAACTGTGCTAAGTAGGGAAGACAAAATAGATCTTCCATCAGTAGCGCAGCTCTGTGTTACTGGGGACTCACTGCTGGCTCAACCCAACCAGCCCTCCTCACACGGAGCCGGTAAATCCTCCAGCCCTGCTGTTCTCCTTTGTATTTCGGCAGTGCCCAGAGGGCTCAGTCCCGGATCAGGGCCCTGCAGTGCTAGACATTGTACACACACAGCCCGATTCCCCCCACGCTGGGTCTCCTGAATGGCTCCTGCCCGAAGGCGGGACGGCTCTATTCCTCACCCAATGTCTCCTGCTGGCAGAGATGCTCTGAGAGATGTCTATGCTCTGGGTCTCTGGGCTTCCCGGGCTGGGAGGCAAGCGTGGCTGTCTCCGGGCGGTTCTGCTGACTCTCCAGCAGCTGCACTTCAGGTGTCCTAATGCAGCCCTAGTCCTCTCCAGCGCTCAGGGGCACTGTCCTGGCATCGGACTGTCCTGGTAAATAGAACAATGGCTCCTGGCACCCTGAGAATGCCTGTTCCCCCGGCAACCTCAGTGCCATTTCCTATGGAAGTGATGGTGTCAGTAAAGGTGATGGAGGTGGTCAGGCCTAGTGGCTGGAGCTGGACTCAGGGGGCGGGGCAGGGCATGGGTGGAGCAAGGCTGCAGCGAGACCAGGGCTGGAGTAGGACTAGGAACAGGGCTGGAGCAGGCTCAGCCTGTTGCCTATGTCAGGCAGGAGCGAGTTCCTGGCCCTGGAGTGATGTTGAGCAGACTGAGCTGCTGCTGTGAGACTGATATACCTGCTCTGGGAGTCACAAGGCCAGTTCCTGGCTTGTGGATTAGCTGGAGCCCAGCACAGGAGGGAATCAGCACCTTACAGATGGCTCCCGGGGCGCTTAGCTCCCGGCCCCGCTGGGTATTGACATGCCAGGTGCAGGGGGCGAGGTGCAGCGCCAGGGAGGAGATTGGGGAGGCAGGAGCACTGAGGTGGGGCTGAGCGGGCAGGTGCTGAGGCGCTGCGGCTGGCTGGCCAGCAGAGAGGAGGAGCAGCAGCTCGGCTCTGGAGGGCCGAGCTGCAGCTTCACACAGGGCGCTGCCAGAGCCTGGCAGGCGGCTGGCTGAAGTGGCACTTTGTGATGTGGCACGGGCGGGAGCTAGCTCCCCACATCTGAACGCTCCGCAGCGCCGGTGGATTCAGATCCAAACCAGGATCTGGCTCCAAATTCACAGCTGGCCCCTTCCCCCGATCTGGAGCGGCCCGCACCGTGTGGGGGTGGTTGATTTCACAAGAGAGGTGGCTTCCCACAGACTCTCCAACTCCCTCACTGTGAAGAAGTGGGACTGTTCTTAATGTTTCCTCTGAATACTGTAGGGGTGCCTCAGTTTCCCCTATGCATTTCTTAAGTCTCTAGGTGGGGGGATAAAGGGGCACTTGGTAGACGTGCACCACCCAGCCAGGAGCTCGGGGAAGGCTCGGTGTGGCTGGCGATGCAATGGAAAAGCAGAGGCGGGCAATAGAAGCTTCTCCTACCTGGAGTCAGGAGTGGGCAGAAGCCAGCGTGTATATGGGCCACCCACTTTCTGCTACCAGTGGCGGAGCTGAAACGGCCGGATCAGCTTTCCCAGCGGCACGTGCCAGCTCTCGCTCTGCCAGAGACAAGCCTGGCAGTGAGGGGATGAGGCTTTGGCAGCCAGCAGGGGGCGTGTCACAATGGGCAGGCGAGTCACAAGCCAGTCAATGTGTGACTGCCCAGCCATGGGATGCCCCAGCCCAGACTAGTTCTGGCCTCGCCAGGGCTTTAGAGCCTCTCCTTCCCCACCGGGGTCATGGGAGGGACCTTCCGCTCCCCACAGTCACAGACTTTAGGCCGGAAGGGACCGCTGGGCTCATCTAGTCCCAGCTCCTGCAGACCCCAGGCCAGAGGCCCTCCCCGCATCCATACAGCTGGAGCCGGGGGGGGGGGGTCTCCGGATCCCCGAGTGGGAGAATCAGTTCCATCCCGGTTCCTCCTCCTTGTGACAGCGCAGAACAGGGGTTCCCGAACGCTCCCCTCCCCCAGCTCCCAGCCCACGCGGGCGACTCTTTGCGCCTGCCCAAGCTGCTGGGCGCCTTGGCCGTAGGATGTAAAATGGCCCCATCTCTGCTTCCCCTCCCACCGCGGCAACAACACAAAAGCTGCTTTAAGAGCAGCCCCCCACCCCAGCTGAGTCTCAGGCCTTGCTAGCCGCTCAGTGCCACGGCAGCCCCAGGAGATGATTGCTGCGGGAGTCTCGGCCCAGGGGGAGGCAGTGACTCCTAGAAGCAGGGAGAGCAGCAGCACCAGAGATCAGGGAGTCTGGCAATGCCAGTGGCTGGCTGGGGTCTGACAGCCCAGGCACCCAGAGCAGACTGTCAAAGGCCAAACCCCTCTCACCACCGGTTCTGTAGCTCCCCCTTGCTTTTGGTCTGTCTTAGGCACCATCCTGGCCCTCATCCCCGTGGCATCAGAGCACTGTCCAACCTCGATTGCATTTATTCTAACCGCCCCCTGCAGGGCAGGGCCTGGCTGCTACCCCCACTGAACAGACAGGGAACTGCAGCACAGAGGGAATAAGGGATTTGCCCGAGGCCACGCAGAGCATCTGTGGCAGAGCTGGGAATTGACTATGGGTCTCCTGGGTCCCAGGATGGCACCTTCTCTTCCAACCTCCTGCCCCCTTTGTCCCTGGTTCAGTGTGAGCTGTGAGAGCTCTCTGGGGCACAGGAGCTGGCTGGTGCCCAGATGGAACTACATTGCCTATTGCACATATCTCGCTTTTCCCAAACATTGAGTCTGCTGCTACAACCATACCAGGGCCCGCCAGGATCCTTGCAGCTGGTCAGTGCTAAGTTTTGAACTGTGCTAAGTAGGGAAGACAAAATAGATCTTCCATCAGTAGCGCAGCTCTGTGTTACTGGGGACTCACTGCTGGCTCAACCCAACCAGCCCTCCTCACACGGAGCCGGTAAATCCTCCAGCCCTGCTGTTCTCCTTTGTATTTCGGCAGTGCCCAGAGGGCTCAGTCCCGGATCAGGGCCCTGCAGTGCTAGACATTGTACACACACAGCCCGATTCCCCCCACGCTGGGTCTCCTGAATGGCTCCTGCCCGAAGGCGGGACGGCTCTATTCCTCACCCAATGTCTCCTGCTGGCAGAGATGCTCTGAGAGATGTCTATGCTCTGGGTCTCTGGGCTTCCCGGGCTGGGAGGCAAGCGTGGCTGTCTCCGGGCGGTTCTGCTGACTCTCCAGCAGCTGCACTTCAGGTGTCCTAATGCAGCCCTAGTCCTCTCCAGCGCTCAGGGGCACTGTCCTGGCATCGGACTGTCCTGGTAAATAGAACAATGGCTCCTGGCACCCTGAGAATGCCTGTTCCCCCGGCAACCTCAGTGCCATTTCCTATGGAAGTGATGGTGTCAGTAAAGGTGATGGAGGTGGTCAGGCCTAGTGGCTGGAGCTGGACTCAGGGGGCGGGGCAGGGCATGGGTGGAGCAAGGCTGCAGCGAGACCAGGGCTGGAGTAGGACTAGGAACAGGGCTGGAGCAGGCTCAGCCTGTTGCCTATGTCAGGCAGGAGCGAGTTCCTGGCCCTGGAGTGATGTTGAGCAGACTGAGCTGCTGCTGTGAGACTGATATACCTGCTCTGGGAGTCACAAGGCCAGTTCCTGGCTTGTGGATTAGCTGGAGCCCAGCACAGGAGGGAATCAGCACCTTACAGATGGCTCCCGGGGCGCTTGGCTCCCGGCCCCGCTGGGTATTGACATGCCAGGTGCAGGGGGCGAGGTGCAGCGCCAGGGAGGAAATTGGGGAGGCAGGAGCACTGAGCTGGGGCTGAGCGGGCAGGTGCTGAGGCGCTGCGGCTGGCTGGCCAGCAGAGAGGAGGAGCAGCAGCTCGGCTCTGGAGGGCCCAGCTGCAGCTTCACACAGGGCGCTGCCAGAGCCTGGCAGGCGGCTGGCTGAAGTGGCACTTTGTGATCTGGCACGGGCGGGAGCTAGCTCCCCACATCTGAACGCTCCGCAGCGCCGGTGGATTCAGATCCAAACCAGGATCTGGCTCCAAATTCACAGCTGGCCCCTTCCCCCGATCTGGAGCGGCCCGCACCGTGTGGGGGTGGTTGATTTCACAAGAGAGGTGGCTTCCCACAGACTCTCCAACTCCCTCACTGTGACGAAGTGGGACTGTTCTTAATGTTTCCTCTGAATACTGTAGGGGTGCCTCAGTTTCCCCTATGCATTTCTTAAGTCTCTAGGTGGGGGGATAAAGGGGCACTTGGTAGACGTGCACCACCCAGCCAGGAGCTCGGGGAAGGCTCGGTGTGGCTGGCGATGCAATGGAAAAGCAGAGGCGGGCAATAGAAGATTCTCCTACCTGGAGTCAGGAGTGGGCAGAAGCCAGCGTGTATATGGGCCACCCACTTTCTGCTACCAGTGGCGGAGCTGAAACGGCCGGATCAGCTTTCCCAGCGGTACGTGCCAGCTCTCGCTCTGCCAGAGACAAGCCTGGCAGTGAGGGGATGAGGCTTTGGCAGCCAGCAGGGGGCGTGTCACAATGGGCAGGCGAGTCACAAGCCAGTCAATGTGTGACTGCCCAGCCATGGGATGCCCCAGCCCAGACTAGTTCTGGCCTCGCCAGGGCTTTAGAGCCTCTCCTTCCCCACCGGGGTCATGGGAGGGACCTTCCGCTCCCCACAGTCACAGACTTTAGGCCGGAAGGGACCGCTGGGCTCATCTAGTCCCAGCTCCTGCAGACCCCAGGCCAGAGCCCCTCCCCGCATCCATACAGCTGGAGCCGGGGGGGGGGGTCTCCGGATCCCCGAGTGGGAGAATCAGTTCCATCCCGGTTCCTCCTCCTTGTGACAGCGCAGAACAGGGGTTCCCGAACGCTCCCCTCCCCCAGCTCCCAGCCCACGCGGGCGACTCTTTGCGCCTGCCCAAGCTGCTGGGCGCCTTGGCCGTAGGATGTAAAATGGCCCCATCTCTGCTTCCCCTCCCACCGCGGCAACAACACAAAAGCTGCTTTAAGAGCAGCCCCCCACCCCAGCTGAGTCTCAGGCCTTGCTAGCCGCTCAGTGCCACGGCAGCCCCAGGAGATGATTGCTGCGGGAGTCTCGGCCCAGGGGGAGGCAGTGACTCCTAGAAGCAGGGAGAGCAGCAGCACCAGAGATCAGGGAGGCTGGCAATGCCAGTGGCTGGCTGGGGTCTGACAGCCCAGGCACCCAGAGCAGACTGTCAAAGGCCAAACCCCTCTCACCACCGGTTCTGTAGCTCCCCCTTGCTTTTGGTCTGTCTTAGGCACCATCCTGGCCCTCATCCCCGTGGCATCAGAGCACTGTCCAACCTCGATTGCATTTATTCTAACCACCCCCTGCAGGGCAGGGCCTGGCTGCTACCCCCACTGAACAGACAGGGAACTGCAGCACAGAGGGAATAAGGGATTTGCCCGAGGCCACGCAGAGCATCTGTGGCAGAGCTGGGAATTGACTATGGGTCTCCTGGGTCCCAGGATGGCACCTTCTCTTCCAACCTCCTGCCCCCTTTGTCCCTGGTTCAGTGTGAGCTGTGAGAGCTCTCTGGGGCACAGGAGCTGGCTGGTGCCCAGATGGAACTACATTGCCTATTGCACATATCTCGCTTTTCCCAAACATTGAGTCTGCTGCTACAACCATACCAGGGCCCGCCAGGATCCTTGCAGCTGGTCAGTGCTAAGTTTTGAACTGTGCTAAGTAGGGAAGACAAAATAGATCTTCCATCACTAGCGCAGCTCTGTGTTACTGGGGACTCACTGCTCAGTTTGAACCGACTGTTTGTCGGTGAGTGTTTGACCCCGTGATTCCCCATAGGTTTGTAATATTGGGTTGGTTTTGTGGTTTTCGGTGGTGTTGCTGTTTGAGGGTGAGTTTGTGCCTGCCTGTGTCTGTTTCAGAACTAAACTCAGGATCATGTAACCCAGGAAGAAAGCCCCGAGCCAGTACTTAGTGCTGTGAATTCCAGGTAAGAGAGAGAGGGAGGTTTGGAGGAGGAAATCAAATACATCCAGAGGGGAAAATGCAAAAGGTCTGCAACACGGCAGGCTGAGACTTTTATCTCTCCCCCCTCCCCCGAGAGAGGGAAACTGAGGCACGGAGTGATCTGATTCCCCTCCCCAAATTATTTTGCAAAGGAGGGGGACGGGGGCTCCTATCCAAACCAGTTCCCTTCCCATCAACTCTGCTTCCCCTGCTGCAAGACCACTGTAGGGGCTGAATATTTCCATTACTCTGGCTTCTTCATTTGCCCTGCAACAATAAAATAGACCGGTTTTGGGGGGGAGGAATATCCCCCCCCAAAGCTGTGTGGACATTAAGTTTTTTTTGGGGGGGCCACGATAATATTCCGGATCGATCAAACACCCAGCTCAGCTTTCTAGCCATCCAGCAGCTCTAGGGCAGGGAAGGAAGGTGCTCTTGGTGCAGAGTGGTCGCAAAACAGGGGTGAATTTAGCGAGGGGGGGGTCCGGTTGAAATCCCACCCGATGCAGGCACACAGAATCGCTGGTGGCGCTAGGAGAGGCCAGGAGTGGAAGCAGGTGGCCCGGGGGTGGGGGGACATTTGCCCTCAGTCCTGGGCTCTGGGATGGACTAGGCTGGGTGGGTGGTGGGTTCAGTCTAGTCTTCCAGCCTGTTGCTCTCGCTGGGGTTTGTGGTTTTCATCTGGCTCCACCAGAAAGATCAAATAAGCCCAGTAGAAAAGGGGGGTGAGAGAGGCGGGAAGGGGTTTGTAAGGGGTTAAAGTGACCCATCAACGAAAGAGTAAAACCTGAGTTTGACTGGGTTTCCCCCCAGCCACCACTCCTGCAAACACTGGGCAAGGGGCAGCCCCATCCCCCACCGAGGCTATGGTGAGGGGCAGCAGGGGAGGAAGGAAGCCACATGTGATGGCAGTCCCCTCCCCCCCAGCACCCACCACCCCCTCTCCGGCCCCCAAACTCTGTCCCAGAGCCTGCATCCACCCCTCCGCACTCCCTCCCAGAGCCTGCACCCCTCCACCCATCCTGCACCCCACACCATGCCCCAGCCCGGACCCTGCACCCAAACTCTGTCCCACTCAGCCCTGGGCAAAGCTCTCCTTGGCTGGCTCTCAGCCCCTCTCCAAGGGTTGCAGCTGTCTGGAAGTGCCTGCCTTCCACACCTTCCTCATTCACACCTCATTCATTCAGGTCAATTGATTACAAAGTGGGGGGAAGATCTTATTCTACTTCTAGCAAAAAGACATTTTTCTTTTACCTTAATTATACTACCTTAGGGGCCAGCTATAACATTACCAAGGTTCAATACAAAGTCATATAAAAGTTATACAAAAATGCATAATGCAGCGATTTATCTACAACTGCACTGATTGACTGCTGTGTGCAGTAATATAGTGACCCCTGGGACTTTGAACGAGGCTTTATACTTTGGGGGGGGCGAGCGGGTGGGCAAGCGGCGGGTGGGTAAAGAGGCAAGCAGTGAGCCAGCAGGGGTTCTAGGGGCGGGCATGGGGGTTTCTGGCAGGGGAGGGAGAAGGTGAAAGGAGGCAAGTGGTGGGTGGGCGACTGACTAGGAGGGATGCAGCAAGCCAGCGGGGGGCTAGGGGGTGAAGAGGGGTGTGATGGTGGGGCCGAGCGGGGAGGGGTCAGGTCCTATTTTACTGCTGTGATCTGGTCACCCTATGTGTGCCGTTTCTTCCCCCCCCCCCCCCACGCCAACCTTCCTTTTCGGACCACAGCTGTTTCGACGGGGCGGCGCTGGGGAAGCAGGGTTTGTTTCCGCGGGCCAGGAGGCGCTGGGAGGTGGGGGGGAGGAGGGCACAATTTTATATTAATAAGGAAATATTTTATAAATTTTAATAAAATAAACATTATTGAAGAAAATCAGTTGTACAACTATCAAAATATAAATTATTTTCCTAATATGAAAGTGAAAATCAGCTAATTAATATATGATGCAATGTATGTAATATATAATTTTGTTATTATTTATATAGTCATGGAAAATAAATAATACATGGAAGAAATGAAAGGGTTCTTTTTAAGTGGCTTTTTTTTTAGTCATCCCTGCTGGGGTCCCGTCGAAACTGTTCAAATTGGGCCCCGCACTTCCTAAAGCCGGCCCTGGTGAAGCAGGCAATGTTTAGGGCACCTTTTCTAGCCCCCTCCTCATTCTACGGAGGTGAGCAGTGCAATCCTGAATAGGGCTGCTCAGTCGCTCAAGAAGATGCCGAGCTCCACTGCTGCTTCGGTCAGTGAGAAACGACCATTATGCCTGAGCCGCCTATGTGCAGGTCCGCGGCTACAGCTCCCAGTGTATCCACACCTGCTGCTTCGTCGCTCGCCCATCGCCACAGGACTTGATATGATGTAATATGATATGATATGATGTCGAGACTTGCGCGTGAATTGGATTAAAGTGAGGGAGAGTTGCGCGACGTCAGCCTCACTCTCTCTTCCCAGTTCCTATCTGTATCCAGTGGCAGGACAGAAGTCGAGACGGCTGGAGATAGGGCAGGGCGCAGTGGATGACCAGGACGCCTACGTGTCTTGTCGTGCTCTTAAGCGTTCCACAACGCTTGCTGTCATCGCCTTCCTGACCATTGAACCAGGTTGAACCAGGTTGCCTCAGACAGCCGGATCCAGCCTTCACATGCAATGGGTAGACAGGCCCTAACTCACCGAGAGTCTCATACTCATCAGCTACCCTCACCTGGTTTAGCCCGCCAGTCGAGACGGTCTCCGGGGTGTGGCCGCTGTCGCATCCTGACAGCTACTTGGAGCCACAGGTGGGAGCTGGGTGTTGTCAAGTGGGGACCAAAGTGGATGAGCTACTCCTAGGAGTACGACTGCTCCCCCATCAGAGGTACTACCCCTCCCTGACAACCCCATGTGAGTAGGTAACCGCTCGATAGCTTTCATCACCATATAGTTTTTGACAGGTTTCCACACCCCGTCCCCATTGCCGGCGCCGTCCCCATTTTTCTGTGTTTGGCCGGGGTAAGGTTGCGTGCTTGTGTTTTGACATATTTAGAGAAAAAGTATGAAAGACTAGAAAGAGAGGCTGTAAGGGGTTTGCAGCTCCCTCCCCGTCCGTCTGGGCGGGAGACAACGCCCCTCGCAATGATACTTCTGGGATACCTTGGTTCAGGGGAAAATTAGCTCAGTGTTAATGGTTCAGGCCTGCAGTCAGACCCAGCAAAGACAGAGAGTCTGTGTCGCAGGGCAACGATTCACCGGTGAGGGATGATCTCTTCCAGCCTCTAAGTGCCCTCTACAGGCTGGTGTCTCGCCTGCCGCTGGTCCCGGTGTACCTCCCAGACCCCGGTGCCCCTCTACGTCAGGCTCCTGCCCCCGGCAGTAACCCACTATCTGGGTGTCCAGGGGCCCAGGGGAACCCCCAACCCTCTAACCACACCTTGCCTCAGTGGCTACTGCCAGTCACTGTCTAGCCCCCGCTCACTGGGGCGGACTGCAGTATATAAACCACGCATCATCGGCAAGGGGGGTTGGACCAGCTGCCTCTGCCTATCTCTGGGCTGCCCCTCTGCAGCCCGAATACCTTTTGTAGGCCTTTATCTAGGCCTGCAGCCTGGGGTTTTGCCCAGAGCCCTCAATCAGGGCTGGGTCAGAGCCGCTGCCGCCCTGCAAAGGGGCGATCGTCGGGTACCAGGTACCGGGGCAAGCGACTCGCTGGGCAGCCTCTGGAGGCCGTCTCAGCCCGGGGCGCGGTCTGAGTGGGCAGGGACACCGAGAGAGGGAGGGAGCATCAGCGGGCATCATCCAGGTGACATTATCCATCTCTACTGCCCCTCCCGGAGCGCCGACTCCTGCCCCAGAGCGAGGGGCACCTCGCCCCCACTCTCCAGCTCCTCCCTGGCCCTCCCTGAGCTTTCCCCCTTTATGGCCAGTTGGGAGATTAAAACTACTCAATCCCTCCTGTCTGCAGCATTGCATACATCTTGCTGCGTGCCCGGGTGCTGCGGGCTCTGACCCATTTCCTGCCTGGCACAGCATGCGGCTCCGTGCCCCTGCGCTGCGGGCTCTGACCCGGCTCCTGCCTGGCGCAGCAAGCGGCTCCGTGCCCCTGCGCTACAGGATCTGACCCGGCTCCTGCCTGGCGCAGCATGCGGCTCCGTGCCCCTGCGCTGCGGGCTCTCACCCGGCTCCTGCCTGGCGCAGCATGCGGCTCCATGCCCCTGCGCTGCGGGCTCTGACCCGGCTCCTGCCTGGCGCAGCATGCGGCTCCGTGCCCCTGCGCTGCGGGCTCTGACCCGGCTCCTGCCTGGCGCAGCATGCGGCTCTGTGCCCCTGCGCTGCGGGCTCTGACCCGGCTCCTGCCTGGCGCAGCATGCGGCTCCGTGCCCCTGCGCTGCGGGCTGTCACCCGGCTCCTGCCTGGCACAGCATGTGGCTCCATGCCCCTGCGCTGCGGGCTCTGACCCGGCTCCTGCCTGGCGCAGCATGCGGCTCCGTGCCCCTGCGCTGCGGGCTCTGACCCGGCTCCTGCCTGGCGCAGCATGCGGCTCCTGTCATGGAGTGTGGGAGGGCTGTGGCCTACAGGCAGGCAGGCAGAGCAACAGAAGGTCCATTTGCCTGGCCATTGATCAGGGTGGGGCAGCAATCAAGTAAGGGGGCTCCTGCCTACAGTCCAGCGGAGCTGTGGCAGTCTAGGGGAGGTTATCTCTCTGGTGGGAGAGTCAGCACAACCGTCTGGCGTCCGGATTCAGGTGGGAGCCAGACCAATGCAGGCCTCCTGACAACCAGGTGGGGAGGCTACCACTCCTGATGGTGGGTTGCCAGGGGTAGGGGAACCCAGGCCCTCCCACTCACCTACGTCCCATCCCAGGGCCCTAATAGAAGCAGAGTGGCCTGCCACTGGGTCAGCGGGGAAAATCCGACTGCAACACACTGGCCGGCTTGTAGTCAATGACACAGCTGAATCTGATTCGGCTTCCCTGGACTCCTTCCTACACGACCATTCTTTGTGTACATAGGTTCCAGGGTTGTTGTTTGCTTCGGACCACGAAAAAGTTCAAGGAGCTGAGATTACAGAAAAGTCCCATAAAATGTAAAAGGGCTTAAAGCCAATGGGGTTCTCCCTCTCCCTCTTTCTCTCTCCACATACACCACATCTATCTATCTATCTATCTATCTATCTATCTATCTATCTATCTATCTATCTATCTATCTATCTATCTATCTATCTATCTATCCCCATACACCCCCATCTATCTATCTATCTATCTATCTATCTATCTATCTATCTATCTATCTATCTATCTATCTATCTATCCCCATACACCCCCTCTATCTATCTATCTATTCCCCATACACCCCCATCTATCTATCTATCTATCCCCATACACCCCCTCTATCTATCTATCCCCATACACTCCCCCTATCTATCTATCTATCTATCTATCTATCTATCTATCTATCTATCTATCCCCATACACTCCCCCTATCTATCTATCCCCATACACCCCCTCTATCTATCTATCTCCATACGCCCCCTCTATCTATCTATCTATCTATCTATCTATCTATCTATCCCCATACACCCCCTCTATCTATCTATCTAATCTATCTATCCCCATACACCCCCTCTATCTATCTATCTATCTATCTATCTATCTATCTATCTATCTATCTATCTATCTATCCCCATACACCCCCTCTATCTATCTATCTAATCTATCTATCCCCATACACCCCCTCTATCTATCTATCTATCTATCTATCTATCTATCTATCTATCTATCCCCATACACCCTCTCTCTCTATCTACCCCCATACACCCCCTCTATCTATCTAATCTATCTATCCCCATACACCCCCTCTATCTATCTATCTAATCTATCTATCCCCATACACCCCCTCTATCTATCTATCTCCATACGCCCCCTCTATCTATCTATCTATCTATCTATCTATCTATCTATCTATCTATCTATCTATCTATCCCCATACACCCCCTCTATCTATCTATCTAATCTATCTATCCCCATACACCCCCTCTATCTATCTATCTATCTATCTATCTATCTATCTATCTATCTATCTATCTATCTATCTATCCCCATACACCCCCTCTATCTATCTATCTAATCTATCTATCCCCATACACCCCCTCTATCTATCTATCTATCTATCTATCTATCTATCTATCTATCTATCTATCTATCTATCCCCATACACCCTCTCTATCTATCCCCATACACAACCCCTCTCTCTATCTACCCCCATACACCCCCTCTATCTATCTAATCTATCTATCCCCATACACCCCCTCTATCTATCTATCTAATCTATCTATCCCCATACACCCCCTCTATCTATCTATCTATCTATCTATCTATCTATCTATCTATCCCCATACACTCCCCCTATCTATCTATCCCCATACACCCCCTCTATCTATCTATCCCCATACACTCCCCCTATCTATCTATCTATCTATCTATCTATCTATCTATCTATCTATCTATCTATCTATCTATCTATCTATCTATCTATCTATCCCCATATACTCCCCCTATCTATCTATCCCCATACACCCCCTCTATCTATCTATCTCCATACACCCCCTCTATCTATCTATCTATCTATCTATCTATCTATCTATCTATCTATCCCCATACACCCCCTCTATCTATCCCCATACACCCCCTCTATGTATCTGTCTATCCCCATACAACCCCTCTATCTATCTATCTAATCTATCTATCCCCATACACCCCCTCTATCTATCCCCATACACCCCCTCTATCTATCTCTCTATCCCCATACACCCCCTCTATCTATCTATCTAATCTATCTATCCCCATACACCCCCTCTATCTATCTATCTATCTATCTATCTATCTATCTATCTATCTATCTATCTATCTATCCCCATACACAACCCCTCTCTCTATCTACCCCCATACACCCCCTATATCTATCTATCTATCCCCATACACCACATCTATCTAGCTATCTATCTCCATACACCACATCTATCTATCTATCTATCTATCCCCATACACCCCCTCTATCTATCTATCTACATACTCCCCCTCTATCTATCTATCTATCTATCTATCTATCTATCTATCTATCTATCTATCTATCTATCTATCTATCTATCCCCATACACCCCCTCTATCTATCTACATACTCCCCCTCTATCTATCTAATCTATCTATCTATCCCCATACACTCCCCCTATCTATCTATCCCCATACACCCCCTCTATCTATCTATCTCTATCCTGACAGAGACCCAGAGGGGCTGACAGAGCTGCAAGACGCCGGGGTCTCCGACGAGCTGGTGGGGCTGCCACTAGCCGTCTACCCCAGCGAAGCAAACAACAACCCTGGAACCCATGTACACATGGAATCGAATGTAGGAAGTAGCCCAGGGAAGCCAAATCAGATTCAGCTGTGTTATTGACTACAAGCCGGCCAGCACGTTGCGGTTGGACTTTTGCCGCTGACCCAGTGTCGGACAACTCCACTGCAGTTAGGGCCCTGGGCTGGGACGCAGTGGAGCGGGAGGGCCTGGGTTCCTCTACCCCCACCACCCCAACGTCAGGAGTGGTAGCCTCCCCACCTGGTTGTCAGGAGGCCTGCATTGGTCTGGCACCCGCCTGAATCCGGATGCCAGACAGTTGTGCGGACTCTCCCACCAGAGAGCTAACCTCCCCTAGACTGCGACAGCTCTGCCGGACTGTAGGCCAGAGCCCCCCTACTTGCTTGCTGCCCCGCCCTGATCAAGCGCCAGGCAAATGGACCTTCTGGTGCTCTACCTGCCTGACCGTAGGCCAGAGCCCCTACTCAATTGCTGCCCTGCCCTGATTGATGGCCTTGGGCAAACAGACTCTCTACCATTACTTGGCCTGACTGCAGGCTAGAACCATTAACACTGAGCTAATTTTCCCCTGAACCAAGGTACCCGGAAGTATCATAAATAGTATAAGGGCCCTACCATCAATCAAACCCTAACCCCGCCGCTTGACCCCTTAAGCCCCGCCCCTTTACCCCTTGGTCCCTCCCACCTGTCACCGGAAGTCCTCCCCCACTACCCTCTACCAATCAGGAGGGGTTTTGTCCCGAAAGAACCACCCCGAGAGGAGATTTTGACCAATCAGGGGGACTTCCGGGGCGGGGGTGACCCATCTGGAAGTGGGTCGTGTGACCCCTCTAAGAACTCCCCCCACCACCCTCTACCAATCAGGAGGGGTTTCGTCCCGACAGGACCTCCCCGAGAGGAGATTTTGACCAATCAGGGTGACTTCTGGGTTGGGGTGACCCCTCCGGAAGGGAGTCGTGTGACCCCACTAAGAACGCCTCCCAAGGCCCTCCGCCAATCAGAGTGCAGCACCATTACCCCATAAGTCCCAGCGCCAGACAGAGGAGGCGGCCATCTCTTACCAAGGACACGTGTTTTCGAAAGCGCGGAAAGGCTGCTGAGAGGAAACATGGACTCCTTCACCACCCCCGTGAGAACTTCGGACTTTGTTTTAGCCCCAACCGTCTTTGACCTTGTGTGGAGCAGGCGTTACATCAGCGACAGTTCCGAGGAGGAGGAGGGAGCGACCGAGGGGAGCCCTTTGGCCCAGCCGTTGCTGGATACGCCGGAACCCGACCCCGAAACCCTCGTGAGACACCCCGATGAGCATGGCGGTCTCTCTTTGTCCACCCCCTCAGAGGTAGAAGGCGTAAAAAAGTCATGCGGACTATTGTACGCGTTGCTGTTTATGCTATCCTTAAACACTGCCTTAGGGAAAAGCTTTTTGAAGATTGTGAGGGCTGTGTCATAGATGTGCCAGGCCAAAGGCACCATGATTGTGTGACTTGGACTTCAGTGGATATAAACTGCAAGCTCCGGGGCCTGTGTGCTGAGCTGTGTTTGGAAAGCTTATTAAACACTGTTGTTGCCATAGGTTATGGTATGCAATGTCTGTGCCTAACCCAAGAACATTTAGCGCAAGGGGTGACCTTGATAAATGCTGTGCAATTCAGTGCAGACCCTGACCGTGTTCTAAGGAAAATGACCAAACCGGAAGATGCCTGCTTAGAGCATTATCTTGACCGTCTAGTCCGCACAAAGAGTTACAGAACCCTGCTTAAGAAAAAAACTATTTGTAAGAAATCTAAAAGGATTAAGTTAGAAAATGGTGAGGGGACAAACATGCGATATAAAACTTGGTAGCTGTAAATTTTTTTTAAAAGGGGGGTTTGTGACTATTGTGTTTTGTTAGAAGGCCTTTGGCCTTTAAGTGAGCTAAAAAGTTTTAATGAAGCATCTTGGTTTTGTTTTCAAGAAGCTGTATGTTTTTTAAATAAAAAAATAAATTGTTTGTGAGAATTAGCTCTTGTGTTTTGTGTGTGTGTGTATAGCAAAAAGCTGAAATGTATGTTGTGGTGGGGAAGGGGAAAAAATCCTAAAAATGTGCTTACAATAAAACAACCAAGGCTAGTTCAGACATGTGTCTGAGTACAACAGAGTTAATATGGAGATATACTTATCTCATAGAACTGCCTTTACTAGTAGGGCCAAATATTGATTTTGCCCCAGAGCCCTAAGTGGTCCTCTCAAGGCTTGAACTCACAACCCTGGGCTTAGCAGGCCAAGCCACTGAGCTATCCTTAGTCTGTTGAACTGAATGGGGTTTTAACCACACACACCCAGACAAAATGGTTTCACTATCCCAGATCACAAAAGGGAATGCTATGGGAGGGGTGATTAAATTAACCTGTTAGCAACTATGTTGAAGTTTTGTTTGAAACAATGGGCTAAGAGGGTATAAAAACCTCAGGTATGCAGCAGGTTGTCCTTTTTCAACAGAAAACTTTCTTGGATAGCTGCTGGACTGCAAAAAGAGGTAAGACTTGCTGTCTTTAACTCTGAAACTATATATTATATAAGGCCACTCTTTGCCCATGCTGTCTTAGTAAATAATGGTGCCTATGTTTATTGCAGTGTGATCTGTTAGCATGGAACCAGTAACTTTAAACTGCATTTCACCACCAGGCCAAGGTAAAAACCATTTTAACTATAGTTGTGCTTAATACTGTTGAATTAAAAAAAAAAAAGTATTACACAGGCTGTATAGGGATTTGGTGGTAATACTAACTAACATTTTTGCTTGTTCTTGAACCTGAAGGCTCAAGCACACATGAGTGGGAATAGAACAACCATGTGCCTGCAACACTTTATCCCATAGTGAAAGGTAACTTTATTTATTTATTTTTTTGCAACAAGCTTTTAAAATGCATGTGGGTTTTTGAAAAGTATATGGCTGCAAACTTGGTTTGGTGTGTTTTATAAAGCTGCTGGTGTGTGTGTGTGGGGGCTGTGCAAGGCATAGTTTTTTGTTTTTTTTTAAGTACTTGGCACAGGGGTTTTGTTTTTTTTACTGTGCATAATGTGATGGGTTTTTAAAATGGGGTGGATGCTACTAACTAAACCAAAGGCACATGGCTGGGGGTCAGAAAAAACCATGTGGCTTTTAAATGCATGTGGGGTTTTTGAAAAGTATTTGGTTGCAAACTGTGGGTTTTAATCTGATAAACTCTTTTCAGAGTACATAAAATTACACCTCCGTCAGAAACAAGAGGCTTCAGGGTATCCCAGTTGGTGCCCAGACGAGGAAAAACAAAATAAGTACGTTAGCGATTTCTACCAGAAAGAAGGCGTGCATTTACGCCAACACGAGATCAGATCAAACCCTGTTAAACGCCAAATCGCTAAACTGTTTTTTAAAATTCTCTGTGGGGTAAATTCGGCCAAAGATCCAACCTACCCAACACCAGCATCGTGAGAGACCCTGACGAACTCTTGCAGTACCTGTTCTCCCCCAATTATGAGGTTTCATCCTGCGAGTTTATCGATGATGAAACAGCGTGCGTGTCGTGGAAGCACGCAAAAGAACGGTACTCTGTCTCTGGCAATACCAATGTTTTCATAGCCTGTTTCACCACCGCTTATGCCCGCTTAGAATTATACAGCCTCCTAGACGGTTTGCAAGAGCGGTGCCTGTACCACGACACTGACTCGGTGATATTTGTGAAAAGGGAGGGTGACTGGAATCTCCCTCTGGGGGATTATTTAGGGAACTTCACGAGCGAGATCCCGCCAGATCAACACATCACCGAGTTTGTGTCGGCAGGCCCAAAAACCTATGGGTATAAGCTGTCGGGTGGAAAGGCCTGTATGAAAGTCAAAGGTATTACCCTAAATGTAGCAAACTGCGAAAAGATCAACTTCGACAGTTTGAAAGATCTAGTCTTGGACTATTGCACGGGTCTGCAAGAAAACACCTCAAAAAAGATAGAGGTGCAGCAGCCCTCTATCGTAAGAAACAAAAACCAGTGGCAAATAGAGACAAAAACCCTTAAAAAGACACAAAAAGTGGTTTACAACAAGAGGGTCTTAGGAGAAGGTTTTAAAACCCTGCCCTACAGCTTTTGGAAAAAGCAATCCACTTAAAGGTTTGTTTAAAAATTCTTTCCCCCGATCGGTTTGTAATTTTTGAGGCACGCGACCTTCACTGAAAATAGCTTTAAAGGCCTTGGATACCTCACCACTCGTCTTGTCTTTTAGGCCTAAGGCCCAGGCATATTTGGATAGAATGTCTATCACTGTTAAGATGTACTTAAAACCGCTGTTGTGTTTGGAGAACCGGTGCATATCCACCAAATCTGCCTGCCACTGCGCATCCACCTCTGAAACAATGGTCTTGTTTCTTTTAAAACGTATTCGAGCTGGTTTGTGTAAAGTGTAAGCATCCTGGTCTGAAAGCCATGCTGTTACCTGTCTTCTGTTTAAAGTTTTACTATGCTTTCTGGCCGCTTGAAAAAGAGGGTTGACCCCGCCAAAGCTCCCAACTTCCCCGGGGGGGGGGTAATATATTTTCTTTAACAGCGCCGTCTGTGTAGACATGACTGTTACTGGTACCGTCTTTTACTACCACGAGTATGAAAGGGGACACATTCATATTGACACATTTAAATAAGTTTTATTAATCGCCTGGTTTAACACGACCTTTTACAGTCACCTATAAAATGGATGCCATGACCCCTACCACAAGGGAGTCTCAGATGGTTCATTCTTCCATTTTGTCCTTTTCGGCTTGAGATCTGTATCTCAGACATGAGCAAAAGCAGCTGACGCACGATATGTTTACTCCCACAGGGCTTCCAATGTGTAAGTTCTAAAAGGCCTCTAAAAAGGCAGCGTCGACCTGTTGAGAGATTTTCAGAAAAGAAACCGTGTAAGCACCCTCACTGCTTGTTTTTTTTTTTTTAATTTATGCAACCCCCGGTTCCTACCCCATTACCCACCCCTCCTCGACCGCCGCTTCTTAAGCATTCATTTACCTGAGCGCCATCTTTTCCGTTCGCTTTGTCCGCCGGTGCCTCCCCCGAGCCGCAATCGCCTTCCACCTCTGAGGGGGTGGAGTAAGAGAGGCCATCACGTTCATCGGGCTGTCTCACGAGGGTTTCGGGGTCGGGTTCCGACGTATCCATCAATGGCTGGGTCAAAGGGTCCTCCTTGGAACTGTCGCTGATGTAACACCTGCTCCACACAAGGTCAAAGACGTTTGGGGCTAAAACAAAGTCCGAAGTTCTCACGGGGGTGGTGAAGGAGTCCATGTTTCCTCTCAGCAGCCTTTCCGCGCTTTCGAAAACACGTGTAAGAGATGGCCGCCTCCTCTGTCTGGCGCTGGGACTTATGGGGTAATGGTGCTGCACTCTGATTGGCGGAGGGCCCTGGGAGGCGTTCTTAGTGGGGTCACACGACTCCCTTCCGGAGGGGTCACCCCAACCCAGAAGTCACCCTGATTGGTCAAAATCTCCTCTCGGGGAGGTCCTGTTGGGACGAAACCCCTCCTGATTGGTAGAGGGTGTTGGGGGGAGTTCTTAGAGGGGTCACACGACCCACTTCCAGACTGGTTACCCCCGCCCCGGAAGTCCCCCTGATTGGTCAAAATCTCCTCTCGGGGTGGTTCTTTCGGCACAAAACCCCTCCTGATTGGTAGAGGGTAGGGGGGGGAGTTCTTAGAGGGGTCACACGACCCACTTCCAGACGGGTCACCCCCGCCCCGGAAGTCCCCCTGATTGGTCAAAATCTCCTCTCGGGGCGGCCCTATTGGGACGAAACCCCTCCTGATTGGTAGAGGGGGGGGGAGTTCTTAGAGGGGTCACACGACCCACTTCCAGACGGGTCACCCCCGCCCCGGAAGTCCCCCTGATTGGTCAAAATCTCCTCTCGGGGCGGCCCTATCGGGACGAACCCCCTACTGATTGGTAGAGGGTGGTGGGGGGAGTTCTTAGAGGGGTCACATGACACACCTTGCTTCCGGTCAGGTGGCACCTTGACCCTGGAAGTAATACCCCCATGGGGTGGGACTTCTGGTGACAGGTGGGAGGGGTCAAGGGGCGGGGCTAGGGTTTAATTGATGGTAGGGCCCTTATACTACTATCATAGCAAAGGGCGTGGTCTCCCACCCAGACGGACGGGGAGGGAGCCGTGAACCCCTTACAGTCTCTCTTTCTACTCATTCATACTTTTTCTCTAAATATGTCAAAACACAGGCACACAACCTTCCCCCGGCCAAACACAGAAAAATAATACAAAATAAATTTTCAAAATGGCCGACGGCGCCAAAAACATACACAACCGGAAACGGGGACGGAGGGCGGGACGTAAATGCTACACAGTGCATGGAAACCTGTCAAAAAGTACATGGTGATGAAAGCTATCGAGCAGTTAACTACTCACATGGCTGCGCAGGGCAGGCGGCCAATGGGGAAGAAGCCATGCTCTGATACGAAGCTCCCAGGGAAGGGAGGCTGGCTTTTCCCAGAGCTAGGGCAGCTGGGCAGTTTCAATGACCGGGCTCTCCTTAGTACACGTTGTTCTTAGCCAATGAAAAAATGTGCATAGGCTGCAGCGGGCTGGAGGGTGGTTCTTGAACGCCTCCAGGATGAAGATGGTCTGATAAGCCAGGCTTTGGACCGAGGAGTTGCTGTCCTCCTGCAAGCCTTTGAGGTCTAAGATTGAAAGGAAGGAAATGGGGGTCAGAGCCACAGCGCTCTGGAGAGCCCCAGCAGACCAAGCCAGCGCTGTACCTCTCGGCCTGTGACAAGGAGGCAGCAGGCTGGGAGGCGGGAGGCAGGGGACTAGCAAGAACAACCAGCAACCCTCACTAAACATCCCTGCTGCCCTCCACAAATGGGGGAGCCTCCAGACACAGGCAAGAAGTCCCAATGAACCCCATTCACTCACTATTTCTAGGACTGCCCCGTCCCTGCAGTATCTGAGCACCTCATCCCTGCCTGTATTTACCCTCCGCCTTCCCCCCAATGCACAGATGGGCACTTAGGTCCAGAGAGAGGGAGAGTCACAAAGGGGGCTTGGGCATTGTTAGGCTATGCCTAACTTTAGGTGCCCTGCTGCCATCCAGGAAATGCCGAGGAGGGAGCTCAGCTATTCTCTAGCTCTGGTTGGGAGGCCCAGCTGTGAACCTGCTCTGGGAGTGAGGAGTCTGATCTATATCACTCCCCCCCCCCCGCCATTTGCCAACAAATGTGGAGATGCTGCTCTGCCCTGCGCTGCCCAGGGGTCCGGGCACGCAATAAGGAGGTAGGTGACCGGACGTCACCTCGGCCTCATTTGGAGCAGTGGCTTGACCCCAGGCACCCCACGTGGAGGTGACTGCTCCAAACACTGGGCTAGTGAGTGCAAGGGGGGAGGCAGCACCCCACCTCGGCTGTGTTTGGCGGGGGGGGCAATCGTCTGCAAAGGCCAGCCAGCTCAGGCCCAGTTTGGGGATCTGCCAGGCCGCAGCTCTCGGGTCAGGGCTAAGTGCCTGGCACATGCCAACCAGCAGACATGACAGGGTGAGGGGGCAGCTGATCAGGGGTTTGGGGATCTACATTTTGCATCCCTTTGTGGCTCTCGCCCGAGATCATGTTGCTGGTGTTGGAGATCGAACCCAGCCCACGGCCCTGGGCCGTTCATCCCCCTAGCGCTCAGTGCTCAAAGCAGGTACCACTCACCGTTGCAGATGGCATCCAGCTTGTCCTGGCTCCTCTGGTCCAGCTGCCGGGCAGTGAGCCCTACACATACAAACAGCTCATCACATCCCCGCATCCCCAGCGAGGGTGTCAAATGTCACCCTCCAAGCAACCCCTCGCTTCCCCCGCCCCTCGCTGGCCAGGACGCGCTCCCAAGTCCCCAGGGGAAAGGGTGAGTCCCCAGGGATGGTTACAGGGCTGGTTGCCAAAGGAGAGCACAGCACCTTGAGGGTCCACTACCAAGAGCCCATGGTGGGGTATGGGGGGAGGGGAATGGGGACTGCATGGGGAGCAGTGGGGTTAGAGGGGGCCCATCAGCCGATCAGGGCAGTTTGGGGTGAACTTGCTCCTGCGGACTTCTGACACCCTTGATCCTTCATTAGACAATCAGGAGCCCAAGGGTTACTTCTCGCTGCTGGCAGGGACTGAGGAGAGCCTGGGACCGGATCCAGCCCCCCTGCTAAAGGGACCCCTGCTCTGTGGTTACCTATGAACATGATGGCCACTTCTCTAATTGGAGCCTGTGGGTTCTCCAGAAAGGCCATGGTCTGGCACAGAAAGTTGTTGGCTCTCCCCTTGTAGCGCGTCAGCTAGGACCAGAACAAGGGAGCACAAGGTTATTAAAGGCCTTTCCGTCCTGCAGGCCGGGTTCCAGGTGTGTGGAGCGCACGTCCTGTTTTCACCCCTCCTTCCTGTGCTGGGGGGATCACGCAGAGGGACTACACCCAGGGCCAGGAGTGGTCCCGGGGCTGGGGCTCAGTGTGGGCACAGAGCCGGGCAATGGGGGGTGCCCTATCCACCGATTCCCCCGCTCCTACCAGCGAGGGCTGCGCAGTGAATGACCTGAGGGCTCCCTCACCAGGCAGTCACAGCTTTGCCAGGTATCCTTGTGCTGGATGAAGCCACCGAGCTGGTGCCACTTCAGGCATTCCGCAGCACTGCTGAGGGTGTCCCAACACACCTGCAAAACAAGTGGGGCCAGGGCGAGCCGGCCACGGTTACGGGAGCTGGAAGCCACTAGCCTCGTTACCCGGAGGCCGTGCGTGCTGAACGCTTCCCGGCCCCAGGTTGCTTGCGGAAGGGCGGCGGTGTGGCTAAGGCAATGGCTGGAGACCTGACTCAATTCCCAGCTCTCCCTGCGGGAACTCAGGCAAGTTGCTTAGGCCCAGGGGTGCAAAGGGATTTAGGTGCCTAATGCCTATGGGTGATCAATACTTTTGAGGCGCTAGGCCTCATGCTGTGCCTCAGTTCCCCACCTCATGGTGAGTAGGAGGGTGAATTCATTAGTGCTGGTGGCATTTGGCTCCCAAGTGATGGTGGCCATGAGCGCTAGCATGTGCAGACACACCTGAGGCGGGGGGGGGGGCGCGGCTTGGGCATCTCATGTCTAGTACGGGCTGTCCGGGCCGCTTGGCCAAGGGCACACTGGGTCCTGCGCACCATTTGGAGACTGGGTAGCCCTGCACCTGGTAGGGGCCATGGCCAGGGTTGTGCTCTTCCCACCAGCACAGCCAGGGAATGTGCGGAGGCCAGTGGCTGTAGGAGTGGTGAGGCGACCCCTCCCCCCACACAATCTCTCTGCCTGGCTGCAGGGGGGGAGCGTTGGGCTCAGAGGATGCAGGGAAGACTCAGCAGTTGGGTGGGGCGCCATGGTCATGGCCAGGAATTATTTGGGGGCAGGTCTCTGGCCTGTGTTATACAGGAGGTCACAGTGGTTCCGTCTGGCCTTAGAATCCATGCATCATCTGGAGAAGGGCAGATGTGCATGTGGACAGGGCACTAGCTGACAGGTCAGAGGAGGGCTCTTGGTACCTGTTCATTGTCCTTCAGAAAGGCATCTATGCACTCCAGGGCCTCTCTCTCATTCAAGTATAGCCCCTTCAAGCAGGAGGATGGTGAATCTGATCAAAGACAGAGCAGTGGTAATACCTGGGTCTGCCAAGCTGCAGGCTGGGTGACAGAGATCTTAGAGAAAACCCTTGTCCCCACTCCCGCCCCAGCAGGGGAGCAGCCCCGATGCACGGCAGGGTCTGGCACAGCGATCCCTGGCTTCCCCACCTCTTTGCTGCCCAGCCCAGCAAAGACCCAGTCGGAGCCCTGGTTCCCAGCGGCCACCCCACTTCCCCACCCAGCATGCAGGCTCAGTCTGGGGATTTGGGGAGCGCCACACCTGGAAGGAGGGACGATGTCAGGCCATGAGGGGTGTCCCCACTCTCCGGGCCATTGCTGGAGGGGGCAGAGGGCAGAGGGACTGGGAGTGAATCGGTCTGGTCCTTGCGGCAGGAGAGGGAACAGCTGCCCAGTCTGCATGGGATATGGGGACCCAGAGCCTGCCCGTTCTGCTTGTTCTGACTGCCTCTCCTGCCACAGCCACTGGGTGTAACCTGGGCAGGCACTGGGCTCCCATCGTCAACACTCCCCCCCAAATGCCCTGTGCTGCGACATGCTACAAAGGAGCCAGCCAGCAGATGGGGCTGCAACATCAGGGAGCATCTTATGCTCTGGCCGGCGCCCTGCAATCCTAGGCTTTAACAACCCACCGTGCACCGAGCATCCCCTTCGACTGGTGGAAAACATCCTCCGACCCTGCAGGGTGACAGATCGGGGTGGGCGATTCAGTCAGTCTCCACCTGATGCTTCTGCCGCCGCCCCAATGCCCCGATCAGCTTTAGTGGCTGCAGCTGCTGCCAGCAGGAGGGGCCATTCCCCCCTGCCTGGGTTTTCCTGTCTGTCTCTCCATCTCGTGGCAACCCAGAGCAGTACAAGGTCTATGGAGTCTTCTCCCCCCAGTGACACCCTAGTCTTGCCACCCAACCCCCACAGGGGCCAAGCCCCACCTCAATGCAGGGCCATGGCCCCAGCCATTTTTGCAGCCCCCTCCGCCCACCCAGAAGGCGCCCACTCACCGGCACGGAAGGGCTGAGGCACACACAGCCCCTGCTGCTGCCATGGCCTCTTCCGCCGACTCTTCCCTGGGGGAGGTTTTGTCTCCTCCCAGGCGCGCCTGGGCTCTGGGCGGCCCTCCTCAGCCATCCTACAAGAAGCCAGGACAAGGCATTGCTGGTGAGTGACGAGAGGCAATTGCCCATTCAGCATCAGGGCCAGCCCAGTTATTTCTGTCCCACCAGCACCTCCAGATACCAGCTGAGCTCAGGGCCCTGTTGCACCAGGTGCTGCAGACAGTGGCTGGCCTGTAGGGCTCAGACTCTAACTAGCCAAGGCAGCCAGCAGGGAAACAAGGGAAGGAATGTGCTCAAAGTCACCCAGGATTAGAACCCAGGTCTCCGAACTCCCAGGCCAGCAGCCCATCCCACAGGCCAAACAGCCTCCTCTGGGTCACTCCCACCTCTCCTTCTCCTGGTTCACAAGCTGCACAGCAGACAGGCTGGATCCAACCACTCAGGATTCTTCCTGCCCAATGAAATGACCCTGATCCCTTCCCCCAGGAATATTGGGGCCGTGGCAGTTGGCAGGTGGGCGAGGCCAGCGGGGTGGGGGAGCTGGGGCGGGCTCGTGAGCAGCAGGAGTTGCTCAGACACACCCGTGAAGGGGCAGGAGCAGAAGGCAGGAGAGCGGCAGGGAGGCTGGTACCTTCTCATCTAACCTCGGTGTGGTTGGCGATGCAATGGAAAAGCAGAGGCGGGCAATAGAAGATTCTCCTACCTGGAGTCAGGAGTGGGCAGAAGCCAGCGTGTATATGGGCCACCCACTTTCTGCTGCCGGTGGCGGAGCTGAAACGGCCGGATCAGCTTTCCCAGCGGCACGTGCCAGCTCTCGCTCTGCCAGAGACAAGCCTGGCAGTGAGGGGATGAGGCTTTGGCAGCCAGCAGGGGGCGTGTCACAATGGGCAGGCGAGTCACAAGCCAGTCAATGTGTGACTGCCCAGCCATGGGATGCCCCAGCCCAGACTAGTTCTGGCCTCGCCAGGGCTTTAGAGCCTCTCCTTCCCCACCGGGGTCATGGGAGGGACCTTCCGCTCCCCACAGTCACAGACTTTAGGCCGGAAGGGACCGCTGGGCTCATCTAGTCCCAGCTCCTGCAGACCCCAGGCCAGAGCCCCCCCACACACACACATCCATACAGCTGGAGACGGGGGGGGGGGGTGTCTCCGGCTCCCCGAGTGGGAGAATCAGTTCCATCCCGGTTCCTCCTCCTTGTGACAGCGCAGAACAGGGGTTCCCGAACGCTCCCCTACCTCAGCTCCCAGCCCACGCGGGCAGCTCTTTGCGCCTGCCCAAGCTGCTGGGCGCCTTGGCCGTAGGATGTAAAATGGCCCCATCTCTGCTTCCCCTCCCACCGCGGCAACAACACAAAAGCTGCTTTAAGAGCAGCCCCCCACCCCAGCTGAGTCTCAGGCCTTGCTAGCCGCTCAGTGCCACGGCAGCCCCAGGAGATGATTGCTGCGGGAGTCTCGGCCCAGGGGGAGGCAGTGACTCCTAGAAGCAGGGAGAGCAGCAGCACCAGAGATCAGGGAGGCTGGCAATGCCAGTGGCTGGCTGGGGTCTGACAGCCCAGGCACCCAGAGCAGACTGTCAAAGGCCAAACCCCTCTCACCACCGGTTCTGTAGCTCCCCCTTGCTTTTGGTCTGTCTTAGGCACCATCCTGGCCCTCATCCCCGTGGCATCAGAGCACTGTCCAACCTCGATTGCGTTTATTCTAACCGCCCGCTGCAGGGCAGGGCCTGGCTGCTACCCCCACTGAACAGACAGGGAACTGCAGCACAGAGGGAATAAGGGATTTGCCCGAGGCCACGCAGAGCATCTGTGGCAGAGCTGGGAATTGATTATGGGTCTCCTGGGTCCCAGGATGGCACCTTCTCTTCCAACCTCCTGCCCCCTTTGTCCCTGGTTCAGTGTGAGCTGTGAGAGCTCTCTGGGGCACAGGAGCTGGCTGGTGCCCAGATGGAACTACATTGCCTATTGCACATATCTCGCTTTTCCCAAACATTGAGTCTGCTGCTACAACCATACCAGGGCCCGCCAGGATCCTTGCAGCTGATCAGTGCTAAGTTTTGAACTGTGCTAAGTAGGGAAGACAAAATAGATCTTCCATCAGTAGCGCAGCTCTGTGTTACTGGGGACTCACTGCTGGCTCAACCCAACCAGCCCTCCTCACACGGAGCCGGTAAATCCTCCAGCCCTGCTGTTCTCCTTTGTATTTCGGCAGTGCCCAGAGGGCTCAGTCCCGGATCAGGGCCCTGCAGTGCTAGACATTGTACACACACAGCCCGATTCCCCCCACGCTGGGTCTCCTGAATGGCTCCTGCCCGAAGGCGGGACGGCTCTATTCCTCACCCAATGTCTCCTGCTGGCAGAGATGCTCTGAGAGATGTCTATGCTCTGGGTCTCTGGGCTTCCCGGGCTGGGAGGCAAGCGTGGCTGTCTCCGGGCGGTTCTGCTGACTCTCCAGCAGCTGCACTTCAGGTGTCCTAATGCAGCCCTAGTCCTCTCCAGCGCTCAGGGGCACTGTCCTGGCATCGGACTGTCCTGGTAAATAGAACAATGGCTCCTGGCACCCTGAGAATGCCTGTTCCCCCGGCAACCTCAGTGCCATTTCCTATGGAAGTGATGGTGTCAGTAAAGGTGATGGAGGTGGTCAGGCCTAGTGGCTGGAGCTGGACTCAGGGGGCGGGGCAGGGCATGGGTGGAGCAAGGCTGCAGCGAGACCAGGGCTGGAGTAGGACTAGGAACAGGGCTGGAGCAGGCTCAGCCTGTTGCCTATGTCAGGCAGGAGCGAGTTCCTGGCCCTGGAGTGATGTTGAGCAGACTGAGCTGCTGCTGTGAGACTGATATACCTGCTCTGGGAGTCACAAGGCCAGTTCCTGGCTTGTGGATTAGCTGGAGCCCAGCACAGGAGGGAATCAGCACCTTACAGATGGCTCCCGGGGCGCTTGGCTCCCGGCCCCGCTGGGTATTGACATGCCAGGTGCAGGGGGCGAGGTGCAGCGCCAGGGAGGAGATTGGGGAGGCAGGAGCACTGAGGTGGGGCTGAGCGGGCAGGTGCTGAGGCGCTGCGGCTGGCTGGCCAGCAGAGAGGAGGAGCAGCAGCTCGGCTCTGGAGGGCCCAGCTGCAGCTCCACACAGGGCGCTGCCAGAGCCTGGCAGGCGGCTGGCTGAAGTGGCACTTTGTGATCTGGCACGGGCGGGAGCTAGCTCCCCACATCTGAACGCTCCGCAGCGCCGGTGGATTCAGATCCAAACCAGGATCTGGCTCCAAATTCACAGCTGGCCCCTTCCCCCGATCTGGAGCGGCCCGCACCGTGTGGGGGTGGTTGATTTCACAAGAGAGGTGGCTTCCCACAGACTCTCCAACTCCCTCACTGTGATGAAGTGGGACTGTTCTTAATGTTTCCTCTGAATACTGTAGGGGTGCCTCAGTTTCCCCTATGCATTTCTTAAGTCTCTAGGTGGGGGGATAAAGGGGCACTTGGTAGACATGCGCCGCCCGGCCAGGAGCTCGGGGAAGGCTCGGTGTGGCTGGCGATGCAATGGAAAAGCAGAGGCGTGCAATAGAAGATTCTCCTACCTGGAGTCAGGAGTGGGCAGAAGCCAGCGTGTATATGGGCCACCCACTTTCTGCTACCAGTGGCGGAGCTGAAACGGCCGGATCAGCTTTCCCAGCGGCACGTGCCAGCTCTCGCTCTGCCAGAGACAAGCCTGGCAGTGAGGGGATGAGGCTTTGGCAGCCAGCAGGGGGCGTGTCACAATGGGCAGGCGAGTCACAAGCCAGTCAATGTGTGACTGCCCAGCCATGGGATGCCCCAGCCCAGACTAGTTCTGGCCTCGCCAGGGCTTTAGAGCCTCTCCTTCCCCACCGGGGTCATGGGAGGGACCTTCCGCTCCCGACAGTCACAGACTTTAGGCCGGAAGGGACCGCTGGGCTCATCTAGTCCCAGCTCCTGCAGACCCCAGGCCAGAGCCCCCCCCCCCCCCCCCCACATCCATACAGCTGGAGCCGGGGGGGGGGGTCTCCGGATCCCCGAGTGGGAGAATCAGTTCCATCCCGGTTCCTCCTCCTTGTGACAGCGCAGAACAGGGGTTCCCGAACACTCCCCTGCCCCAGCTCCCAGCCCACGCGGGCGACTCTTTGCGCCTGCCCAAGCTGCTGGGCGCCTTGGCCGTAGGATGTAAAATGGCCCCATCTCTGCTTCCCCTCTCACCGCGGCAACAACACAAAAGCTGCTTTAAGAGCAGCCCCCCACCCCAGCTGAGTCTCAGGCCTTGCTAGCCGCTCAGTGCCACGGCAGCCCCAGGAGATGATTGCTGCGAGAGTCTCGGCCCAGGGGGAGGCAGTGACTCCTAGAAGCAGGGAGAGCAGCAGCACCAGAGATCAGGGAGTCTGGCAATGCCAGTGGCTGGCTGGGGTCTGACAGCCCAGGCACCCAGAGCAGACTGTCAAAGGCCAAACCCCTCTCACCACCGGTTCTGTAGCTCCCCCTTGCTTTTGGTCTGTCTTAGGCACCATCCTGGCCCTCATCCCCGTGGCATCAGAGCACTGTCCAACCTCGATTGCGTTTATTCTAACCGCCCGCTGCAGGGCAGGGCCTGGCTGCTACCCCCACTGAACAGACAGGGAACTGCAGCACAGAGGGAATAAGGGATTTGCCCGAGGCCACGCAGAGCATCTGTGGCAGAGCTGGGAATTGATTATGGGTCTCCTGGGTCCCAGGATGGCACCTTCTCTTCCAACCTCCTGCCCCCTTTGTCCCTGGTTCAGTGTGAGCTGTGAGAGCTCTCTGGGGCACAGGAGCTGGCTGGTGCCCAGATGGAACTACATTGCCTATTGCACATATCTCGCTTTTCCCAAACATTGAGTCTGCTGCTACAACCATACCAGGGCCCGCCAGGATCCTTGCAGCTGATCAGTGCTAAGTTTTGAACTGTGCTAAGTAGGGAAGACAAAATAGATCTTCCATCAGTAGCGCAGCTCTGTGTTACTGGGGACTCACTGCTGGCTCAACCCAACCAGCCCTCCTCACACGGAGCCGGTAAATCCTCCAGCCCTGCTGTTCTCCTTTGTATTTCGGCAGTGCCCAGAGGGCTCAGTCCCGGATCAGGGCCCTGCAGTGCTAGACATTGTACACACACAGCCCGATTCCCCCCACGCTGGGTCTCCTGAATGGCTCCTGCCCGAAGGCGGGACGGCTCTATTCCTCACCCAATGTCTCCTGCTGGCAGAGATGCTCTGAGAGATGTCTATGCTCTGGGTCTCTGGGCTTCCCGGGCTGGGAGGCAAGCGTGGCTGTCTCCGGGCGGTTCTGCTGACTCTCCAGCAGCTGCACTTCAGGTGTCCTAATGCAGCCCTAGTCCTCTCCAGCGCTCAGGGGCACTGTCCTGGCATCGGACTGTCCTGGTAAATAGAACAATGGCTCCTGGCACCCTGAGAATGCCTGTTCCCCCGGCAACCTCAGTGCCATTTCCTATGGAAGTGATGGTGTCAGTAAAGGTGATGGAGGTGGTCAGGCCTAGTGGCTGGAGCTGGACTCAGGGGGCGGGGCAGGGCATGGGTGGAGCAAGGCTGCAGCGAGACCAGGGCTGGAGTAGGACTAGGAACAGGGCTGGAGCAGGCTCAGCCTGTTGCCTATGTCAGGCAGGAGCGAGTTCCTGGCCCTGGAGTGATGTTGAGCAGACTGAGCTGCTGCTGTGAGACTGATATACCTGCTCTGGGAGTCACAAGGCCAGTTCCTGGCTTGTGGATTAGCTGGAGCCCAGCACAGGAGGGAATCAGCACCTTACAGATGGCTCCCGGGGCGCTTGGCTCCCGGCCCCGCTGGGTATTGACATGCCAGGTGCAGGGGGCGAGGTGCAGCGCCAGGGAGGAGATTGGGGAGGCAGGAGCACTGAGGTGGGGCTGAGCGGGCAGGTGCTGAGGCGCTGCGGCTGGCTGGCCAGCAGAGAGGAGGAGCAGCAGCTCGGCTCTGGAGGGCCCAGCTGCAGCTCCACACAGGGCGCTGCCAGAGCCTGGCAGGCGGCTGGCTGAAGTGGCACTTTGTGATCTGGCACGGGCGGGAGCTAGCTCCCCACATCTGAACGCTCCGCAGCGCCGGTGGATTCAGATCCAAACCAGGATCTGGCTCCAAATTCACAGCTGGCCCCTTCCCCCGATCTGGAGCGGCCCGCACCGTGTGGGGGTGGTTGATTTCACAAGAGAGGTGGCTTCCCACAGACTCTCCAACTCCCTCACTGTGACGAAGTGGGACTGTTCTTAATGTTTCCTCTGAATACTGTAGGGGTGCCTCAGTTTCCCCTATGCATTTCTTAAGTCTCTAGGTGGGGGGATAAAGGGGCACTTGGTAGACATGCGCCGCCCGGCCAGGAGCTCGGGGAAGGCTCGGTGTGGCTGGCGATGCAATGGAAAAGCAGAGGCGTGCAATAGAAGATTCTCCTACCTGGAGTCAGGAGTGGGCAGAAGCCAGCGTGTATATGGGCCACCCACTTTCTGCTACCAGTGGCGGAGCTGAAACGGCCGGATCAGCTTTCCCAGCGGCACATGCCAGCTCTCGCTCTGCCAGAGACAAGCCTGGCAGTGAGGGGATGAGGCTTTGGCAGCCAGCAGGGGGCGTGTCACAATGGGCAGGCGAGTCACAAGCCAGTCAATGTGTGACTGCCCAGCCATGGGATGCCCCAGCCCAGACTAGTTCTGGCCTCGCCAGGGCTTTAGAGCCTCTCCTTCCCCACCGGGGTCATGGGAGGGACCTTCCGCTCCCGACAGTCACAGACTTTAGGCCGGAAGGGACCGCTGGGCTCATCTAGTCCCAGCTCCTGCAGACCCCAGGCCAGAGCCCCCCCCCCCCCCCACATCCATACAGCTGGAGCCGGGGGGGGGGTGTCTCCGGATCCCCGAGTGGGAGAATCAGTTCCATCCCGGTTCCTCCTCCTTGTGACAGCGCAGAACAGGGGTTCCCGAACACTCCCCTGCCCCAGCTCCCAGCCCACGCGGGCGACTCTTTGCGCCTGCCCAAGCTGCTGGGCGCCTTGGCCGTAGGATGTAAAATGGCCCCATCTCTGCTTCCCCTCTCACCGCGGCAACAACACAAAAGCTGCTTTAAGAGCAGCCCCCCACCCCAGCTGAGTCTCAGGCCTTGCTAGCCGCTCAGTGCCACGGCAGCCCCAGGAGATGATTGCTGCGAGAGTCTCGGCCCAGGGGGAGGCAGTGACTCCTAGAAGCAGGGAGAGCAGCAGCACCAGAGATCAGGGAGTCTGGCAATGCCAGTGGCTGGCTGGGGTCTGACAGCCCAGGCACCCAGAGCAGACTGTCAAAGGCCAAACCCCTCTCACCACCGGTTCTGTAGCTCCCCCTTGCTTTTGGTCTGTCTTAGGCACCATCCTGGCCCTCATCCCCGTGGCATCAGAGCACTGTCCAACCTCGATTGCGTTTATTCTAACCGCCCGCTGCAGGGCAGGGCCTGGCTGCTACCCCCACTGAACAGACAGGGAACTGCAGCACAGAGGGAATAAGGGATTTGCCCGAGGCCACGCAGAGCATCTGTGGCAGAGCTGGGAATTGATTATGGGTCTCCTGGGTCCCAGGATGGCACCTTCTCTTCCAACCTCCTGCCCCCTTTGTCCCTGGTTCAGTGTGAGCTGTGAGAGCTCTCTGGGGCACAGGAGCTGGCTGGTGCCCAGATGGAACTACATTGCCTATTGCACATATCTCGCTTTTCCCAAACATTGAGTCTGCTGCTACAACCATACCAGGGCCCGCCAGGATCCTTGCAGCTGATCAGTGCTAAGTTTTGAACTGTGCTAAGTAGGGAAGACAAAATAGATCTTCCATCAGTAGCGCAGCTCTGTGTTACTGGGGACTCACTGCTGGCTCAACCCAACCAGCCCTCCTCACACGGAGCCGGTAAATCCTCCAGCCCTGCTGTTCTCCTTTGTATTTCGGCAGTGCCCAGAGGGCTCAGTCCCGGATCAGGGCCCTGCAGTGCTAGACATTGTACACACACAGCCCGATTCCCCCCACGCTGGGTCTCCTGAATGGCTCCTGCCCGAAGGCGGGACGGCTCTATTCCTCACCCAATGTCTCCTGCTGGCAGAGATGCTCTGAGAGATGTCTATGCTCTGGGTCTCTGGGCTTCCCGGGCTGGGAGGCAAGCGTGGCTGTCTCCGGGCGGTTCTGCTGACTCTCCAGCAGCTGCACTTCAGGTGTCCTAATGCAGCCCTAGTCCTCTCCAGCGCTCAGGGGCACTGTCCTGGCATCGGACTGTCCTGGTAAATAGAACAATGGCTCCTGGCACCCTGAGAATGCCTGTTCCCCCGGCAACCTCAGTGCCATTTCCTATGGAAGTGATGGTGTCAGTAAAGGTGATGGAGGTGGTCAGGCCTAGTGGCCGGAGCTGGACTCAGGGCGCGGGGCAGGGCATGGGTGGAGCAAGGCTGCAGCGAGACCAGGCCTGGAGTAGGACTAGGAACAGGGCTGGAGCAGGCTCAGCCTGTTGCCTATGTCAGGCAGGAGCGAGTTCCTGGCCCTGGAGTGATGTTGAGCAGACTGAGCTGCTGCTGTGAGACTGATATACCTGCTCTGGGAGTCACAAGGCCAGTTCCTGGCTTGTGGATTAGCTGGAGCCCAGCACAGGAGGGAATCAGCACCTTACAGATGGCTCCCGGGGCGCTTGGCTCCCGGCCCCGCTGGGTATTGACATGCCAGGTGCAGGGGGCGAGGTGCAGCGCCAGGGAGGAGATTGGGGAGGCAGGAGCACTGAGGTGGGGCTGAGCGGGCAGGTGCTGAGGCGCTGCGGCTGGCTGGCCAGCAGAGAGGAGGAGCAGCAGCTCGGCTCTGGAGGGCCCAGCTGCAGCTTCACACAGGGCGCTGCCAGAGCCTGGCAGGCGGCTGGCTGAAGTGGCACTTTGTGATCTGGCACGGGCGGGAGCTAGCTCCCCACATCTGAACGCTCCGCAGCGCCGGTGGATTCAGATCCAAACCAGGATCTGGCTCCAAATTCACAGCTGGCCCCTTCCCCCGATCTGGAGCGGCCCGCACCGTGTGGGGGTGGTTGATTTCACAAGAGAGGTGGCTTCCCACAGACTCTCCAACTCCCTCACTGTGATGAAGTGGGACTGTTCTTAATGTTTCCTCTGAATACTGTAGGGGTGCCTCAGTTTCCCCTATGCATTTCTTAAGTCTCTAGGTGGGGGGATAAAGGGGCACTTGGTAGACATGCGCCGCCCGGCCAGGAGCTCGGGGAAGGCTCGGTGTGGCTGGCGATGCAATGGAAAAGCAGAGGCGGGCAATAGAAGATTCTCCTACCTGGAGTCAGGAGTGGGCAGAAGCCAGCGTGTATATGGGCCACCCACTTTCTGCTACCAGTGGCGGAGCTGAAACGGCCGGATCAGCTTTCCCAGCGGCACGTGCCAGCTCTCGCTCTGCCAGAGACAAGCCTGGCAGTGAGGGGATGAGGCTTTGGCAGCCAGCAGGGGGCGTGTCACAATGGGCAGGCGAGTCACAAGCCAGTCAATGTGTGACTGCCCAGCCATGGGATGCCCCAGCCCAGACTAGTTCTGGCCTCGCCAGGGCTTTAGAGCCTCTCCTTCCCCACCGGGGTCATGGGAGGGACCTTCCGCTCCCGACAGTCACAGACTTTAGGCCGGAAGGGACCGCTGGGCTCATCTAGTCCCAGCTCCTGCAGACCCCAGGCCAGAGCCCCTCCCCGCATCCATACAGCTGGAGCCGGGGGGGGGGTCTCCGGATCCCCGAGTGGGAGAATCAGTTCCATCCCGGTTCCTCCTCCTTGTGACAGCGCAGAACAGGGGTTCCCGAACGCTCCCCTACCTCAGCTCCCAGCCCACGCGGGCGGCTCTTTGCGCCTGCCCAAGCTGCTGGGCGCCTTGGCCGTAGGATGTAAAATGGCCCCATCTCTGCTTCCCCTCCCACCGCGGCAACAACACAAAAGCTGCTTTAAGAGCAGCCCCCCACCCCAGCTGAGTCTCAGGCCTTGCTAGCCGCTCAGTGCCACGGCAGCCCCAGGAGATGATTGCTGCGGGAGTCTCGGCCCAGGGGGAGGCAGTGACTCCTAGAAGCAGGGAGAGCAGCAGCACCAGAGATCAGGGAGGCTGGCAATGCCAGTGGCTGGCTGGGGTCTGACAGCCCAGGCACCCAGAGCAGACTGTCAAAGGCCAAACCCCTCTCACCACCGGTTCTGTAGCTCCCCCTTGCTTTTGGTCTGTCTTAGGCACCATCCTGGCCCTCATCCCCGTGGCATCAGAGCACTGTCCAACCTCGATTGCGTTTATTCTAACCGCCCGCTGCAGGGCAGGGCCTGGCTGCTACCCCCACTGAACAGACAGGGAACTGCAGCACAGAGGGAATAAGGGATTTGCCCGAGGCCACGCAGAGCATCTGTGGCAGAGCTGGGAATTGATTATGGGTCTCCTGGGTCCCAGGATGGCACCTTCTCTTCCAACCTCCTGCCCCCTTTGTCCCTGGTTCAGTGTGAGCTGTGAGAGCTCTCTGGGGCACAGGAGCTGGCTGGTGCCCAGATGGAACTACATTGCCTATTGCACATATCTCGCTTTTCCCAAACATTGAGTCTGCTGCTACAACCATACCAGGGCCCGCCAGGATCCTTGCAGCTGGTCAGTGCTAAGTTTTGAACTGTGCTAAGTAGGGAAGACAAAATAGATCTTCCATCAGTAGCGCAGCTCTGTGTTACTGGGGACTCACTGCTGGCTCAACCCAACCAGCCCTCCTCACACGGAGCCGGTAAATCCTCCAGCCCTGCTGTTCTCCTTTGTATTTCGGCAGTGCCCAGAGGGCTCAGTCCCGGATCAGGGCCCTGCAGTGCTAGACATTGTACACACACAGCCCGATTCCCCCCACGCTGGGTCTCCTGAATGGCTCCTGCCCGAAGGCGGGACGGCTCTATTCCTCACCCAATGTCTCCTGCTGGCAGAGATGCTCTGAGAGATGTCTATGCTCTGGGTCTCTGGGCTTCCCGGGCTGGGAGGCAAGCGTGGCTGTCTCCGGGCGGTTCTGCTGACTCTCCAGCAGCTGCACTTCAGGTGTCCTAATGCAGCCCTAGTCCTCTCCAGCGCTCAGGGGCACTGTCCTGGCATCGGACTGTCCTGGTAAATAGAACAATGGCTCCTGGCACCCTGAGAATGCCTGTTCCCCCGGCAACCTCAGTGCCATTTCCTATGGAAGTGATGGTGTCAGTAAAGGTGATGGAGGTGGTCAGGCCTAGTGGCTGGAGCTGGACTCAGGGGGCGGGGCAGGGCATGGGTGGAGCAAGGCTGCAGCGAGACCAGGGCTGGAGTAGGACTAGGAACAGGGCTGGAGCAGGCTCAGCCTGTTGCCTATGTCAGGCAGGAGCGAGTTCCTGGCCCTGGAGTGATGTTGAGCAGACTGAGCTGCTGCTGTGAGACTGATATACCTGCTCTGGGAGTCACAAGGCCAGTTCCTGGCTTGTGGATTAGCTGGAGCCCAGCACAGGAGGGAATCAGCACCTTACAGATGGCTCCCGGGGCGCTTGGCTCCCGGCCCCGCTGGGTATTGACATGCCAGGTGCAGGGGGCGAGGTGCAGCGCCAGGGAGGAGATTGGGGAGGCAGAAGCACTGAGGTGGGGCTGAGCGGGCAGGTGCTGAGGCGCTGCGGCTGGCTGGCCAGCAGAGAGGAGGAGCAGCAGCTCGGCTCTGGAGGGCCCAGCTGCAGCTTCACACAGGGCGCTGCCAGAGCCTGGCAGGCGGCTGGCTGAAGTGGCACTTTGTGATCTGGCACGGGCGGGAGCTAGCTCCCCACATCTGAACGCTCCGCAGCGCCGGTGGATTCAGATCCAAACCAGGATCTGGCTCCAAATTCACAGCTGGCCCCTTCCCCCGATCTGGAGCGGCCCGCACCGTGTGGGGGTGGTTGATTTCACAAGAGAGGTGGCTTCCCACAGACTCTCCAACTCCCTCACTGTGACGAAGTGGGACTGTTCTTAATGTTTCCTCTGAATACTGTAGGGGTGCCTCAGTTTCCCCTATGCATTTCTTAAGTCTCTAGGTGGGGGGATAAAGGGGCACTTGGTAGACATGCGCCGCCCGGCCAGGAGCTCGGGGAAGGCTCGGTGTGGCTGGCGATGCAATGGAAAAGCAGAGGCGGGCAATAGAAGCTTCTCCTACCTGGAGTCAGGAGTGGGCAGAAGCCAGCGTGTATATGGGCCACCCACTTTCTGCTACCAGTGGCGGAGCTGAAACGGCCGGATCAGCTTTCCCAGCGGCACGTGCCAGCTCTCGCTCTGCCAGAGACAAGCCTGGCAGTGAGGGGATGAGGCTTTGGCAGCCAGCAGGGGGCGTGTCACAATGGGCAGGCGAGTCACAAGCCAGTCAATGTGTGACTGCCCAGCCATGGGATGCCCCAGCCCAGACTAGTTCTGGCCTCGCCAGGGCTTTAGAGCCTCTCCTTCCCCACCGGGGTCATGGGAGGGACCTTCCGCTCCCCACAGTCACAGACTTTAGGCCGGAAGGGACCGCTGGGCTCATCTAGTCCCAGCTCCTGCAGACCCCAGGCCAGAGCCCCTCCCCGCATCCATACAGCTGGAGCCGGGGGGGGGGTCTCCGGATCCCCGAGTGGGAGAATCAGTTCCATCCCGGTTCCTCCTCCTTGTGACAGCGCAGAACAGGGGTTCCCGAACGCTCCCCTACCTCAGCTCCCAGCCCACGCGGGCGGCTCTTTGCGCCTGCCCAAGCTGCTGGGCGCCTTGGCCGTAGGATGTAAAATGGCCCCATCTCTGCTTCCCCTCCCACCGCGGCAACAACACAAAAGCTGCTTTAAGAGCAGCCCCCCACCCCAGCTGAGTCTCAGGCCTTGCTAGCCGCTCAGTGCCACGGCAGCCCCAGGAGATGATTGCTGCGGGAGTCTCGGCCCAGGGGGAGGCAGTGACTCCTAGAAGCAGGGAGAGCAGCAGCACCAGAGATCAGGGAGGCTGGCAATGCCAGTGGCTGGCTGGGGTCTGACAGCCCAGGCACCCAGAGCAGACTGTCAAAGGCCAAACCCCTCTCACCACCGGTTCTGTAGCTCCCCCTTGCTTTTGGTCTGTCTTAGGCACCATCCTGGCCCTCATCCCCGTGGCATCAGAGCACTGTCCAACCTCGATTGCGTTTATTCTAACCGCCCGCTGCAGGGCAGGGCCTGGCTGCTACCCCCACTGAACAGACAGGGAACTGCAGCACAGAGGGAATAAGGGATTTGCCCGAGGCCACGCAGAGCATCTGTGGCAGAGCTGGGAATTGATTATGGGTCTCCTGGGTCCCAGGATGGCACCTTCTCTTCCAACCTCCTGCCCCCTTTGTCCCTGGTTCAGTGTGAGCTGTGAGAGCTCTCTGGGGCACAGGAGCTGGCTGGTGCCCAGATGGAACTACATTGCCTATTGCACATATCTCGCTTTTCCCAAACATTGAGTCTGCTGCTACAACCATACCAGGGCCCGCCAGGATCCTTGCAGCTGGTCAGTGCTAAGTTTTGAACTGTGCTAAGTAGGGAAGACAAAATAGATCTTCCATCAGTAGCGCAGCTCTGTGTTACTGGGGACTCACTGCTGGCTCAACCCAACCAGCCCTCCTCACACGGAGCCGGTAAATCCTCCAGCCCTGCTGTTCTCCTTTGTATTTCGGCAGTGCCCAGAGGGCTCAGTCCCGGATCAGGGCCCTGCAGTGCTAGACATTGTACACACACAGCCCGATTCCCCCCACGCTGGGTCTCCTGAATGGCTCCTGCCCGAAGGCGGGACGGCTCTATTCCTCACCCAATGTCTCCTGCTGGCAGAGATGCTCTGAGAGATGTCTATGCTCTGGGTCTCTGGGCTTCCCGGGCTGGGAGGCAAGCGTGGCTGTCTCCGGGCGGTTCTGCTGACTCTCCAGCAGCTGCACTTCAGGTGTCCTAATGCAGCCCTAGTCCTCTCCAGCGCTCAGGGGCACTGTCCTGGCATCGGACTGTCCTGGTAAATAGAACAATGGCTCCTGGCACCCTGAGAATGCCTGTTCCCCCGGCAACCTCAGTGCCATTTCCTATGGAAGTGATGGTGTCAGTAAAGGTGATGGAGGTGGTCAGGCCTAGTGGCTGGAGCTGGACTCAGGGGGCGGGGCAGGGCATGGGTGGAGCAAGGCTGCAGCGAGACCAGGGCTGGAGTAGGACTAGGAACAGGGCTGGAGCAGGCTCAGCCTGTTGCCTATGTCAGGCAGGAGCGAGTTCCTGGCCCTGGAGTGATGTTGAGCAGACTGAGCTGCTGCTGTGAGACTGATATACCTGCTCTGGGAGTCACAAGGCCAGTTCCTGGCTTGTGGATTAGCTGGAGCCCAGCACAGGAGGGAATCAGCACCTTACAGATGGCTCCCGGGGCGCTTGGCTCCCGGCCCCGCTGGGTATTGACATGCCAGGTGCAGGGGGCGAGGTGCAGCGCCAGGGAGGAGATTGGGGAGGCAGGAGCACTGAGGTGGGGCTGAGCGGGCAGGTGCTGAGGCGCTGCGGCTGGCTGGCCAGCAGAGAGGAGGAGCAGCAGCTCGGCTCTGGAGGGCTCAGCTGCAGCTTCACACAGGGCGCTGCCAGAGCCTGGCAGGCGGCTGGCTGAAGTGGCACTTTGTGATCTGGCACGGGCGGGAGCTAGCTCCCCACATCTGAACGCTCCGCAGCGCCGGTGGATTCAGATCCAAACCAGGATCTGGCTCCAAATTCACAGCTGGCCCCTTCCCCCGATCTGGAGCGGCCCGCACCGTGTGGGGGTGGTTGATTTCACAAGAGAGGTGGCTTCCCACAGACTCTCCAACTCCCTCACTGTGACGAAGTGGGACTGTTCTTAATGTTTCCTCTGAATACTGTAGGGGTGCCTCAGTTTCCCCTATGCATTTCTTAAGTCTCTAGGTGGGGGGATAAAGGGGCACTTGGTAGACATGCGCCGCCCGGCCAGGAGCTCGGGGAAGGCTCGGTGTGGCTGGCGATGCAATGGAAAAGCAGAGGCGGGCAATAGAAGATTCTCCTACCTGGAGTCAGGAGTGGGCAGAAGCCAGCGTGTATATGGGCCACCCACTTTCTGCTACCAGTGGCGGAGCTGAAACGGCCGGATCAGCTTTCCCAGCGGCACGTGCCAGCTCTCGCTCTGCCAGAGACAAGCCTGGCAGTGAGGGGATGAGGCTTTGGCAGCCAGCAGGGGGCGTGTCACAATGGGCAGGCGAGTCACAAGCCAGTCAATGTGTGACTGCCCAGCCATGGGATGCCCCAGCCCAGACTAGTTCTGGCCTCGCCAGGGCTTTAGAGCCTCTCCTTCCCCACCGGGGTCATGGGAGGGACCTTCCGCTCCCCACAGTCACAGACTTTAGGTCGGAAGGGACCGCTGGGCTCATCTAGTCCCAGCTCCTGCAGACCCCAGGCCAGAGCCCCTCCCCGCATCCATACAGCTGGAGCCGGGGGGGGGGTCTCCGGATCCCCGAGTGGGAGAATCAGTTCCATCCCGGTTCCTCCTCCTTGTGACAGCGCAGAACAGGGGTTCCCGAACGCTCCCCTACCTCAGCTCCCAGCCCACGCGGGCGGCTCTTTGCGCCTGCCCAAGCTGCTGGGCGCCTTGGCCGTAGGATGTAAAATGGCCCCATCTCTGCTTCCCCTCCCACCGCGGCAACAACACAAAAGCTGCTTTAAGAGCAGCCCCCCACCCCAGCTGAGTCTCAGGCCTTGCTAGCCGCTCAGTGCCACGGCAGCCCCAGGAGATGATTGCTGCGGGAGTCTTGGCCCAGGGGGAGGCAGTGACTCCTAGAAGCAGGGAGAGCAGCAGCACCAGAGATCAGGGAGGCTGGCAATGCCAGTGGCTGGCTGGGGTCTGACAGCCCAGGCACCCAGAGCAGACTGTCAAAGGCCAAACCCCTCTCACCACCGGTTCTGTAGCTCCCCCTTGCTTTTGGTCTGTCTTAGGCACCATCCTGGCCCTCATCCCCGTGGCATCAGAGCACTGTCCAACCTCGATTGCGTTTATTCTAACCGCCCGCTGCAGGGCAGGGCCTGGCTGCTACCCCCACTGAACAGACAGGGAACTGCAGCACAGAGGGAATAAGGGATTTGCCCGAGGCCACGCAGAGCATCTGTGGCAGAGCTGGGAATTGATTATGGGTCTCCTGGGTCCCAGGATGGCACCTTCTCTTCCAACCTCCTGCCCCCTTTGTCCCTGGTTCAGTGTGAGCTGTGAGAGCTCTCTGGGGCACAGGAGCTGGCTGGTGCCCAGATGGAACTACATTGCCTATTGCACATATCTCGCTTTTCCCAAACATTGAGTCTGCTGCTACAACCATACCAGGGCCCGCCAGGATCCTTGCAGCTGGTCAGTGCTAAGTTTTGAACTGTGCTAAGTAGGGAAGACAAAATAGATCTTCCATCAGTAGCGCAGCTCTGTGTTACTGGGGACTCACTGCTGGCTCAACCCAACCAGCCCTCCTCACACGGAGCCGGTAAATCCTCCAGCCCTGCTGTTCTCCTTTGTATTTCGGCAGTGCCCAGAGGGCTCAGTCCCGGATCAGGGCCCTGCAGTGCTAGACATTGTACACACACAGCCCGATTCCCCCCACGCTGGGTCTCCTGAATGGCTCCTGCCCGAAGGCGGGACGGCTCTATTCCTCACCCAATGTCTCCTGCTGGCAGAGATGCTCTGAGAGATGTCTATGCTCTGGGTCTCTGGGCTTCCCGGGCTGGGAGGCAAGCGTGGCTGTCTCCGGGCGGTTCTGCTGACTCTCCAGCAGCTGCACTTCAGGTGTCCTAATGCAGCCCTAGTCCTCTCCAGCGCTCAGGGGCACTGTCCTGGCATCGGACTGTCCTGGTAAATAGAACAATGGCTCCTGGCACCCTGAGAATGCCTGTTCCCCTGGCAACCTCAGTGCCATTTCCTATGGAAGTGATGGTGTCAGTAAAGGTGATGGAGGTGGTCAGGCCTAGTGGCTGGAGCTGGACTCAGGGGGCGGGGCAGGGCATGGGTGGAGCAAGGCTGCAGCGAGACCAGGGCTGGAGTAGGACTAGGAACAGGGCTGGAGCAGGCTCAGCCTGTTGCCTATGTCAGGCAGGAGCGAGTTCCTGGCCCTGGAGTGATGTTGAGCAGACTGAGCTGCTGCTGTGAGACTGATATACCTGCTCTGGGAGTCACAAGGCCAGTTCCTGGCTTGTGGATTAGCTGGAGCCCAGCACAGGAGGGAATCAGCACCTTACAGATGGCTCCCGGGGCGCTTGGCTCCCGGCCCCGCTGGGTATTGACATGCCAGGTGCAGGGGGCGAGGTGCAGCGCCAGGGAGGAGATTGGGGAGGCAGGAGCACTGAGGTGGGGCTGAGCGGGCAGGTGCTGAGGCGCTGCGGCTGGCTGGCCAGCAGAGAGGAGGAGCAGCAGCTCGGCTCTGGAGGGCCCAGCTGCAGCTCCACACAGGGCGCTGCCAGAGCCTGGCAGGCGGCTGGCTGAAGTGGCACTTTGTGATCTGGCACAGGCGGGAGCTAGCTCCCCACATCTGAACGCTCCGCAGCGCCGGTGGATTCAGATCCAAACCAGGATCTGGCTCCAAATTCACAGCTGGCCCCTTCCCCCGATCTGGAGCGGCCCGCACCGTGTGGGGGTGGTTGATTTCACAAGAGAGGTGGCTTCCCACAGACTCTCCAACTCCCTCACTGTGACGAAGTGGGACTGTTCTTAATGTTTCCTCTGAATACTGTAGGGGTGCCTCAGTTTCCCCTATGCCTTTCTTAAGTCTCTAGGTGGGGGGATAAAGGGGCACTTGGTAGACATGCGCCGCCCGGCCAGGAGCTCGGGGAAGGCTCGGTGTGGCTGGCGATGCAATGGAAAAGCAGAGGCGGGCAATAGAAGATTCTCCTACCTGGAGTCAGGAGTGGGCAGAAGCCAGCGTGTATATGGGCCACCCACTTTCTGCTACCAGTGGCGGAGCTGAAACGGCCGGATCAGCTTTCCCAGCGGCACGTGCCAGCTCTCGCTCTGCCAGAGACAAGCCTGGCAGTGAGGGGATGAGGCTTTGGCAGCCAGCAGGGGGCGTGTCACAATGGGCAGGCGAGTCACAAGCCAGTCAATGTGTGACTGCCCAGCCATGGGATGCCCCAGCCCAGACTAGTTCTGGCCTCGCCAGGGCTTTAGAGCCTCTCCTTCCCCACCGGGGTCATGGGAGGGACCTTCCGCTCCCCACAGTCACAGACTTTAGGCCGGAAGGGACCGCTGGGCTCATCTAGTCCCAGCTCCTGCAGACCCCAGGCCAGAGCCCCTCCCCGCATCCATACAGCTGGAGCCGGGGGGGGGGGGTCTCCGGATCCCCGAGTGGGAGAATCAGTTCCATCCCGGTTCCTCCTCCTTGTGACAGCGCAGAACAGGGGTTCCCGAACGCTCCCCTCCCCCAGCTCCCAGCCCACGCGGGCGGCTCTTTGCGCCTGCCCAAGCTGCTGGGCGCCTTGGCCGTAGGATGTAAAATGGCCCCATCTCTGCTTCCCCTCCCACCGCGGCAACAACACAAAAGCTGCTTTAAGAGCAGCCCCCCACCCCAGCTGAGTCTCAGGCCTTGCTAGCCGCTCAGTGCCACGGCAGCCCCAGGAGATGATTGCTGCGAGAGTCTCGGCCCATGGGGAGGCAGTGACTCCTAGAAGCAGGGAGAGCAGCAGCACCAGAGATCAGGGAGTCTGGCAATGCCAGTGGCTGGCTGGGGTCTGACAGCCCAGGCACCCAGAGCAGACTGTCAAAGGCCAAACCCCTCTCACCACCGGTTCTGTAGCTCCCCCTTGCTTTTGGTCTGTCTTAGGCACCATCCTGGCCCTCATCCCCGTGGCATCAGAGCACTGTCCAACCTCGATTGCATTTATTCTAACCGCCCCCTGCAGGGCAGGGCCTGGCTGCTACCCCCACTGAACAGACAGGGAACTGCAGCACAGAGGGAATAAGGGATTTGCCCGAGGCCACGCAGAGCATCTGTGGCAGAGCTGGGAATTGACTATGGGTCTCCTGGGTCCCAGGATGGCACCTTCTCTTCCAACCTCCTGCCCCCTTTGTCCCTGGTTCAGTGTGAGCTGTGAGAGCTCTCTGGGGCACAGGAGCTGGCTGGTGCCCAGATGGAACTACATTGCCTATTGCACATATCTCGCTTTTCCCAAACATTGAGTCTGCTGCTACAACCATACCAGGGCCCGCCAGGATCCTTGCAGCTGGTCAGTGCTAAGTTTTGAACTGTGCTAAGTAGGGAAGACAAAATAGATCTTCCATCAGTAGCGCAGCTCTGTGTTACTGGGGACTCACTGCTGGCTCAACCCAACCAGCCCTCCTCACACGGAGCCGGTAAATCCTCCAGCCCTGCTGTTCTCCTTTGTATTTCGGCAGTGCCCAGAGGGCTCAGTCCCGGATCAGGGCCCTGCAGTGCTAGACATTGTACACACACAGCCCGATTCCCCCCACGCTGGGTCTCCTGAATGGCTCCTGCCCGAAGGCGGGACGGCTCTATTCCTCACCCAATGTCTCCTGCTGGCAGAGATGCTCTGAGAGATGTCTATGCTCTGGGTCTCTGGGCTTCCCGGGCTGGGAGGCAAGCGTGGCAAAAGACAAAATAGATCTTCCATCACTAGCGCAGCTCTGTGTTACTGTGGACTCACTGCTCAGTTTGAACTGACTGTTTGTCGGTGAGTGTTTGACCCCGTGATTCCCCATAGGTTTGCAATATTGGGTTGGTTTTGTGGTTTTCGGTGGTGTTGCTGTTTGAGGGTGAGTTTGTGCCTGCCTGTGTCTGTTTCAAAACTAAACTCAGGATCATGTAACCCAGGAAGAAAGCCCCGAGCCAGTACTTAGTGCTGTGAATTCCAGGTGAGAGAGAGAGGGAGGTTTGGAGGAGGAAATCAAATACATCCAGAGGGGAGAATGCAAAAGATCTGCAACACGGCAGGCTGAGACTTTTATCTCTCCCCCCTCCCCCGAGAGAGGGAAACTGAGGCACGGAGTGATCTGATTCCCCTCCCCAAATTATTTTGCAAAGGAGGGGGACGGGGGCTCCTATCCAAACCAGTTCCCTTCCCATCAACTCTGCTTCCCCTGCTGCAAGACCACTGTAGGGGCTGAATATTTCCATTACTCTGGCTTATTCATTTGCCCTGCAACAATAAAATAGACCGGTTTTGGGGGGGAGGAATATCCCCCCCCCCAAAGCTGTGTGGACATTAAGTTTTTTTTGGGGGGGCCACGATAATATTCCGGATCGATCAAACACCCAGCTCAGCTTTCTAGCCATCCAGCAGCTCTAGGGCAGGGAAGGAAGGTGCTCTTGGTGCAGAGTGGTCGCAAAACAGGGGTGAATTTAGCGAGGGGGGGGTCCGGTTGAAATCCCACCCGATGCAGGCACACAGAATCGCTGGTGGCGCTAGGAGAGGCCAGGAGTGGAAGCAGGTGGCCCAGGGGTGGGGGGACATTTGCCCTCAGTCCTGGGCTCTGGGATGGACTAGGCTGGGTGGGTGGTGGGTTCAGTCTAGTCTTCCAGCCTGTTGCTCTCGCTGGGGTTTGTGGTTTTCATCTGGCTCCACCAGAAAGATCAAATAAGCCCAGTAGAAAAGGGGGGTGAGAGAGGCGGGAAGGGGTTTGTAAGGGGTTAAAGTGACCCATCAACGAAAGAGTAAAACCAGAGTTTGACTGGGTTTCCCCCCAGCCACCACTCCTGCAAACACTGGGCAAGGGGCAGCCCCATCCCCCACCGAGGCTATGGTGAGGGGCAGCAGGGGAGGAAGGAAGCCACATGTGATGGCAGTCCCCTCCCCCCCAGCACCCACTACCCCCTCTCCGGCCCCCAAACTCTGTCCCAGAGCCTGCATCCACCCCTCCGCACTCCCTCCCAGAGCCTGCACCCCTCCACCCATCCTGCACCCCACACCATGCCCCAGCCCGGACCCTGCACCCAAACTCTGTCCCACTCAGCCCTGGGCAAAGCTCTCCTTGGCTGGCTCTCAGCCCCTCTCCAAGGGTTGCAGCTGTCTGGAAGTGCCTGCCTTCCACACCTTCCTCATTCACACCTCATTCATTCAGGTCAATTGATTACAAAGTGGGGGGAAGATCTTATTCTACTTCTAGCAAAAAGACATTTTTCTTTTACCTTAATTATACTACCTTAGGGGCCAGCTATAACATTACCAAGGTTCAATACAAAGTCATATAAAAGTTATACAAAAATGCATAATGCAGCGATTTATCTACAACTGCACTGATTGACTGCTGTGTGCAGTAATATAGTGACCCCTGGGTCTTTGAATGAGGCTTTATACTTTGGGGGGGGCGAGCGGGTGGGCAAGCGGCGGGTGGGTAAAGAGGCAAGCAGTGAGCCAGCAGGGGTTCTAGGGGCGGGCATGGGGGTTTCTGGCAGGGGAGGGAGAAGGTGAAAGGAGGCAAGTGGTGGGTGGGGGACTGACTAGGAGGGATGCAGCAAGCCAGCGGGGGGCTCGGGGGTGAAGAGGGGTGTGATGGTGGGGCCGAGCGGGGAGGGGTCAGGTCCTATTTTACTGCTGTGATCTGGTCACCCGATGTGTGCCGTTTCTTCCCCCCCCCCCCCACGCCAAACTTCCTTTTCGGCCCACAGCTGTTTCGGCGGGGCGGCGCTGGGGAAGCAGGGTTTGTTTCCGCGGGCCAGGAGGCGCTGGGAGGTGGGGGGGAGGAGGGCACAATTTTATATTAATAAGGAAATATTTTATCAATTTTAATAAAATAAACATTATTGAAGAAAATCAGTTGTACAACTATCAAAATATAAATTATTTTCCTAATATGAAAGTGAAAATCAGCTAATTAATATATGATGCAATGTATGTAATATATAATTTTGTTATTATTTATATAGTCATGGAAAATAAATAATACATGGAAGAAATGAAAGGGTTCTTTTTAAGTGGCTTTTTTTTTAGTCATCCCTGCTGGCGCCCCGTCGAAACTGTTCAAATTGGGCCCCGCACTTCCTAAAGCCGGCCCTGGTGAAGCAGGCAATGTTTAGGGCACCTTTTCTAGCCCCCTCCTCATTCTACGGAGGTGAGCAGTGCAATCCTGAATAGGGCTGCTCAGTCGCTCAAGAAGATGCCGAGCTCCACTGCTGCTTCGGTCAGTGAGGAACGACCATTATGCCTGAGCCGCCTATGTGCAGGTCCGCGGCTACAGCTCCCAGTGTATCCACACCTGCTGCTTCGTCGCTCGCCCATCGCCACAGGACTTGATATGATGTAATATGATATGATATGATGTCGAGACTTGCGCGTGAATTGGATTAAAGTGAGGGAGAGTTGCGCGACGTCAGCCGCACTCTCTCTTCCCAGTTCCTATCTGTATCCAGTGGCAGGACAGAAGTCGAGACGGCTGGAGATAGGGCAGGGCGCAGTGGATGACCAGGACGCCTACGTGTCTTGTCGTGCTCTTAAGCGTTCCACAATGCTTGCTGTCATCGCCTTCCTGACCATTGAACCAGGTTGAACCAGGTTGCCTCAGTCAGCCGGATCCAGCCTTCACATGCAATGGGTAGACAGGCCCTAACTCACCGAGAGTCTCATACTCATCAGCTACCCTCACCTGGTTTAGCCCGCCAGTCGAGACGGTCTCCGGGGTGTGGCCGCTGTCGCATCCTGACAGCTACTTGGAGCCACAGGTGGGAGCTGGGTGTTGTCAAGTGGGGACCAAAGTGGATGAGCTACTCCTAGGAGTACGACTGCTCCCCCATCAGAGGTACTACCCCTCCCTGACAACCCCATGTGAGTAGGTAACCGCTCGATAGCTTTCATCACCATATAGTTTTTGACAGGTTTCCACGCCCCGTCCCCATTGCCGGCGCCGTCCCCATTTTTCTGTGTTTGGCCGGGGTAAGGTTGCGTGCTTGTGTTTTGACATATTTAGAGAAAAAGTATGAAAGACTAGAAAGAGAGGCTGTAAGGGGTTTGCAGCTCCCTCCCCGTCCGTCTGGGCGGGAGACAACGCCCCTCGCTATGATACTTCTGGGATACCTTGGTTCAGGGGAAAATTAGCTCAGTGTTAATGGTTCAGGCCTGCAGTCAGACCCAGCAAAGACAGAGAGTCTGTGTCGCAGGGCAACGATTCACCGGTGAGGGATGATCTCTTCCGGCCTCTAAGTGCCCTCTACAGGCTGGTGTCTCGCCTGCCGCTGGTCCCGGTGTACCTCCCAGACCCCGGTGCCCCTCTACGTCAGGCTCCTGCCCCCGGCAGTAACCCACTATCTGGGTGTCCAGGGGCCCAGGGGAACCCCCAACCCTCTAACTACACCTTGCCTCAGTGGCTACTGCCAGTCACTGTCTAGCCCCCGCTCACTGGGGCGGACTGCAGTATATAAACCACGCATCATCGGCAAGGGGGGTTGGACCAGCTGCCTCTGCCTATCTCTGGGCTGCCCCTCTGCAGCCCGAGTACCTTTTGTAGGCCTTTATCTAGGCCTGCAGCCTGGGGTTTTGCCCAGAGCCCTCAATCAGGGCTGGGTCAGAGCCGCTGCCGCCCTGCAAAGGAGCGATCGTCGGGTACCAGGTACCGGGGCAAGCGACTCGCTGGGCAGCCTCTGGAGGCCGTCTCAGCCCGGGGCACGGTCTGAGTGGGCAGGGACAGCGAGAGAGGGAGGGAGCATCAGCGGGCATCATCCAGGTGTCATTATCCATCTCTACTGCCCCTCCCGGAGCGCCGACTCCTGCCCCAGAGCGAGGGGCACCTCGCCCCCACTCTCCAGCTCCTCCCTGGCCCTCCCTGAGCTTTCCCCCTTTATGGCCAGTTGGGAGATTAAAACTACTCAATCCCTCCTGTCTGCAGCATTGCATAAATCTTGCTGCGTGCCCGGGTGCTGCGGGCTCTGACCCAGTTCCTGCCTGGCACAGCATGCGGCTCCGTGCCCCTGCGCTGCGGGCTCTGACCCGGCTCCTGCCTGGCGCAGCATGCGGCTCCGTGCCCCTGCGCTACGGGCTCTGACCCGGCTCCTGCCTGGCGCAGCATGCGGCTCCGTGCCCCTGCGCTGCGGGCCCTGACCCGGCTCCTGCCTGGCGCAGCATGCGGCTCCGTGCCCCTGCGCTGCGGGCTCTGACCCGGCTCCTGCCTGGCGCAGCATGCGGCTCCGTGCCCCTGCGCTGCGGGCTCTGACCCGGCTCCTGCCTGGCGCAGCATGCGGCTCCGTGCCCCTGCGCTGCGGGCTCTGACCCGGCTCCTGCCTGGCGCAGCATGCGGCTCCGTGCCCCTGCGCTGCGGGCTCTGACCCGGCTCCTGCCTGGCGCAGCATGCGGCTCCTGTCATGGAGTGTGGGAGGGCTGTGGCCTACAGGCAGGCAGGCAGAGCAACAGAAGGTCCATTTGCCTGGCCATTGATCAGGGTGGGGCAGCAATCAAGTAGGGGGGCTCCTGCCTACAGTCCAGCAGAGCTGTGGCAGTCTAGGGGAGGTTATCTCTCTGGTGGGAGAGTCAGCACAACCGTCTGGCGTCCGGATTCAGGTGGGAGCCAGACCAATGCAGGCCTCCTGACAACCAGGTGGGGAGGCTACCACTCCTGATGGTGGGTTGCCAGGGGTAGGGGAACCCAGGCCCTCCCACTCACCTACGTCCCATCCCAGGGCCCTAATAGAAGCAGAGTGGCCTGCCACTGGGTCAGCGGGGAAAATCCGACTGCAACACACTGGCCGGCTTGTAGTCAATGACACAGCTGAATCTGATTCGGCTTCCCTGGACTCCTTCCTACACGACCATTCTTTGTGTACATAGGTTCCAGGGTTGTTGTTTGCTTCGGACCACGAAAAAGTTCAAGGAGCTGAGATTACAGAAAAGTCCCATAAAATGTAAAAGGGCTTAAAGCCAATGGGGTTCTCTCTCTCCCTCTTTCTCTCTCCACATACACCACATCTATCTATCTATCTATCTATCTATCTATCTATCTATCTATCTATCTATCTATCTATCTATCCCCATACACCCCCATCTATCTATCTATCTATCTATCTATCTATCTATCTATCTATCTATCTATCTATCTATCCCCATACACCCCCTCTATCTATCTATCCCAATACACTCCCCCTATCTATCTATCTATCTATCTATCTATCTATCTATCTATCTATCTATCTATCTATCTATCCCCATACACTCCCCCTATCTATCTATCCCCATACACCCCCTCTATCTATCTATCTCCATACGCCCCCTCTATCTATCTATCTATCTATCTATCTATCTATCTATCTATCTATCTATCTATCTATCTATCTATCCCCATACACCCCCTCTATCTATCTATCTAATCTATCTATCCCCATACACCCCCTCTATCTATCTATCTATCTATCTATCTATCTATCTATCTATCTATCTATCTATCTATCTATCCCCATACACTCCCCCTATATATCTATCCCCATACACCCCCTCTATCTATCTCTATCCTGACAGAGACCCCGAGGGGCTGACAGAGCTGCAAGACGCCGGGGTCTCCGACGAGCTGGTGGGGCTGCCACTAGCCGTCTACCCCAGCGAAGCAAACAACAACCCTGGAACCCATGTACACATGGAATCGAATGTAGGAAGTAGCCCAGGGAAGCCAAATCAGATTCAGCTGTGTTATTGACTACAAGCCGGCCAGCACGTTGCGGTTGGACTTTTGCCGCTGACCCAGTGTCGGACAACTCCACTGCAGTTAGGGCCCTGGGCTGGGACGCAGTGGAGCGGGAGGGCCTGGGTTCCTCTACCCCCACCACCCCAACGTCAGGAGTGGTAGCCTCCCCACCTGGTTGTCAGGAGGGCTGCATTGGTCTGGCACCCGCCTGAATCCGGATGCCAGACAGTTGTGCGGACTCTCCCACCAGAGAGCTAACCTCCCCTAGACTGCGACAGCTCTGCCGGACTGTAGGCCAGAGCCCCCCTACTTGCTTGCTGCCCCGCCCTGATCAAGCGCCAGGCAAATGGATCTTCTGGTGCTCTACCTGCCTGACCGTAGGCCAGAGCCCCTACTCAGTTGCTGCCCTGCCCTGATTGATGGCCTTGGGCAAACAGACTCTCTACCATTACTTGGCCTGACTGCAGGCTAGAACCATTAACACTGAGCTAATTTTCCCCTGAACCAAGGTACCCGGAAGTATCATAAATAGTATAAGGGCCCTACCATCAATCAAACCCTAACCCCGCCGCTTGACCCCTTAAGCCCCGCCCCTTTACCCCTTGGTCCCTCCCACCTGTCACCGGAAGTCCTCCCCCACTACCCTCTACCAATCAGGAGGGGTTTTGTCCCGAAAGAACCACCCCGAGAGGAGATTTTGACCAATCAGGGGGACTTCCGGGGCGGGGGTGACCCATCTGGAAGTGGGTCGTGTGACCCCTCTAAGAACTCCCCCCACCACCCTCTACCAATCAGGAGGGGTTTTGTCCCGACAGGACCTCCCCGAGAGGAGATTTTGACCAATCAGGGTGACTTCTGGGTTGGGGTGACCCCTCCGGAAGGGAGTCGTGTGACCCCACTAAGAACGCCTCCCAAGGCCCTCCGCCAATCAGAGTGCAGCACCATTACCCCATAAGTCCCAGCGCCAGACAGAGGAGGCGGCCATCTCTTACCAAGGACACGTGTTTTCGAAAGCGCGGAAAGGCTGCTGAGAGGAAACATGGACTCCTTCACTACCCCCGTGAGAACTTCGGACTTTGTTTTAGCCCCAACCGTCTTTGACCTTGTGTGGAGCAGGCGTTACATCAGCGACAGTTCCGAGGAGGAGGAGGGAGCGACCGAGGGGAGCCCTTTGGCCCAGCCGTTGCTGGATACGCCGGAACCCGACCCCGAAACCCTCGTGAGACACCCCGATGAGCATGGCGGTCTCTCTTTGTCCACCCCCTCAGAGGTAGAAGGCGTAAAAAAGTCATGCGGACTATTGTACGCGTTGCTGTTTATGCTATCCTTAAACACTGCCTTAGGGAAAAGCTTTTTGAAGATTGTGAGGGCTGTGTCATAGATGTGCCAGGCCAAAGGCACCATGATTGTGTGACTTGGACTTCAGTGGATATAAACTGCAAGCTCCGGGGCCTGTGTGCTGAGCTGTGTTTGGAAAGCTTATTAAACACTGTTGTTGCCATAGGTTATGGTATGCAATGTCTGTGCCTAACCCAAGAACATTTAGCGCAAGGGGTGACCTTGATAAATGCTGTGCAATTCAGTGCAGACCCTGACCATGTTCTAAGGAAAATGACCAAACCGGAAGATGCCTGCTTAGAGCATTATCTTGACCGTCTAGTCCGCACAAAGAGTTACAGAACCCTGCTTAAGAAAAAAACTATTTGTAAGAAATCTAAAAGGATTAAGTTAGAGAATGGTGAGGGGACAAACATGCGATATAAAACTTGGTAGCTGTAAATTTTTTAAAAAGGGGGGTTTGTGACTATTGTGTTTTGTTAGAAGGCCTTTGGCCTTTAAGTGAGCTAAAAAGTTTTAATGAAGCATCTTGGTTTTGTTTTCAAGAAGCTGTATGTTTTTTAAATAAAAAAAATAATTGTTTGTGAGAATTAGCTCTTGTGTTTTTTGTGTATGTGTATAGCAAAAAGCTGAAATGTATGTTGTGGTGGGGAAGGGGAAAAAATCCTAAAAATGTGCTTACAATAAAACAACCAAGGCTAGTTCAGACATGTGTCTGAGTACAATAGAGTTAATATGGAGATATACTTATCTCATAGAACTGCCTTTACTAGTAGGGCCAAATATTGATTTTGCCCCAGAGCCCTAAGTGGTCCTCTCAAGGCTTGAACTCACAACCCTGGGCTTAGCAGGCCAAGCCACTGAGCTATCCTTAGTCTGTTGAACTGAATGGGGTTTTAACCACACACACCCAGACAAAATGGTTTCACTATCCCAGATCACAAAAGGGAATGCTATGGGAGGGGTGATTAAATTAACCTGTTAGCAACTATGCTGAAGTTTTGTTTGAAACAATGGGCTAAGAGGGTATAAAAACCTCAGGTATGCAGCAGGTTGTCCTTTTTCAACAGAAAACTTTCTTGGATAGCTGCTGGACTGCAAAAAGAGGTAAGACTTGCTGTCTTTAACTCTGAAACTATATATTATATAAGGCCACTCTTTGCCCATGCTGTCTTAGTAAATAATGGTGCCTATGTTTATTGCAGTGTGATCTGTTAGCATGGAACCAGTAACTTGAAACTGCATTTCACCACCAGGCCAAGGTAAAAACCATTTTAACTATAGTTGTGCTTAATACTGTTGAATTAAAAAAAAAAAAAAAAGTATTACACAGGCTGTATAGGGATTTGGTGGTAATACTAACTAACATTTTTGCTTGTTCTTGAACCTGAAGGCTCAAGCACACATGAGGGGGAACAGAACAACCATGTGCCTGCAACACTTTATCCCATAGTGAAAGGTAACTTTATTTTTTTTTTGCAACAAGCTTTTAAAATGCATATGGGTTTTTGAAAAGTATATGGCTGCAAACTTGGTTTGATGTGTTTTATAAAGCTGCTGGTGTGTGGGGGGGGGGGGCTGTGCAAGGCATAGTTTTTTTTTTTTTTTAAAGTACTTGGCACAGGGGTTTTGTTTTTTTTACTGTGCATAATGTGATGGGTTTTTAAAATGGGGTGGATGCTACTAACTAAACCAAAGGCACATGGCTGGGGGTCAGAAAAAACCATGTGGCTTTTAAATGCATGTGGGGTTTTTGAAAAGTATTGGGTGCAAACTGTGGGTTTTAATCTGATAAACTCTTTTCAGAGTACATAAAATTACACCTCCGTCAGAAACAAGAGGCTTCAGGGTATCCCAGTTGGTGCCCAGACGAGGAAAAACAAAATAAGTACATTAGCGATTTCTACCAGAAAGAAGGCGTGCATTTACGCCAACACGAGATCAGATCAAACCCTGTTAAACGCCAAATCGCTAAACTGTTTTTTTAAATTCTCTGTGGGGTAAATTCGGCCAAAGATCCAACCTACCCAACACCAGCATCGTGAGAGACCCTGACGAACTCTTGCAGTACCTGTTCTCCCCCAATTATGAGGTTTCATCCTGCGAGTTTATCGATGATGAAACAGCGTGCGTGTCGTGGAAGCACGCAAAAGAACGGTACTCTGTCTCTGGCAATACCAATGTTTTCATAGCCTGTTTCACCACCGCTTATGCCCGCTTAGAATTATACAGCCTCCTAGACGGTTTGCAAGAGCGGTGCCTGTACCACGACACTGACTCGGTGATATTTGTGAAAAGGGAGGGTGACTGGAATCTCCCTCTGGGGGATTATTTAGGGGACTTCACGAGCCTAATCACCGAGTTTGTGTCGGCAGGCCCAAAAACCTATGGGTATAAGCTGTCGGGTGGAAAGGCCTGTATGAAAGTCAAAGGTATTACCTTAAATGTAGACAAAAACCCTTAAAAAGACACAAAAAGTGGTTTACAACAAGAGGGTCTTTGGAGAAGGTTTTAAAACCCTGCCCTACGGCTTTTGGAAAAAGCAATCCACTTAAAGGTTTGTTTAAAAATTCTTTCCCCCGATCGGTTTGTAATTTTTGAGGCACGCGACCTTCACTGAAAATAGCTTTAAAGGCCTTGGATACCTCACCACTCGTCTTGTCTTTTAGGCCTAAGGCCCAGGCATATTTGGATAGAATGTCTATCACTGTTAAGATGTACTTAAAACCGCTGTTGTGTTTGGAGAACCGGTGCATATCCACCAAATCTGCCTGCCACTGCGCATCCACCTCTGAAACAATGGTCTTGTTTCTTTTAAAACGTATTCGAGCTGGTTTGTGTAAAGTGTAAGCATCCTGGTCTGAAAGCCATGCTGTTACCTGTCTTCTGTTTAAAGTTTTACTATGCTTTCTGGCCGCTTGAAAAAGAGGGTTGACCCCGCCAAAGCTCCCAACTTCCCCGGGGGGGGTTAATATATTTTCTTTAACAGCGCCGTCTGTGTAGACATGACTGTTACTGGTACCGTCTTTTACTACCACGAGTATGAAAGGGGACACATTCATATTGACACATTTAAATAAGTTTTATTAATCGCCTGGTTTAACACGACCTTTTACAGTCACCTATAAAATGGATGCCATGACCCCTACCATAAGGGAGTCTCAGATGGTTCATTCTTCCATTTTGTCCTTTTCGGCTTGAGATCTGTATCTCAGACATGAGCAAAAGCAGCTGACGCACGATATGTTTACTCCCACAGGGCTTCCAATGTGTAAGTTCTTAAAGGCCTCTAAAAAGGCAGCGTCGACCTGTTGAGAGATTTTCAGAAAAGAAACCGTGTAAGCACCCTCACTGCTTGTTTTTTTTTTTTAACTTATGCAACCCCCGGTTCCTACCCCATTACCCACCCCTCCTCGACCGCCGCTTCTTAAGCATTCATTTACCTGAGCGCCATCTTTTCCGTTCGCTTTGTCCGCCAGTGCCTCCCCCGAGCCGCGATCGCCTTCCACCTCTGAGGGGGTGAAGAAAGAGAGGCCGTCACGTTCATCGGGCTGTCTCACGAGGGTTTCGGGGTCGGGTTCTGACGTATCCATCAATGGCTGGGTCAAAGGGTCCTCCTTGGAACTGTCGCTGATGTAACACCTGCTCCACACAAGGTCAAAGACGGTTGGGGCTAAAACAAAGTCCGAAGTTCTCACGGGGGTGGTGAAGGAGTCCATGTTTCCTCTCAGCAGCCTTTCCGCGCTTTCGAAAACACGTGTCCTTGGTAAGAGATGGCCGCCTCCTCTGTCTGGCGCTGGGACTTATGGGGTAATGGTGCTGCACTCTGATTGGCGGAGGGCCTTGGGAGGCGTTCTTAGTGGGGTCACACGACTCCCTTCCGGAGGGGTCACCCCAACCCAGAAGTCACCCTGATTGGTCAAAATCTCCTCTTGGGGTGGTTCTTTCGGCACAAAACCCCTCCTGATTGGTAGAGGGTGGTGGGGGGAGTTCTTAGAGGGGTCACACAACCCACTTCCAGACGGGTCACCCCCGCCCCAGAAGTCCCCCTGATTGGTCAAAATCTCCTCTCGGGGTGGTTCTTTCGGCACAAAACCCCTCCTGATTGGTAGAGGGTAGTGGGGGGAGTTATTAGAGGGGTCACACGACCCACTTCCAGACGGGTCACCCCTGCCCCGGAAGTCCCCCTGATTGGTCAAAATCTCCTCTCGGGGTGGCCCTATCGGGACGAAACCCCTCCTGATTGGTAGAGGGGGGGGGGAGTTCTTAGAGGGGTCACATGACACACCTTGCTTCCGGTCAGGTGGCACCTTGACCCTGGAAGTAATACCCCCATGGGGTGGGACTTCTGGTGACAGGTGGGAGGGGTCAAGGGGCTAGGGTTTAATTGATGGTAGGGCCCTTATACTACTATCATAGCAAAGGGCGTGGTCTCCCGCCCAGACGGACGGGGAGGGAGCCGTGAACCCCTTACAGTCTCTCTTTCTACTCATTCATACTTTTTCTCTAAATATGTCAAAACACAGGCACACAACCTTCCCCCGGCCAAACACAGAAAAATAATACAAAATAAATTTTCAAAATGGCCGACAGCGCCAAAAACATACACAACCGGAAATGGGGACAGAGGGCGGGACGTAAATGCTACACAGTGCATGGAAACCTGTCAAAAAGTACATGGTGATGAAAGCTATCGAGCAGTTAACTACTCACATGGCTGCGCAGGGCAGGCGGCCAATGGGGAAGAAGCCATGCTCTGGTACGAAGCTCCCAGGGAAGGGAGGCTGGCTTTTCCCAGAGCTAGGGCAGCTGGGCAGCTTCAATGACCGGGCTCTCCTTAGTACACGTTGTTCTTATCCAATGAAAAAATGTGCATAGGCTGCAGCGGGCTGGAGGGTGGTTCTTGAACGCCTCCAGGATGAAGATGGTCTGATAAGCCAGGCTTTGGACCGAGGAGTTGCTGTCCTCCTGCAAGCCTTTGAGGTCTAAGATTGAAAGGAAGGAAATGGGGGTCAGAGCCACAGCGCTCTGGAGAGCCCCAGCAGCCCAAGCCAGCGCTGTACCTCTCGGCCTGTGACAAGGAGGCAGCAGGCTGGGAGGCGGGAGGCAAGGGACTAGCAAGAACAACCAGCAACCCTCACTAAACATCCCTGCTGCCCTCCACAAATGGGGGAGCCTCCAGACACAGGCAAGAAGTCCCAATGAACCCCATTCACTCACTATTTCTAGGACTGCCCCGTCCCTGCAGTATCTGAGCACCTCATCCCTGCCTGTATTTACCCTCCGCCTTCCCCCCAATGCACAGATGGGCACTTAGGTCCAGAGAGGGGGAGAGTCACAAAGGGGGCTTGGGCATTGTTAGGCTATGCCTAACTTTAGGTGCCCTGCTGCCATCCAGGAAATGCTGAGGAGGGAGCTCAGCCATTCTCTAGCTCTGGTTGGGAGGCCCAGCTGTGAACCTGCTCTGGGAGTGAGGAGTCTGATCTATATCACTCCCCCCCCCCCCGCCATTCGCCAACAAATTTGGAGATGCTGCTCTGCCCTGCGCTGCCCAGGGGTCCGGGCACGAAGCAAGGAGGTAGGTGACCGGACGTCACCTCGGCCTCATTTGGAGCAGTGGCTTGACCCCAGGCACCCCACGTGGAGGTGACTGCTCCAAACACTGGGCTAGTGAGTGCAAGGGGGGAGGCAGCACCCCACCTCGGCTGTGTTTGGGGGGGGGGGCAATCGTCTGCAAAGGCCAGCCAGCTCAGGCCCAGTTTGGGGATCTGCCAGGCCGCAGCTCTCAGGTCAGGGCTAAGTGCCTGGCACATGCCAACCAGCAGACATGACAGGGTGAGGGGGCAGCTGATCAGGGGTTTGGGGATCTACATTTTGCATCCCTTTGTGGCTCTCGCCCGAGATCATGTTGCTGGTGTTGGAGATCGAACCCAGCCCATGGCCCTGGGCCGTTCATCCCCCTAGCGCTCAGTGCTCAAAGCAGGTACCACTCACCGTTGCAGATGGCATCCAGCTTGTCCTGGCTCCTCTGGTCCAGCTGCCGGGCAGTGAGCCCTACACATACAAACAGCTCATCACATCCCCGCATCCCCAGCGAGGGTGTCAAATGTCACCCTCCAAGCAACCCCTCGCTTCCCCCGCCCCTCGCTGGCCAGGACGCGCTCCCAGGTCCCCAGGGGAAAGGGTGAGTCCCCAGGGATGGTTACAGGGCTGGTTGCCAAAGGAGAGCACAGCACCTTGAGGGTCCACTACCAAGTGCCCATGGTGGGGTATGGGGGGGGGGAGAATGGGGACTGCATGGGGAGCAGTGGGGTTAGAGGGGGCCCATCAGCCGATCAGGGCAGTTTGGGGTGAGCTTGCTCCTGCGGACTTCTGACACCCTTGATCCTTCATTAGACAATCAGGAGCCCAAGGGTTACTTCTCGCTGCTGGCAGGGACTGAGGAGAGCCTGGGACCGGATCCAGCCCCCCTGCTAAAGGGACCCCTGCTCTGTGTTTACCTATGAACATGATGGCCACTTCTCTAATTGGAGCCTGTGGGTTCTCCAGAAAGGCCATGGTCTGGCACAGAAAGTTGTTGGCTCTCCACTTGTAGCGCGTCAGCTAGGACCAGAACAAGGGAGCACAAGGTTATTAAAGGCCTTTCCGTCCTGCAGGCCGGGTTCCAGGTGTGTGGAGCGCATGTCCTGTTTTCACCCCTCCTTCCTGTGCTGGGGGGATCACGCAGAGGGACTACACCCAGGGCCAGGAGTGGTCCCGGGGCTGGGGCTCAGTGTGGGCACAGAGCCGGGCAATGGGGGGTGCCCTATCCACCGATTCCCCCGCTCCTACCAGCGAGGGCTGCGCAGTGAATGACCTGAGGGCTCCCTCACCAGGCAGTCACAGCTTTGCCAGGTATCCTTGTGCTGGATGAAGCCACCGAGCTGGTGCCACTTCAGGAATTCCGCAGCACTGCTGAGGGTGTCCCAACACACCTGCAAAACAAGTGGGGCCAGGGCGAGCCGGCCACGGTTACGGGAGCTGGAAGCCACTAGCCTCGTTACCCGGAGGCCGTGCGTGCTGAACGCTTCCCGGCCCCAGGTTGCTTGCGGAAGGGCGGCGGTGTGGCTAAGGCAATGGCTGGAGACCTGACTCAATTCCCAGCTCTCCCTGCGGGAACTCAGGCAAGTTGCTGAGGCCCAGGGGTGCAAAGGGATTTAGGTGCCTAATGCCTATGGGTGATCAATACTTTTGAGGCGCTAGGCCTCATGCTGTGCCTCAGTTCCCCACCTCATGGTGAGTAGGAGGGTGAATTCATTAGTGCTGGTGGCATTTGGCTCCCAAGTGATGGTGGCCATGAGCGCTAGCATGTGCAGACACACCTGGGGCGGGGGGGCGCGGCTTGGGCATCTCATGTCTAGTACGGGCTGTCCGGGCCGCTTGGCCAAGGGCACACTGGGTCCTGTGCACCATCTGGAGACTGGGTAGCCCTGCACCTGGTAGGGGCCACGGCCAGGGTTGTGCTCTTCCCACCAGCACAGCCAGGGAATGTGCGGAGGCCAGTGGCTGTAGGAGTGGTGAGGCGACCCCTCCCCCCACACAATCTCTCTGCCTGGCTGCAGGGGGGGAGCGTTGGGCTCAGAGGATGCAGGGAAGACTCAGCAGTTGGGTGGGGCGCCATGGTCATGGCCAGGAATTATTTGGGGGCAGGTCTCTGGCCTGTGTTATACAGGAGGTCACAGTGGTTCCGTCTGGCCTTAGAATCCATGCATCATCTGGAGAAGGGCAGATGTGCATGTGGACAGGGCACTAGCTGACAGGTCAGAGGAGGGCTCTTGGTACCTGTTCATTGTCCTTCAGAAAGGCATCTATGCACTCCAGGGCCTCTCTCTCATTCAAGTATAGCCCCTTCAAGCAGGAGGATGGTGAATCTGATCAAAGACAGAGCAGTGGTAATACCTGGGTCTGCCAAGCTGCAGGCTGGGTGACAGAGATCTTAGAGAAAACCCTTGTCCCCACTCCCGCCCCAGCAGGGGAGCAGCCCCGATGCACGGCAGGGTCTGGCACAGCAATCCCTGGCTTCCCCACCTCTTTGCTGCCCAGCCCAGCAAAGACCCAGTCGGAGCCCTGGTTCCCAGCGGCCACCCCACTTCCCCACCCAGCATGCAGGCTCAGTCTGGGGATTTGGGGAGCGCCACACCTGGAAGGAGGGACGATGTCAGGCCATGAGGGGTGTCCCCAGTCTCCGGGCCATTGCTGGAGGGGGCAGAGGGACTGGGAGTGAATCGGTCTGGTCCTTGCGGCAGGAGAGGGAACAGCTGCCCAGTCTGCATGGGATATGGGGACCCAGAGCCTGCCCGTTCTGCTTGTTCTGACTGCCTCTCCTGCCACAGCCACTGGGTGTAACCTGGGCAGGCACTGGGCTCCCATCGTCAACACTCCCCCCCCAAATGCCCTGTGCTGCGACATGCTACAAAGGAGCCAGCCAGCAGATGGGGCTGCAACATCAGGGAGCATCTTATGCTCTGGCCGGCGCCCTGCAATTCTAGGCTTTAAGGACCCACGGTGCACCGAGCATCCCCTTCGACTGGTGGAAAACATCCTCCGACCCTGCAGCGTGACAGATCGGGGTGGGCGATTCAGTCAGTCTCCACCTGATGCTTCTGCCGCCGCCCCAATGCCCCGATCAGCTTTAGTGGCTGCAGCTGCTGCCAGCAGGAGGGGCCATTCCCCCCTGCCTGGGTTTTCCTGTCTGTCTCTCCATCTCGTGGCAACCCAGAGCAGTACAAGGTCTATGGAGTCTTCTCCCCCCAGTGACACCCTAGTCTTGCCACCCAACCCCCACAGGGGCCAAGCCCCACCCCAATGCAGGGCCATGGCCCCAGCCATTTTTGCAGCCCCCTCCGCCCACCCAGAAGGCGCCCACTCACCGGCACAGAAGGCCTGAGGCACACACAGCCCCTGCTGCTGCCATGGCCTCTTCCGCCGACTCTTCCCTGGGGGAGGTTTTGTCTCCTCCCAGGCGCGCCTGGGCTCTGGGCGGCCCTCCTCAGCCATCCTACAAGGAGCCAGGACAAGGCATTGCTTGTGAGTGACGAGAGGCAATTGCCCCATTCAGCATCAGGGCCAGCCCAGTTATTTCTGTCCCACCAGCACCTCCAGATGCAGCTGAGCTCAGGGCCCTGTTGCACCAGGTGCTACAGACAATCGCTGGGCTGGAGGGCTCAGACTCTAACTAGCCAAGGCAGCCAGCAGGGAAACAAGGGAAGGAATGTGCTCAAAGTCACCCAGGATTAGAACCCAGGGCTCCGAACTCCCAGGCCAGCAGCCCATCCCACAGGCCAAACAGCCTCCTCTGGGTCACTCCCACCTCTCCTTCTCCTGGTTCACAAGCTGCACAGCAGACAGGCTGGATCCAACCACTCAGGATTCTTCCTGCCCAATGAAATGACCCTGATCCCTTCCCCCAGGAATATTGGGGCCGTGGCAGTTCGCAGGTGAGCGAGGCCAGCGGGGTGGGGGAGCTGGGGCGGGCTCGTGAGCAGCAGGAGTTGCTCAGACACACCCGTGAAGGGGCAGGAGCAGAAGGCAGGAGAGCGGCAGGGAGGCTGGTACCTTCTCATCTAACCTCGGTGTGGTTGGCGATGCAATGGAAAAGCAGAGGCGGGCAATAGAAGATTCTCCTGCCTGGAGTCAGGAGTGGGCAGAAGCCAGCGTGTATATGGGCCACCCACTTTCTGCTGCCGGTGGCGGAGCTGAAATGGCCGGATCAGCTTTCCCAGCGGCACGTGCCAGCTCTCGCTCTGTCAGAGACAAGCCTGGCAGTGAGGGGATGAGGCTTTGGCAGCCACCAGGGGGCATGTCACAATGGGCAGGCGAGTCCCAGCCCAGACTAGTTCTGGCCTCGCCAGGGCTTTAGAGCCTCTCCTTCCCCACCGGGGTCATGGGAGGGACCTTCCGCTCCCCACAGTCACAGACTTTAGGCCGGAAGGGACCGCTGGGCTCATCTAGTCCCAGCTCCTGCAGACCCCAGGCCAGAGCCCCCCCCCCCCCCATCCATACAGCTGGAGCCGGGGGGGGGGGGGTGTCTCCGGATCCCCGAGTGGGAGAATCAGTTCCATCCCGGTTCCTCCTCCTTGTGACAGCGCAGAACAGGGGTTCCCGAACGCTCCCCTCCCCCAGCTCCCAGCCCACGCGGGCGGCTCTTTGTGCCTGCCCAAGCTGCTGGGCGCCTTGGCCGTAGGATGTAAAATGGCCCCATCTCTGCTTCCCCTCCCACCGCGGCAACAACACAAAAGCTGCTTTAAGAGCAGCCCCCCATCCCAGCTGAGTCTCAGGCCTTGCTAGCCGCTCAGTGCCACGGCAGCCCCAGGAGATGATTGCTGCGGGAGTCTCGGCCCAGGGGGAGGCAGTGACTCCTAGAAGCAGGGAGAGCAGCAGCACCAGAGATCAGGGAGTCTGGCAATGCCAGTGGCTGGCTGGGGTCTGACAGCCCAGGCACCCAGAGCAGACTGTCAAAGGCCAAACCCCTCTCACCACCGGTTCTGTAGCTCCCCCTTGCTTTTGGTCTGTCTTAGGCACCATCCTGGCCCTCATCCCCGTGGCATCAGAGCACTGTCCAACCTCGATTGCATTTATTCTAACCGCCCCCTGCAGGGCAGGGCCTGGCTGCTACCCCCACTGAACAGACAGGGAACTGCAGCACAGAGGGAATAAGGGATTTGCCCGAGGCCACGCAGAGCATCTGTGGCAGAGCTGGGAATTGACTATGGGTCTCCTGGGTCCCAGGATGGCACCTTCTCTTCCAACCTCCTGCCCCCTTTGTCCCTGGTTCAGTGTGAGCTGTGAGAGCTCTCTGGGGCACAGGAGCTGGCTGGTGCCCAGATGGAACTACATTGCCTATTGCACATATCTCGCTTTTCCCAAACATTGAGTCTGCTGCTACAACCATACCAGGGCCCGCCAGGATCCTTGCAGCTGGTCAGTGCTAAGTTTTGAACTGTGCTAAGTAGGGAAGACAAAATAGATCTTCCATCACTAGCGCAGCTCTGTGTTACTGGGGACTCACTGCTGGCTCAACCCAACCAGCCCTCCTCACACGGAGCCGGTAAATCCTCCAGCCCTGCTGTTCTCCTTTGTATTTCGGCAGTGCCCAGAGGGCTCAGTCCCGGATCAGGGCCCTGCAGTGCTAGACATTGTACACACACAGCCCGATTCCCCCCACGCTGGGTCTCCTGAATGGCTCCTGCCCGAAGGCGGGACGGCTCTATTCCTCACCCAATGTCTCCTGCTGGCACAGATGCTCTGAGAGATCTCTATGCTCTGGGTCTCTGGGCTTCCCGGGCTGGGAGGCAAGCGTGGCTGTCTCCGGGCGGTTCTGCTGACTCTCCAGCAGCTGCACTTCAGGTGTCCTAATGCAGCCCTAGTCCTCTCCAGCGCTCAGGGGCACTGTCCTGGCATCGGACTGTCCTGGTAAATAGAACAATGGCTCCTGGCACCCTGAGAATGCCTGTTCCCCCGGCAACCTCAGTGCCATTTCCTATGGAAGTGATGGTGTCAGTAAAGGTGATGGAGGTGGTCAGGCCTAGTGGCTGGAGCTGGACTCAGGGGGCGGGGCAGGGCATGGGTGGAGCAAGGCTGCAGCGAGACCAGGGCTGGAGTAGGACTAGGAACAGGGCTGGAGCAGGCTCAGCCTGTTGCCTATGTCAGGCAGGAGCGAGTTCCTGGCCCTGGAGTGATGTTGAGCAGACTGAGCTGCTGCTGTGAGACTGATATACCTGCTCTGGGAGTCACAAGGCCAGTTCCTGGCTTGTGGATTAGCTGGAGCCCAGCACAGGAGGGAATCAGCACCTTACAGATGGCTCCCGGGGCGCTTGGCTCCCGGCCCCGCTGGGTATTGACATGCCAGGTGCAGGGGGTGAGGTGCAGCGCCAGGGAGGAAATTGGGGAGGCAGGAGCACTGAGGTGGGGCTGAGCGGGCAGGTGCTGAGGCGCTGCGGCTGGCTGGCCAGCAGAGAGGAGGAGCAGCAGCTCGGCTCTGGAGGGCCCAGCTGCAGCTCCACACAGGGCGCTGCCAGAGCCTGGCAGGCGGCTGGCTGAAGTGGCACTTTGTGATCTGGCACGGGCGGGAGCTAGCTCCCCACATCTGAACGCTCCGCAGCGCCGGTGGATTCAGATCCAAACCAGGATCTGGCTCCAAATTCACAGCTGGCCCCTTCCCCCGATCTGGAGCGGCCCGCACCGTGTGGGGGTGGTTGATTTCACAAGAGAGGTGGCTTCCCACAGACTCTCCAACTCCCTCACTGTGACGAAGTGGGACTGTTCTTAATGTTTCCTCTGAATACTGTAGGGGTGCCTCAGTTTCCCCTATGCATTTCTTAAGTCTCTAGGTGGGGGGATAAAGGCCAGTGTGCATAAATGGCCAACACTCTGTCTCCTGGCAACTAATGGCCGGGGCCCTTCCCCCCTGCAAGGGGATAGCTAAAGGTGTTGGAGAACAAAGATCAGGTGACCTCCTGGCCCGGGAAAGAGACAAAGGCCAGAGAGAAGGGGCTGGAGAGTTTCAGTTTGGAGCTGGCTGGGGATTAGGAGTGAAGTGCAGATGTGGGTGTCTGGCTCACTGCCCCCAAAATGGACCCAGCTGATGGGTCCTTTTCTCTGTACCTACAAGCTGTTTTAGACCATGTTTCTATCATCTAATAAACCTCTGTTTTACTGGCTGGCTAAGAGTCACGTCTGACTGCGAAGTGGGGGTGCAGGACCCTCTGGCTTCCCCAGGACCCCACCTGGGCGGACTCGCTGTGGGAAGCGCAAGGAGGGGCAGAGGATGCTGAATGCTCCAAGGTCAGACCCAGGAAGGTGAAAGCCCTTTGAGCTTCTGGCCCAGAAGACAGTCTGCTCACAGAGAGGAGACTTCACCAGAGTCCTGACTGGCTTCATAGGGAGCAGCTCCAGAGCATTGTCTGGGGACTCCATGACACACACCTCTCATGCTTCTTCCCATTTGCCTTTAATCACCCCCACATGGCCCATGTTGGCCACCAGCTACCTCCCTGTCTGGACCCTTACCTGGCCCCATCATGGCAGTGGCTGAGCATGCGGGTGTTGTATTTAGCCTCTCAACCCCCCGCATGGAGCAGGGACCTGCTCTCCCTAGTTTGCTGAGGCCCAGAGCGACAGGGACTCACCTGATCTCACACAGAAGACTTACAGCAGAGCTGGGAACTGAACACCGCTCTCCTGAATCCCAGCCCAATGCCTCATCTACCAGCCTGTGTCGCCTTCCCGTGCCCTGCCACCAGCCCCGCCAAACCCTCCTCCCTGTCTCCGTCCCCTCCGGGCTGGACTGGTGTGACCCCTTCTGTCTGGCCACCGCAGACTCCCTCCTTTGCGCATGCCGCTGCCCACTTCCTCACTGGCACCAGGCTAGACAGCCAGCACCGGGGCACTTGGTAGACGTGCACCACCCAGCCAGGAGCTCGGGGAAGGCTCGGTGTGGCTGGCGATGCAATGGAAAAGCAGAGGCGGGCAATAGAAGATTCTCCTACCTGGAGTCAGGAGTGGGCAGAAGCCAGCGTGTATATGGGCCACCCACTTTCTGCTACCAGTGGCGGAGCTGAAACGGCCGGATCAGCTTTCCCAGCGGCACGTGCCAGCTCTCGCTCTGCCAGAGACAAGCCTGGCAGTGAGGGGATGAGGCTTTGGCAGCCAGCAGGGGGCGTGTCACAATGGGCAGGCGAGTCACAAGCCAGTCAATGTGTGACTGCCCAGCCATGGGATGCCCCAGCCCAGACTAGTTCTGGCCTCGCCAGGGCTTTAGAGCCTCTCCTTCCCCACCGGGGTCATGGGAGGGACCTTCCGCTCCCCACAGTCACAGACTTTAGGCCGGAAGGGACCGCTGGGCTCATCTAGTCCCAGCTCCTGCAGACCCCAGGCCAGAGCCCCCCCCCCCCCCCACCATACAGCTGGAGCCGGGGGGGGGGGTGTCTCCGGATCCCCGAGTGGGAGAATCAGTTCCATCCCGGTTCCTCCTCCTTGTGACAGCGCAGAACAGGGGTTCCCGAACGCTCCCCTCCCCCAGCTCCCAGCCCACGCGGGCGGCTCTTTGCGCCTGCCCAAGCTGCTGGGCGCCTTGGCCGTAGGATGTAAAATGGCCCCATCTCTGCTTCCCCTCCCACCGCGGCAACAACACAAAAGCTGCTTTAAGAGCAGCCCCCCACCCCAGCTGAGTCTCAGGCCTTGCTAGCCGCTCAGTGCCACGGCAGCCCCAGGAGATGATTGCTGCGGGAGTCTCGGCCCAGGGGGAGGCAGTGACTCCTAGAAGCAGGGAGAGCAGCAGCACCAGAGATCAGGGAGTCTGGCAATGCCAGTGGCTGGCTGGGGTCTGACAGCCCAGGCACCCAGAGCAGACTGTCAAAGGCCAAACCCCTCTCACCACCGGTTCTGTAGCTCCCCCTTGCTTTTGGTCTGTCTTAGGCACCATCCTGGCCCTCATCCCCGTGGCATCAGAGCACTGTCCAACCTCGATTGCATTTATTCTAACCGCCCCCTGCAGGGCAGGGCCTGGCTGCTACCCCCACTGAACAGACAGGGAACTGCAGCACAGAGGGAATAAGGGATTTGCCCGAGGCCACGCAGAGCATCTGTGGCAGAGCTGGGAATTGACTATGGGTCTCCTGGGTCCCAGGATGGCACCTTCTCTTCCAACCTCTTGCCCCCTTTGTCCCTGGTTCAGTGTGAGCTGTGAGAGCTCTCTGGGGCACAGGAGCTGGCTGGTGCCCAGATGGAACTACATTACCTATTGCACATATCTCGCTTTTCCCAAACATTGAGTCTGCTGCTACAACCATACCAGGGCCCGCCAGGATCCTTGCAGCTGGTCAGTGCTAAGTTTTGAACTGTGCTAAGTAGGGAAGACAAAATAGATCTTCCATCACTAGCGCAGCTCTGTGTTACTGGGGACTCACTGCTGGCTCAACCCAACCAGCCCTCCTCACACGGAGCCGGTAAATCCTCCAGCCCTGCTGTTCTCCTTTGTATTTCGGCAGTGCCCAGAGGGCTCAGTCCCGGATCAGGGCCCTGCAGTGCTAGACATTGTACACACACAGCCCGATTCCCCCCACGCTGGGTCTCCTGAATGGCTCCTGCCCGAAGGCGGGACGGCTCTATTCCTCACCCAATGTCTCCTGCTGGCACAGATGCTCTGAGAGATCTCTATGCTCTGGGTCTCTGGGCTTCCCGGGCTGGGAGGCAAGCGTGGCTGTCTCCGGGCGGTTCTGCTGACTCTCCAGCAGCTGCACTTCAGGTGTCCTAATGCAGCCCTAGTCCTCTCCAGCGCTCAGGGGCACTGTCCTGGCATCGGACTGTCCTGGTAAATAGAACAATGGCTCCTGGCACCCTGAGAATGCCTGTTCCCCCGGCAACCTCAGTGCCATTTCCTATGGAAGTGATGGTGTCAGTAAAGGTGATGGAGGTGGTCAGGCCTAGTGGCTGCAGCTGGACTCAGGGGGCGGGGCAGGGCATGGGTGGAGCAAGGCTGCAGCGAGACCAGGGCTGGAGTAGGACTAGGAACAGGGCTGGAGCAGGCTCAGCCTGTTGCCTATGTCAGGCAGGAGCGAGTTCCTGGCCCTGGAGTGATGTTGAGCAGACTGAGCTGCTGCTGTGAGACTGATATACCTGCTCTGGGAGTCACAAGGCCAGTTCCTGGCTTGTGGATTAGCTGGAGCCCAGCACAGGAGGGAATCAGCACCTTACAGATGGCTCCCGGGGCGCTTGGCTCCCGGCCCCGCTGGGTATTGACATGCCAGGTGCAGGGGGCGAGGTGCAGCGCCAGGGAGGAAATTGGGGAGGCAGGAGCACTGAGGTGGGGCTGAGCGGGCAGGTGCTGAGGCGCTGCGGCTGGCTGGCCAGCAGAGAGGAGGAGCAGCAGCTCGGCTCTGGAGGGCCCAGCTGCAGCTTCACACAGGGCGCTGTCAGAGCCTGGCAGGCGGCTGGCTGAAGTGGCACTTTGTGATCTGGCACGGGCGGGAGCTAGCTCCCCACAGCTGAACGCTCCGCAGCGCCGGTGGATTCAGATCCAAACCAGGATCTGGCTCCAAATTCACAGCTGGCCCCTTCCCCCGATCTGGAGCGGCCCGCACTGTGTGGGGGTGGTTGATTTCACAAGAGAGGTGGCTTCCCACAGACTCTCCAACTCCCTCACTGTGATGAAGTGGGACTGTTCTTAATGTTTCCTCTGAATACTGTAGGGGTGCCTCAGTTTCCCCTATGCATTTCTTAAGTCTCTAGGTGTGGGGATAAAGGGGCACTTGGTAGACATGCGCCGCCCGGCCAGGAGCTCGGGGAAGGCTCGGTGTGGCTGGCGATGCAATGGAAAAGCAGAGGCGGGCAATAGAAGATTCTCCTACCTGGAGTCAGGAGTGGGCAGAAGCCAGCGTGTATATGGGCCACCCACTTTCTGCTACCAGTGGCGGAGCTGAAACGGCCGGATCAGCTTTCCCAGCGGCACGTGCCAGCTCTCGCTCTGCCAGAGACAAGCCTGGCAGTGAGGGGATGAGGCTTTGGCAGCCAGCAGGGGGCGTGTCACAATGGGCAGGCGAGTCACAAGCCAGTCAATGTGTGACTGCCCAGCCATGGGATGCCCCAGCCCAGACTAGTTCTGGCCTCGCCAGGGATTTAGAGCCTCTCCTTCCCCACCGGGGTCATGGGAGGGACCTTCCGCTCCCCACAGTCACAGACTTTAGGCCGGAAGGGACCGCTGGGCTCATCTAGTCCCAGCTCCTGCAGACCCCAGGCCAGAGCCCCTCCCCGCATCCATACAGCTGGAGCCGGGGGGGGGGGGTGTCTCCGGATCCCCGAGTGGGAGAATCAGTTCCATCCCGGTTCCTCCTCCTTGTGACAGCGCAGAACAGGGGTTCCCGAACGCTCCCCTCCCCCAGCTCCCAGCCCACGCGGGCGGCTCTTTGCGCCTGCCCAAGCTGCTGGGCGCCTTGGCCGTAGGATGTAAAATGGCCCCATCTCTGCTTCCCCTCCCACTGCGGCAACAACACAAAAGCTGCTTTAAGAGCAGCCCCCCACCCCAGCTGAGTCTCAGGCCTTGCTAGCCGCTCAGTGCCACGGCAGCCCCAGGAGATGATTGCTGCGGGAGTCTCGGCCCAGGGGGAGGCAGTGACTCCTAGAAGCAGGGAGAGCAGCAGCACCAGAGATCAGGGAGTCTGGCAATGCCAGTGGCTGGCTGGGGTCTGACAGCCCAGGCACCCAGAGCAGACTGTCAAAGGCCAAACCCCTCTGTCACTTCTTCTGCTCGTTCCAGGGCAGGGACGGGATCCCTGTCGGATGTCTTCCTGCTCCCATGATCAGGGGCTCTCATGTATGCCTTCCCTCCGGTGCTGTTGCTGCCCAGGGTCCTCATGAAGATCAAGCAGGACAGGGCGAAGGTCATTCTCATAGCGCTGGCATGGCCACGCCAACACTGGTTCAGCACGCTGCTGGACCTCTCAGGCCTGGTCTACACTACGAGTTTAGGTCGAATTTAGCAGCGTTAAATCGAATTAAGCCTGGACACGTCCACAGCATGAAGCCCTTTTTTTCGACTTAAAGGGCCCTTTAAACCGGTTTCTTTACTCCACCTCCGACGAGGGGATTAGCGCTAAAATCGGCCTTTGCGGGTCGGATTTGGGGTAGTGTGGACGGAATTCGACGTTATTGGCCTCCGGGAGCTATCCCTCTGTGCTTCATTGTGACCGCTCTGGACAGCACTCTCAACTCAGATGCACTGACCAGGTAGACAGGAAAAGCCTCACGAACTTTTGAATTTCATTTCCTGTTTGCCCAGCGTGGAGAGCACAGGTGACCACGCAGAGCTCATCAGCACAGGTAGCCATGATGGAGTCCCAGGATCGCAAAAGAGCTCCAGCATGGACAGAACAGGAGGTACGGGATCTGCTCGCCATATGGGGAGATGAATCAGTGCTAGCTGAACTCCGTAGCAGGAAACGAAATGGCAAAATATTAGAAAAAGTCTCAAAGGCCATGAAGGACAGAGGCCATAACAGGGACGCACAGCAGTGCCGCGTGAAAATTAAGGAGCTAAGGCAAGCCTACCACAAAGCCAGAGAGGCAAATGGAAAATCCGGGGCAGAGCCGCAAACGTGCCGCTTCTACGCGGAGCTGCATGCCATGCTAGGGAGTGCAGCCACCACTACCCCAATCGTGTGCTTTGACTCCATCAATGGAGAATCACACAACAGGGAAGCAGCTTCGGGGTACGAGGAAGATGATGATGAAGACAATGAAGATAGCTCACAGCAAGGAAGCGGAGAAACCGGTTTCCCCAACAGCCAGGATATGTTTATCACCCTGGACCTGGAACCAGTAACCCCCGAACTCACCCAAGGCGTGCTCCCAGACCCTGAGGGCACACAAGGCACCTCTGGTGAGTGTACTTTTGTAAATATTACACATGGTTTAAAAGCAAGCGTGTTTAATGATTAATGATTAATTTGCCCTGGCAATCGCGGCCAGTACAGCTACTGGAAAAGTCTGTTAACGTGTATGGGGATGGAGCGGAAATCCTCCAGGGACATCTCCAGAAAGCTCTCCTTCATGTACTCCCAAAGCCTTTGCAAAAGGTTTCTGGGGAGGGCTGCCTTATCCCGTCCGCCATGGTAGGACACTTTACCACGCCAGGCCAGTAGCACGTAGTCTGGAATCATTGCATAACAAAGCATGGCAGCGTATGGTCCCGATGTTTGCTGGCATGCAGACAACATCCATTCCTTATCTCTCTTTGTTATCCTCAGGAGAGTGATATCATTCACGGTCACCTAGTTGAAATGGGGTGATGTTATTAAGGGGACATTCAGAGGTGCCCGTTCCTGCTCGGCTGAACAGAAATGTTCCCCGCTGTTAGCCACGCGGTGGGGGGAGGGGTGAAGTGATCATCCCAGAGAATTGGGTGTGTGTGTGTGGGGGGGGGGGGGTAGTTGGGTTTGTGCTGCATGTTAACCCGGAAACCGCAGCCTCTCCTTTTACAGTGCAAACCCATTTTAAATGGCCAACCCAACGGGTGCTTGGTATGGGAAATGAGGGCGCTACTATTTGAAACCATTCCCACATGTTAAGAAGGTTAAAAAAGCCAAAAGACTGTGGCTTACCATGGCTGCCTGCAAGCCGAAATCTGTTGCTTGGCACTGCGTGAGTGATCTCTCACACCAAACCGGCAGGCCCTCAATATAAGAGGAAAAATGCGACCTTGTAACGAAAGCACATGTGCTGTGTAATGTGAACAGCAAAATTTAACGTTGAAGAGTGTACCCATTGTTCTCTAAAATGTGTCTTTTTTAACCACCTCTCCCTTCTCCTCCACCAGCTGCAAATGTTTCTCCTTCACAGAGGCTAGTGAAGATTAGAAGGAGAAAACGGCGGACTCGGGATGATATGTTCTCGGAGCTCCAGATGTCCTCCCACGCTGACAGAGCACAGCTGAATGCGTGGAGGCAGTCAGTGTCAGAGTGCAGAAAAGCACAATATGAACGAGAGGAGAGGTGGCGGGCTGAATCGCGGGCTGAAGGGAGCAAGTGGTGGGCTGAAGAGGATAGGTGGCGTCAGCTTGCTGACAGAAGGCAAGAGTCGATGCTCCGGCTGCTGGAGCATCAAACTGATATGCTCCAGCGTATGGTTGAGCTGCAGGAAAGGCAGCAGGAGCAGAGACTGCCGCTACAGCCCCTGTGTAACCAACAGCCCTCCTCCCCAAGTTCCATAGCCTCCTCACCCAGACGCCCAAGAACACGGTGGGGGGGCCTCCGGCCACCCAGTCACTCCACCCCAGATGATTGCCCGAGCATCAGAAGGCTGGCCTTCAATAAGAGTTAAAGTTTTAAAGTTTTAAACTGCAGTGTGTCCTTTTCCTTCCCTCCTCCCCCACCCCTCCCGGGCTACCTTGGCAGTTATCCCGCTAGTTGTGTGATGAATTAATAAAGAATGCATGAATGTGAAGTAACAATGACTTTATTGCCTCTGCAAGCAGTGCTTGAAGGGGGGAGGGGAGGGTGGTTAGTTTACAGGGAAGTAGAGTGAACCGGGGGGGGGGGCACGGAGGGTTCATCAAGGAGAAACAAACAGAAGTTTCACACTGTAGCCTGGCCAGTCACAAAACTTGTTTTCAAAGCTTCTCTGATGCGCACCGCGCCCTGCTGTACTCTTCTAACCACCCTGGTGTCTGGCTGCGCGTAATCAGCGGCCAGGCGATTTGCCTCAACCTCCCACCCCGCCATAAACGTCTCCCCCTTACTCTCACAGATATTGTGGAGCGCACAGCAAGCAGCAATAACAATTGGAATATTGGCTTCGTTGAGGTCTATCCGAGTCAGTAAACTGCACCAGCCCGCTTTTAAACATCCAAATGCACATTCCACCACCATTTGGCACTTGCTCAGCCTATAGTTGAACAGGTTCTGACTACTGTCCAGGCTGCCTGTGTACGGCTTCATGAGCCATGGCATTAAGGGGTAGGCTGGGTCCCGAAGGATAACGATAGGCATTTCAATATCCCCAATGGTTATTTTCTGGTCCGGGAAGTAAGTCCCTTCCTCCAGCTTTTGAAACAGACCAGAGTTCCTGAAGACGCGAGCATCATGTACCTTTCCCGGCCATCCCACGTTGATGTTAGTGAAACGTCCCTTGTGATCCACCAGGGCTTGCAGCAGCATTGAAAAGTACTCCTTGCGGTTTATGTACTCGGTGGCTTGGTGCTCCAGTGACAAGATAGGGATATGGGTTCCGTCTATTGCCCCACCACAGTTTGGGAATCCCATTGCAGCAAAGCCATCCACCATGACCTGCACGTTTCCCAGAGTCATTACCCTTGATATCAGCAGGTCTTTGATTGCATTGGCTACTTGGATCACAGCAGCCCCCACAGTAGATTTGCCCACTCCAAATTGATTCCCGACTGACCGGTAGCTGTCTGGCGTTGCAAGCTTCCACAGGGCTATCGCCACTCGCTTCTCAACTGTGAGGGCTGCTCTCATCCTGGTATTCTGGCACTTCAGGGCAGGGGAAAGCAAGTCACAAAGTTCCATAAAAGTGCCCTTACGCATGCGAAAGTTTCGCAGCCACTGGGAATCGTCCCACACCTGCAACACGATGCGGTCCACCAGTCTGTGCTTGTTTCCCGGGCCCAGAATCGGCGTTCCACGGCATGAACCTGCCCCAGTAACACCATGATTTGCACATTGCTGGGGCCTGTACTTTGTGAGAGGTCTATGTCCATGTCAATTTCCTCATCACTCTCGTCACCACGCTGCAATCGCTGCAATCGCCTCCTCGCCTGGTTTTGCTTTGGCATGTTCTGGCTCTGCATATACTCCAGGACAATGCGTGTGGTGTTCATAGTGCTCATAATTGCTGCGGTGATCTGAGCGGGCTCCATGATCCCAGTGCTATGGCGTCTGGGCTGAAAAAAGGCGCGAAACTATTGTCTGACGGAGGGAGGGAGGGAGGGAGGGAGGGGCGAGTGACGACATGGCTTACAGGTACAGGGAATTAAAATCAACAAAGGTGGCTGTGCATCAGGGAGAAACACAAACAACTGTCACACAGAATGGCCCCCCCAAAGATTGAACTCAAAACCCTGGGTTTAGCAGGCCGTTGATTTCACGGAGGGAGGGGGAAGCAAATGAATAAAAAAAAATTTTTTAAAAAGGTTTATGTAATCCACACAGTGAGGAAAAACAGGCTTTATAGTCAAAGACCATTCTCTATTATTTATGGCATGATGTGCAGCAGATCATAGGTTTTTCCCCATTGTATTAATTTGTCACACATTTCAGTTGCTTGTGTTACATGTTGGCAGTTTTGAAGGTTGAGAAGTATGACAATGGAACTTTTTAGACTGTTCTCAGGCACTTCTGACCAGTGCGAACACAACAGTTTATGTGGACTTTGCTTTAGTCCATATATACATATTGTGTAAACAGGGCCGCCCAGAGGATTCAGTGGGCCTGGGGTCTTCGGCGGCAGGGGGCCCCGCCGCCGAATTGCCGCTGAAGACCCGGCACTTCGGCGGTGGGTCCTGGGGCGGAAGTACCACCTGCCGCGGGTCTTCAGGGCACTTCGGCGGTGGGTCCCGGAGCTGAAGGATCCCCCGCCGCCGAAGACCCGGAGCGGAAGAAGCTCCAGGGGCCCGGGCCCCGCAAGAGTTTTCCGGGGCCCCCGGAGCAAGTGAAGGACCCCGCTCCAGGGGCCCCGAAAAACTCTCGTGGGGGCCCCTGTGGGGTCCGGGGCCTGGGGCAAATTGCCCCACTTGCCCCCCCCCCCCCCCCCCGGGCAGCCCTATGTGTAAATTAAATTCTTTAAACTGATCTCAAGCACTTTTATCTTCTCTCTGCTGTTCTGTCTCGGAAATGTTGTTGAATGATTTCTTGGGATGTTTCGTCCTAATTTTTACTTTCCATTAGCATAGTGTAATATTACTGGAAATCACCAGAAAGTGCTTTTGCAGAACTTGTAAGACTTTCTGTTTAATTGAATGAATAAGCAGAGCTGGAAGAAATGGTTTCTGTTAATTGTTATGCAATTTTTTCTAAGAAGCTGTTTGTATCTCGTCTAAGTTTGCTTACTGATCAGGGCCAGCCCTAGACCAAATGGCGCCCCAGGCGAGGAGCATCTTCGGCACGTGCCTCCCTCCCCATTTGTTAAAAATTTTAATACCTTATTTTTTTTTATTGTGTTTGTAGCCCATTTCATGACTTTGCATGATTTGCATGCATGATTTATCCCTATAGTGTAGACCAGGCCTGAGTTAGTGAAGTTGGTCCTTTTAGTTGAAACAGTTGACTCATGATTTTTGGGTCCAGTGATTCCAGGTTTAATCCTGGCAGATAACCCACCCCAGGAGTTCATCACACAATTCACAGAATTACAACAGAATAATGTGGTCTAGGAGCTAGGAACCTCTTAGAGTTTAAACTCTGTGACCTTGGCTAAGTCACCTACCATCTTTGTGCCTCAGTTTCCATCTATAAAATAGGGATAAATATTTGCCTACTTCACAGGGATGGTGTGAGCATAGTTTAATGTTGGAAGCACCCTTTCAAGACAAGTAATATGGCTTTTTGTTTTATACATATGGATCTGATTATTTAATGTTCTAGTTCGCCATATTGTTGACTGTAGCAATGTAAACAATTGAAATACTGATTTTTTTTTATTTCAGTCATGAGCCAAAATTGATATTTTGATGTAAAAATACTTGCAAACAAACTTTAATTGCTGTGACAGTTATTTCCAGTTTCCTGTAAGTCGTTCAACTGTAATCTAACTTTGTGATGTCTAAACAATAAAAGTCCTGTTTGGCAAGGGATAAAACAGTTAATGCATTTGTCATTGTTGCATCTTTCTCCCAAACCGCTCATCTGTTTTTGTCTAACTTCTATATCCACTGAGCCTGGTGTACCTCTCAGTACCTAACTTAGAAATGATAGCATCAGATGGTTCCATGAGGAAGGCTGACAATCACATAAAGGTTTCCTTTTTAAATTCCAGGAATGGTGCAAAACATACTGCAGTATCACACTTGTAAATGGTAGTGTGTTCAGGCATTTCTGTAGTACATAGTAGTATTTTTAATTATTGTGATTTACTTTGTGGTTTTGTAATATCCCCTCTGACTGAGTTGTTGTAGAAATTCATCTGACCAGTCTGCATTTAACCACATCTGATATTGCCCTATTTTTCCAAAACCCACATTCCCATGGGTTTAGAGGGCATGCAGTGAAGAAAACTGTTGTAACTTATTGCAAAATCCACTCTTAGTTTGTTTTACTTCACATTGGCCTTCTATCTTTTAGTATCATGTTGTACACTGACAGACCTCATAAAATTCTCAGTCCGCCACAAAAAAAAGAAAAGAAAAGAAAACCCCAGAGAGGTTGGTTGTGGCAGGAATGTGAGAAGACCAAAATTATATCAGCTCTCTTGGAAAAACAGGTCTATAGAGTAGTAGAAAGACCTGTATGATTTTCCACAAGCTTGGGCGGCTACAGTATCTGAGTTCTATTCCTAGCTCTGCCACAGATATATTGTGTGAGCTTCAGCAAATTGCTTATTTTCTGTGTTGTGTGCCTCAGTCTTGCCCTACGTAAACAAAAATGCAATCACAGGAAGAATGGTGGTATTCAGTTACTTAAGTTAATGTCCCCACACCCTAAATACAGCTGCAAGTATTATGCACTTTTATTACTGTTCCCCTATCAGCTGTGATATAAAGTGAGGGTAGTATCTCCTTCACTGTGGTGTTGTGAGGCTAAATTAATTTTGAGATCCATAAGTGGAAGGTGATTAAAGATCGTCTAGAAATGATGGTGGGTGATGACTTTGTTTCACAGCAAGGGGTGCAAGTTCATTTCATAGTTAAGGATACACATACTGGAATCCTTCCCCAAATGCTATTGCCATATGTGTAGTGCAGAGCTTTGCTCTCCCTCCACCCCCAAAAGTGATCTTTGGTTTTGGATCTCTTCAATAGGTGACTGTAGCCATGCCTGCTACCAGTTACAACAAAAGTTTTGTAATGACCAGGTATCTTTCATATACGGTATCATTTATATAAACTAACTGAAAAAGCAATGTTTCTGTAATGGATCACTAGTAATATAAAAATTATACTAAAAATGCATCCTTTGAAACACTTGCCACATTGACAGAATTAAAACCACTGTTCATTATTTATACTTGGATTTTGTGTTTTACTTTTGGTACTGCTCTTTATGGTATGTCCCTTGATCTTGGAAAATGAAAATTGACTAATCACACCCATTTTGGTTTAGTGAGTTTTACTTTTCGGTTCTCAAGTAGCAAAATGCTACTGTTGATTCAGTTAATACTCCAGGAGAATAAAACTTTTCATGGAGAATTTCTGAAACTAAACAGATTTTTTTTCTTTCTATTTCTCTCTCTCTCTCATATATAGATACAGAAATATATTCAATACTTAGGAGCATCCCTGCACAACCCAACCATTTGACAAGGTACTGCATGTTTATGCACTACCCTACAATAAACTTAGAACTGCTGCATCCCACCACACATGAGCTACCCTGCAATTACCTTGTGGGTGCTCGTGTGACAGTTTCTAGCTATCAGGGTAGACCTGAGCAGGTAAGTGTTTTCCTGCCAACAGTGTTCTATGATTAAACTATATACATGCTGCTATTTCCTCTGAGTAATATTTAATTATTTTTTAATCAAAATAATGTTAATAGTACTTTACTCATTCATAGGGCTGTAATGGCAATATCTTCCTGTTACCCACAGTATTACCAAGCCTAAGTGTTCAAAAATGCTGAATCAGGTCCCTAACCACCTCCTGATTTTAATTAAAGAGTGTTTCATTTTTATTTTTTTATTTGCCTTCTGGCTTTTGAGCTTTTTACAGTGCATTTGAGTCATGGTTTTGTTTCAAGCTTTTTCTCTGTAACCATGAATGCTATTCATTTTATTGATATATATATAACAGTAGAGATTCTCTTGTAATTACAAGACTCCAGAAGTTGGTACTTTAAGAAAACATCAAAGCATGTGAGACACAGCATTGCCAACTATGACAATTTTATGATGAATCTCCTCTTATACTCAGATTGTAAGCATTAAGCAATATGTTTGTACAGTGCCTGGCTCAGTGGGACATGGCACCAGGTGCTTAGGCATGTTGTGAAAAGGCCTTTAATCTAAGTTGTCCAGAGTAACAAGTCCAGCTCAGGCTTTTAAATAAAACTGTTTATGCAAGTCAGCAAAAATTGGAAACACACAGACTGGTACAAACTGGGTTGTTAAGGTTTAAATAACTGTGAGTGAGAAGGGATCTTCAAGTCTCTGGTACAGTAATCATAGATATGTAGAGCTGGAGGGGACCTCAAAGTCATCAAGGCGCACCCGCTGCACTAAAGCAGGATCAAGTATCCCTAGACCCCTCTGTCAACCTATTCTTAAAAATCTCCAATGACGGATTCCACAGCCTCCCTTGGAAGCCTATTCCAGTGCTTAACTACCCTTATAGTCACAAAGTTTTTCCTAATATCTAACCTAAATCTCCCTTGCTGCAGCTTAGGACAAGAAGCAATGGGCTTATCTTCAGTGGACATGGAGACCAATTGATCACAGTCCTCTTTGTAACAGTTCCTAACCTATTTGAAGACTATTAGGTCTGTCCTCAGCCTTTTTTTCTGAAGACTAAACATGCCCAGTTTTTTTAACTTTTCCTCATAGGTCAGATTTTCTAAATCATTTATTTTTTTGTTGCTCTCCTCTGAACTCTCTCCAGTTGGCCCACATCTTTCCTAAAGTGTGGTGCCCAGCATCAGACACCAATACTCCAGCTGACACCTCACCAGAACTAAGTAGAGGAGGACCTCCCATATGACACTCCTGTCAATATACCCAAGAATGATTATTAGCCTTTTTTGCAACTGCATCACATTATTGACTCCTTCCATTTGGGAACCAGTATAACCCCCAGATCCTTTTCAGCAGTACTTTCACCTAGCCAGTTATTCCCCATTTTGTAGCTGTGCATTTGATTTTTTTCTTTTCCTTTCCAAGTGCAATACTTTGCACTTGTCTTTACTGAATTTTATCTTGCTGATTTCAGACTATTTCTCCAATTCATTATAGTGTTTTTTGAATTTTAATTCTGTCCTCTTAAGTGTTTGCAACCCCTCCCAGCTTGGTTTCATTGCAAACTTGATAAGCATACTCTCTGCTCCATTATACATGCCATTAATGAAAATATGTTGGCATGACAATAAACTGAAAGATTAGAGAAATGGGAGGAAATGTTTACAGTTTAAAATATTGAAATATGTTTTGATTGGTTAATGTTGACCAACTGAGGTTGCTACCCCTTATTGCATATTGACTGTGGGGGTTGGCATGGTTACTAAATGTGAGGAGGAGGGATATGTGGACTGGAAGGTTCCCACTTCAACTGTCTCCTGGTAGCATGGTGTATTGCCACCCTTACTTCTGCACTGCTGCTGGTGGCGTCACTATCTTCAGAGCTGGGCACCTGGCCAGCAGACACCGTTCTCCAGCAACCCAGCCCTGAAGACAAAAAAACAGAGAACCACTAAGTTACAAGAAATTTGTCACATACGGTCACATCACATGATTGGGGGGGGGGGGGGAATTCAACTGCGAAATGCTATAGAGAACAACAGATCTTCCTGTACATTGTAAAAGGCACCACTTCCAAGAGCTTGTCTCTTATATCTGCTCTATCCAGCTGGTTTAATACAATGGCATGAGAAAGTATCATTTATAGATTTCCTTTCCTTCTTGCTGGTCTGTTATTGCAGAGTTAATATTTTAAAACAAACAAACAGGATAAAGACTTATTGTACCCATTTTGTTTTTGTATTTGTAATTTACTTCCTATTGTTTTAAATCTAAAACAGCAGTATACTCTTTCACACATTCCTGTAAAATAGGATGGACGCTGCTTCATCTACTACAGGAATTTCTAGTATCCATAGCTATGGAATTAGTCTGGCAAGAAATTAAGGCTTAAAAAACTATATTCACAATAACCAAACAGAACACAGAACATTGTTACAATTGTATAACTTAGCAACTTCTGGGTTAGCTAAAAATATATAAACAAGTGCAAAAACTGTGCCATAAGGGATATAAATTTTGGACTTGGACATACATTGTCTGCTATTAAACAGTATTTACAAAAATAATTTGATTAGGCTAATCAGTATTGCAAAAGCTGATTCCAGTGCTTATTCTGAAGAAATTATCTTTATTAGGAACTAATTTGTTGGGAAATTACTCCTGTGAAAACCTGTACATTGTAGCTTTAACAGTATTACACATCTGCAATGTCTGTCAGGGAATCAGCAAGAAAACCATGCTTTATTTCACAATACGTGCTATACATAGCCAACAGGAGTCTGACATATGTGATTTTATTTGAGGATACAAAGACTATATGGTAGAACACAGAATCATTCGTTATTCCTCATAACAGAAGCAAAACATTAAAATGTTTGTAGACAAATCAATACAAATATAGAGCTGCTCTAAAACTCTGAACAGCTGAGCTATAGCAGGAGCTGGGGACAGATCCTGCAACCTTCATGAATTCAATGGGACTTGGGTGCTGGGGGTGCAGCAGTTCCTCCTGGTTTGAAGTAGTAATAACATCTAAATACATGGTAATAGCTTTCAGGACTCCCACTATAAAAATTGTTCCAACACCTATGCAATGGGATTAACTGTATGAGTAAGGACTCCTTGCAGAGTAAAGATTTCAGGATCAAATCTGTGGCTCCTGCTGATAGGTTTCTGAAGGCTCCCTAGAATAAAGTAAGGGAAAGAGAAAACCCAGGAAGACAGAGGGGGAGATGGACCCATCTTGTGCTAGTGCAGAGAAGCTGAGAGTTAGTAGTCACTGATAAAACTGAGTGTGATTTGAGGCATCTAATCTGAGGTGTATGTCTGAAATTATTTGTAAAATACAAAATAACGATGAGTAACTCCTTGTCCCCTAACCTCTGCACTCATGTGGGGAAACTGACCTGGATGCACAGAGCGCCTGGCATTGCTGCTCACTCCCCCCGTCGAATGTTGCTGAGTGCCCCTCCAGGGGGCTGGGAGGGGGAGAGTGAGCAGCAATGCCAGGTGCTCCAGGTGTTCAGGTCAGTTTCCCCACTTGGGCTACATCAGGGGAGGGCAGGAGAGCAGCTCCTGATGCTGCACAGCCCAGGTGGGGAATGTGACGTGGATGCACAGAGCATGGGGCATTGCTGCTGGCTCCCACTGTCCCCTAAAGGGGTGTGGGGAACGTGTGTGGGGGGGAGCAAGCAGCAATGCCAGGCACTCTGTGCATCACTGCTTGCCCCCCAAACATTCCTCCGTGAGGAGGAAGCAGGAAGAAATCTGGGTGACCCCCATGCGTTTCTCCTTCCCCCACCCCCAAACTCTGCCCATACGCTTCACTCCCTGCTGTCAGTCACTGCTGTGGGTGTTCCCCTGCCTGCCGGGAGCGCACACCTCTGCGCTGCATACAGTGGTCCCTTGACCACAGCGCTCTGGGCAGTCACCCACAATGCTCACCCCTAAGGCCAGCAGCCCTGCTAGTGGTTTTCAACTTTTGGTGCACAGACCATGTCTAAGTTTTCTGAAGGAGTCCGACCTCCATTTGAAATTTTTTAGGGGTCCGCAAATGAGAAAAGGTTGAAAACCGCAGCTGTAGAGCAGTAAAGGTTTGTGCTGCCTTTAGCTAACCAAAGGGTTGGCAGGGTTGGCAGGCTAAGGGGAAGGATTTCCCTACACCCCCTGGGTGTACACACACACCCAGATTTCCCCTGCACACCCCCCCCCCCCCGTTGTCAACTAACTGTATGCAGTGTTGCCAATTTAGTCATTGATTCAAAATTTGAATTGAAATTGAAACACTAATACACACTTTTAAAGCATATACAGCAGTGGTCACCAACCCGTAGATCGCGATCAACTGGTCAATCCTGGAGCCTCTGCCTGTCGATCGCGATCTGCAGCCACTAAAAGTCTGGCGGCGCAGCAGGGCTAAGGCAGGCTTCTATTGGCCGGGAACGGGGAACCGCAGCCAATGGGCGCTGCAGGGGTGGTGCTTGCAGGCAGGAGCAGCGCGCGGAGCCATGTGCTTCTCCCCCCAGGGGCCGCACGGGTGTGGTGGCCACTTCTGGGAGCAGTGTGGGTCCAGGGCAAGCAGGGAGCTTGCCTTAACCCCACTGCACCGCTGCCTGGCCTGAGCCCCCTCCCGGAGCCAGCACCCCATGCCCCCTCCTGCACCCCAAATCCCCTCCCGTAACTCTGCCCCAGCCCTGATCCCCCTCCCGGAGCCAGCACCCCATACCCCTACTGCACCCCAACACTCTGCCCCAGAGCCCACACCCCTTCCTGCACTCCAACACTCTGCCCCGGCCTGGAGCCCCTTCCTGCACCCAAACTCCCTCCCAGAGCTTACACCCCTCACCCCCTCCTGCACCTCAACCCTCTGCTCCAGGCTCAGCCTGGAGCCCCTTCCCACACTCTGCACCCCTCGGCCTGAGCCCAGAGCCTGTACCCCCCCCAAACCCCTGCCCCAGCCCAGTGAAAGTAAGTGAGGGTGGGGGAAAATTTAGTGACGGAGGGAGGGGGGGGATGGAATGAGCAGGGTGAGGCTTCGGGGAAGAGGTGGGGCTTTGGGGAAGGGACAGGGTAGATCCTGGGTTGCACTTAAATTCAAAATGTGATCTTGTGCGTAAAAAGGCTGGAGATTACTGATATACAGTATATGATAAAATACTTGTATCTGAAAAAGTGTAATAGGTTTGAAAGGTATGAACAAAGACTAGCTTCCTTACACAGCTGTTTTTTTGTTTGTTTGTTTTTGACAATGTCAGTGCATTCGTTTTGGTGATGTTGGACAACTTTATAATTTCAAATTATGATTTGTAAGCAAGGTCTGAATGAGCGGGAGGGGTGGGCTGAGGGGGGGAGTGGAGGGAAGTCTTCAGGACCAGACTGGATTTACATGAACACACTTACTCTGCCTAGGTATCCAGCAGACAGAGCTGTGTTGCCCACATAATCAATTTTGGCTGGTGTTGGGTTACAAATCACTTTAGTATTGAATGTGGGGGTAATGAAATGTTGTTATCCTTATTGTATGAGTAAAGGGCATCAGAACTGTACCTAGCCTGTCATGATTAAGGGGGTCACCCTCAGTGATTAATTTTTGCCAAGTCTGAGCCCCTGGCACATCTAGGTTTGGCAGTTCATAGCCCCGGGACCTCTGGGATTGCCACATCAGTTATGAAAGTCAAAAACTTGCTTAAGCCCTGGCACCTAATAGCTTGAGCCTCGGCACCTCTTTCATTACAAATTAAGCACTGGTCACCCTCAACTGAAATGCATTCACTAAGCAAGGGGTTTGGATGGCAGATCCCAGTGGAGAGAGAGAGAGGGTGGGGACAGGTGTTTTGCTTGGTGGTGTGAGCTCTGCCTAAGCGTCACAGGCACTATTTGATCTGCTCCCATCCCCTGTTTAAAGATAGGGCTGATTAGGCTCCACTGAGAGTTTTTTGTTTTAAGTGACCACTAGAGCTGAAATCACTAATAATTAGGTATAAGTGCTTAGACCTGCTGCAGGACAGCGTTTCTGTGGAAGACCATGCCCAGCCTGCACTAGCAATGAGGTTCCCCCAGAGAGCTGATACCGCTGATTGCTGGGTGGAACCTCAGGAGACTGACTCACCAAGGTCACAGTGGCAGGCGCCAGAGAAGGTGATGGCGCAGGGTCATCGGTGATGGAGCAATGGAGTGAACTGAGCATGACGAACAGCGGCCAGAGCGAGCAGCGAGTGGCTGGAGGAACGAGCAAGGTGCCTTCACCCCCCCCCCACACACCCGCCAGGGTGGGAGGTGAAATCACGCAAAAGCACCTCTGAACTCTGGGTGTCCATTGACCAAGGACAACAACTATATGTGGGGGGCTGTCAAGGCTGTATCCCCACTTTGAACTTTAGGGTACAAGTGTGGGGACCTGCATGAAGACTTCTAAGCTTAACTACCAGCTTAGATCTGGTCCGCTGCCACCATTTCCCACAAGCTAATTCCCTTCCCTGGGAAGCTTTGAGAAACCTTTCACCAATTCCCTGGTGAATACAGATCCAAACCCCTTGGATCTTAAAACAAGGAGAAATTGATCCTTCCCCCCTCCTTCCTTTCACCAACTCCTTGGATCTTAAAACAAGGAGAAATTGATCCTTCCCCCCTCCTTCCTTTCACCAACTCCTGGTGAATACAGATCCAACTCCCTTGGATCTAAAAACAAGGAGAAATTGACCCTTCCCCCCTCCTTCCTTTCACCAACTCCTGGTGAATACAGATCCAACTCCCTTGGATCTAAAAACAAGGAAAAATCAATCCGGTTCTTAAAAAGAAGGCTTTTAATTAAAGAAAAAGGTAAAAATCATCTCTGTAAAATCAGTATGGAAAATAACCTTACAGGGTAATCAAACTTAAAGAGCTCAGAGGACTCCCCTCTAGTCTCAGGTTCAAAGTACAGCAAACAAAGATAAACACTCTAGTAAAAGGTACATTTACAAGTTGAGAAAACAAAGTAAAACTAAGACGCCTTGCCTGGCTTTTTACTTACAAGTTTGAAATATGAGAGACTTGTTTAGAAAGATGGGGAGAACCTGGATTGATGTCTGGTCCCTCTCAGTCCCAAGAGCGAACAACCCCCTAAACAAAGAGCACAAACAAAAGCCTTCCCCCCCCCCCAAGATTTGAAAGTATCTTGTCCCCTTATTGGTCCTTTGGGTCAGGTGTCAGCCAGGTTACCTGAGCTTCTTAACCCTTTACAGGTAAAAGGATTTTGGAGTCTCTGGCCAGGAGGGATTTTATAGTACTGTACACAGGAGAGCTGTTACCCTTCCCTTTATAGTTATGACAGGGGCGGTGGAGGGAGAAGGGAGAGGCATGTTAAAGGAACATTTATTTGTTGGACTATATTTTAGTGACTTTGCTCCAGAATGCTAGATTTGTGACTGGGAAACTTATATAAATATACATTTCCTAGAAGGCCAAGATTTTCAGAATGCTTTATTTGACAAGATCATTATCACATATCATCGCTGACTCAAGAGGTCATTATCTTGGGGAGTTTCTGTATTAAATATTTTTATTTTATTATATATTATATATTATAATTACTTTTTGCATAAGAACATAAGAATGGCCATACTGGGTCAGAACAATGGTCCATCTAGCCCAGTATCCTATCTTCTGACAGTGGCCAATGCCAGGTGCTTCAAAGGGAATGAACAGAACAGGGCAAATATCGAGTAATTAATCCCCTGTTGTCCACTCCCAGCTTCTGGCGAATAGAGGCTATGGACACTCAGAGCATGCTGTTGCATCCCTGCCCATCCTGCTAATAGCCATTGATGGACCTATCCTCCATGAACTTATCTAGTTCTTTTTTGAACCCTGTTATAGTTTTGGCTTTCACAACATCCCCTGGCAATGAGTTCCACAGGTTGACTGTGTGTTGTGTGAAGAAGTATTTCCTTTTGTTTATTTTAAACCTGCTGCCTATTAATTTAATTGGGTGACCCCTAGTTCTTGTGTTATGTGAAGGAGTAAATAACACTTCCTTATTCACTTTCTCCAGATCAGTCAAGTGTTAGAAGAAGGAGCAGGTTGACCCAGAGGCGGATTTGAGTTCAGGCTTCTTTATTGCGATACTTGTTCGCCTCAACCCAATTGTCAAGTAAGCACTGGATTAGTTACAGCACACTCTTTTTATTTAAGTTAGTATGTAAACGCCTACATCTGTTACAACCCCAAAAAACCCTTATTAAGTAATAGAAACACCCATACTATGATTATACCCACCCCTATTGACTGATTACAGCATTACACATATTATACACACATTTTTACCTGGACAATACATTTCTTTGCAGTAATTGGTTGCCACAAGTTCCCTTAATCAGCAGTTCTCTGTGGAGGGAGGGAGGGGCCATGAGCAGTTGTCGTTTATGTAGCTGGGAAAGGAAGGGATGGGGAGATAACACTTCTTTACACAAAGGTATCCTTTAGACAACTACATTCCTTATGCAGCTGCAACATTTATTTATCCCCCAACAAGCTGAATGGGAGGGTGAGGGATGACACCTATGTATCAAGCGAAGAAACGGTGCCTGCCTGTGCCTCTACTCCCTAATACCATACCAGCACACCAGCAGTCTCCCTGGTCTCTACTTAACCCTTACATATCCCAACATCAAGATTTTATAGACCTCTATCATATCCCCTCTTAGTGGTCTCTTTTCCAAGCTGAAAAGTCCCAGTCTTTTTAATCTCGCCTCATATAGAAGCTGTTCCATACCCCTAATCATTTTAGTTGCCCTTCTCTGTAACTTTTCCTACTCCAATATATCTTTTTTGAGATGGGGCAACCAGAACTGCATGCAGTATTCAAGATGTGGGCATACCATGGATTTATATTGTAAAAGTGGAGGAGCTTGGTTTGCCAGACTGATCAGCAAACCAATGCTGACAACCTATGTGAAAAGGCTGCAAAACACCAAGCCTCGGGACTACCTAGACATGCAGAAAACTTTATAAGCCAGTCACTGTCAAAGCCTATTTTAGAAGTACTTTATGAGGCTGTTAAGAATGCTGGAGAGACAACACAGTTTATGCAAACAAACATGGCTGTCACATCATACTTTCTATTTAAGCAAAAGATACCAAACACTACAAACTGGAGGCCAATGTTAAGTGTATTGTCACTTGTTAGTTGGACACTGGTTCTGACTAAGCCCGGCAAATGCTCACTATCTTTCTGCAAGAAACTCAACGGACTGGTTAGAGGCATGCAGTGCAACTGTGAAAGACTCACCAGTTAAAAAAGTGAAGGACTCTCTCACTGCATTCAGAAAATGTGCATACATGGCTGACGAGTGCACCGATGCAAACTGGCATCAAGTATTAAGTCACTGGGTACATTATCTTGATGTCAGTGATAGGCCAGTAGATGCATTTCTAGATGTTCAGGTTATAGAAGAAACATTGGTTGCATCTGTGACAACCCACATTTTAGAAGAGTTAAATGCTTGTAAATTGAACCCCAGACAGATGGCTGCTTGTGCATTTGATAGAGTTGCAAACTGCTCTGGAAGACATAGTGGAGTAAAAGCTTTGCTCAGAGAAAAGTGTAACCCTAATCTCTCCTATACACACTGCAGAGGCCATCTACTCCAACTAGCACTAGTATGAGCTGCAGAATCTTCAAAAGACATTAAAAAAACATATTTAAATTTCTTCATATACTCTTTTTTTCAGCAAGAGTCCAAAAGGACTGAACGTCTTGGAAAAAATAGAAGATACACTGAGGCTGAAGTTCAAATGAGTCCAACCTAAGAACACCTGCTGGCTTTCTCATAAGCGATCCTTGGCTGTTGTCTTAAAATTACTGCAACCATTATTATTGGCTTTGGAAAGTATCTACCAAGATGGGATGGATCTAAGTAGTGAGGCTGGCGGACTACTTTTGCTACTACATTCAGTGTATGTGTACACTTACTGTGGATCGACACTGTGGTGATCGATCCATCGGGGGTCGATTTAGTGGGTCTAGTGAAGACCCGCTAAAATGTCTGCAGATTGTTCTCCCCTCGACTCCGGTACTCCATTGGAATGAGAAACATAAGGTAAGTCGACAGGAGAGTTTCTCTTGTCGACCCAGCGTGGTGTAGACACCGCAATAAGTCGACCTAAGCTGCATCGACTCCAGCTACGTTATTCACATAGCTGGAGCTGCATAAGTTAGGTCGACTAAATGCCGGAGTGTAGACCTGCCCTTAGAAAGGACAATTGTCATTCTCCCTCTTGAAAGTCTACTGTTGAAAACACTGGGGTCATTAAACAATGCCATCCAGGCATCTGCTACAACAGTAGTAGATCTTTGTCCAGTAATAGAAGCTACACTTGGATCAATCAGAGAGAGAGAGAGCTATTGAAAACATACTGGAAGAAGCAAAGACTTCAGGTCAGAAATTGACTAATTAAAGCACTTCTATTGACTCCTTAAGTGAAGAGGACAAGAAACATTTGTTAAGCCATCTGAAAAAGTACACAGACTTGATTCTTATAAATCTACAACAGCAACCTTTGGATTCTACTGAACCTTTACAGAGCTTTTGCAGATGCCTGTCTTATAAAACACCGCCAGTTTCATGGAGTGAGGGACTACCAGCAATGGGGCTGCTATATGATCAGGACAGAATAGAGAATTTGAACACAGAGTGGAATATCATACAACAAACGAATGAAAATTTGACTTCAGCTTTTTCTTTATCATCACTAGTGGTTCAGCCCAAACTTTGTATTATGTTTCCTACAATGAAAGAAGTAGGAATTTATCTCTTTCTACTCCCAGTCCCAACAGCTACAGTTCAGCGTTCTTTTTCCTCATTGAATATAATTTTGTGTTCTTAAAGGAGTCACCTTTTGCCTGATCATGAGCATATCATGAAGGACTGGAAGTACTGGACACATAAGAAGCCACCAACGCTGAATGCACTGCATTTGATAAGTTTCAGAAGTTCATTAATAGAGTTGTGCAAAAGTACAAGAAACCAAGAAAGATGTAGCGCTAGGTTTCAGAGTAGCAGCCGTGCTTCATAGGAGGCTTGGCTTTGTGTGATGATTTTAAAATATGAGTTAAACCTAATAAAATGGTCATGAAATATTTTTCAGTTTTTACTAGGGTGCCATACAGCGCACCTTTGCCCTCATGATCTGACCCTTCATCAGCTGCCTGCCACCCCTCCCATAGATTTAAACACCCCCACCTAATTTCAATTCCTGGGGAAAACTCCTCCACCCCTGGGCCTCTGCCCACCTTATGGCGGTGACCAAGGGGCCCACGACACCCTCTTGTCACGCCCTGCCGGCAGCTACTGCCAAGTGGCTCAGGCACGGGGAGACGTGGGTACTGACCCGGCTCTGCTGCATGGTCTCCGGGCCGAGGCAGGCGGCAGCGGCTGCTCCCTGGCTCAGAAGTGCTGTTCCTGCCTCCACGCCGCACGGGGGCGCCCCAGGCGAGGCGGGCTTTGCCGGGGACGCCGCTCTTTCAAGCAGCGCTGCTCGTTGTCACTCCCTGGCAGCGGGCGTCTCCAGCCGCAAAGGCTGCCGGTCCAGAGGCGGCGCGGGGGTGGCCCGGACCTAAGATGGCGGCGGCGTTGGCGGGGAGGAGGCGGCGTTGGTGGCCGCGGACGTGCGGGCTGTCGCGGGGTGCGGGCGGGACGCGGCTCTGGCCGGGCTCGCAGGGCGGATAGAGCGGGGCCAGCGCGGCGGAGCGGGGCCGCTATGGGCTCCCAGGCGCTGCAGATCCTGCGCCAGGGCGTGTGGGCGGCGCTAAGCGGTGGTTGGTACCAGGACCCGCACCAGGGCGTCGGGGTCAACGCGCTGCACCTGTATCTGTGGCTCTTCCTGCTGGGCTTCCCCTTCACTCTCTACATGGTGAGTGCGGCCCCCACCCCTCCGTGCTCGCGTGCGGGGCAGTGGCTGCGTGTGCGTGGGGCGCTTCCCCCCCACCCCTGGGGCCGGGGTCTGCTGCCCCCGAGCTCTTCGGCCTGCTCCTGCTCCACCTGGGCTGAATCCGAGCTGAAGCCTTGTGAATACCCCAGCCGGGGGGCTGGGAGTGTACGGCCCCGTCCCTGCCAGCTCCTGCGGGGCCCTTCTTGCTTAATTTCAGTTATGGTTAAAAGTCCCGGGGGGAAGACGAGAGAGACCGCTTGGATTTACTTTAAACTTCCTGCTCTTTCTGTGGTACCCAGAGCCAGCGAGATGCTCTCCTGTGCCAGTTTAGGTAATAAGGGCCTGAATTTCCTATAGCTACCATAGAAATGTCAAAGATGAGACAGAGTCCTTAGGTTTGTAATGCACATCTGAATTGGTTTAAACTGATGGTTGCTGTTATAATGGCCGAGAATAAAAGTTTCATATATTATAAATTCCCACAGTTATAGAGCAGCAGACTGGGACTAAGGAAGCCTGGCTTCTGTTCCTGGCTCAGCTTCTGGCCTACTGTGGGAGACGTTGGGCAATCACTTTACCTCCCTGTGTCCTAGTGTTCCCCATCTGTAAAATGGGAATAACATGGCTTATTTCCTTGTTAAAGTACTTTGATTAAAAGTGCTATATAAGACCTAGGTGGTGGTGGTGGTATTATTATTTTATTTTCACATAAACGTTTTCTTTGTCCTCAAGAACCTTTAGATGAGACCTTGACCATGGTTTTGTGTGGTCTAATTGCAAAGATTCTTTGGCTCATCTCTTAAAATTAGAGGATATGCTTCAAAGATCATAGTCTAAAGGTCCATTCATATATTGTGTGTACTGTGTGCTGTCTGCTCTACTGTGTTATAATAGTAAGGGAAGGCATTCTTATGCCTTGCAGCTTGTAAGGTACTTTGGGATCCTTGGGGGGAATAGGTGCTGTAGGAATATAATCTGCTATTAAAGGTACCTTTCTATTTAGCATCTTGTTTTGGTTTTAGGTTTTTTTAAAAGACTGACTTACAAATCTAAAAGCTCCTCTTAATTTTTGATGACCCTTTGTTTGTTCCCCCTTGCCCTCCATCCAAAAAAACCTTTCTAAATGTTAATATGTTGTGTTTTGGGTTGTGGGAAGGAGGGCAGGCAGGCTGGCCGTGTGTAACTTCCCATTGTACACTACTCACCACTTTTAGCATCAAATTCTGACTTGTATGTCATCTGCGAAACAAATTAATATTTCAGCTCATGGATTTCTCAGCAGTTGTACAGTGTGATCACTTAGGTGTGACGTGATTGGTCTCTGGCACAGTCAGATCTAATCTGCAAGTGTGGGAAATCAAGATGCTTTGACAACGTAAAGCAGAAGCTGACTTGTGAAAAATGTATGTGGATTAGTGAATGAGTCCCCAGGGTAAAACCCTGTGTGAGTTTGTAACGGCAGGCAAACTAGAGGTCATAGGTCAGGCTGCTAGATTCATTAGCAAACACTACAGTTGGTGGAGGAGGAGGGTAGACTCAATATCGGTAATTAGAATATATTAAGAAATTACTTAGGTGGAGGAATCATGTAAAATTTTAAGACTACAGCCCTTTGAGATTACCTCTCCTTTTGAATTTCGGTGTTTTTTGGAAAATGAAAATGGCATTGCACGTTATTGAAACATAATACATTCCTGGCAAGGAAACAGGAGGCTGTTAATTAACAGCTGCCTCTCTTTTTAAAAATCAAAAACAAAACTACAGTGTGTAATAGATGAGCAGTCTAATCCAGTTTACAACTAAATGGATGCTGTATTGGGAATCTGTTTCCATGTAAAGGCAGGAAGAGCCTTTCGGAGTCTTCTGTTGAGGTGCAGCTTGTTGGAGTTTGTTCTGTCCTGCATTTTTATGGTAATTTCCTATATCCAGTCATGCTTGACAAAATAGCTTATTTAATTAGTAGCACCCCTAGGGCTTGCCATAAACATTGTAACAAACAGCAAGATGTCAATTCAGGAAACTCCTTTGGAAAGGATCTTCTGTCCTTTTCTGATAACTGATGAAATTGGAGTAAACACTTGAATCTTGTGCAGCTTTTGCAGCAGGAGTTGGTGCTTTAGGGGTCTTTGCCTTGAGTGAAATTTTAAGCACTATTTCTGCCTATCTATGTGCTTTGATACAAAAGAAAGAAAAAGCAGGCAAAAAACAAACAAACAAGCTGTTTCTTTTTGAGGTAATTAGAAAAAAATTCTCCATTGCCCTGGACAAGAAAAAGATGCAACAACAAATGACAAATGCTCCGAGAATAAGTAGGAAGATTAGTCACAAGTTAGAGCAGATTGAATCATATTTGGCTGTTTTCCCTTTTCCACCCTTTGCCGTTTTTAAGTGTTGTCTAGACATAAACTAAACAGACAGAATGACTATGGTCATCTTATTCCTGAATGTCTCATTTATTTATTTATTTATTTATTTTAACATTTACTGTTGATATTCTGGAACTGTATCTTTGCAGGATTTGCGCAGTTAAGCAACATTTGTTAAACATCCCTGGAGGAAGCCAGGATTTTTTTGTTTTTTTGGAGTGTGGCTCATAACTATGTGTAGGAGAGGATTTCTAAACTAGCTTCAAAGTAGTTTTTACTGACAAACAGCCTATGTTATTTTTAAAACAAAGATGTCAAATGCTAGGAGATCTTATTACATTTAACTTTGTAAAACTTCATGTGTTTTCCCACAGTAGGAAATTCTAGGAACAAATTCCCACTTGTTTTGCTGCGTTAGGTTAGCAACGGTTGGGACATATTTCTAAAATACCCTGTGGTAGGAAGGCCACAAAGTCCCTCCAGTGCTTTGCTTGTAGCAAGCTCTCTGAGGGTAAAGGTGACTTAAGTTTTTATAATCAAGTTACATTCAGTTGTAACTCAGTTTTTAGGCAAGAAATACTTTATCTGAGCGGATGCGCCTTGTCCTTCAAACTAGTAAGTTCAAATATACCTCCATTGTCTAAAGATGTAGTTTGTTGTACCAAAAGTCTGTGTGAGTGTTTCAGTTTCTTTAGCATCAGCTGCTAACATATTCTGTTCCCAGAGATGTAGAGATATTCAATGATCAGTACACATACAGAAGAAAGCAAAACCATGTTAATTTCAACTCTGTTAGATTCCTGCGCCTCAATCCAAGTATATAGGCCCATTGGCCCATGCTCCCTCCTGGAGACACCACATGAGGCAGGAACCTCCACCTACTGTAGGAGGGAGGCTGGTGGGGGGCAAAGAGGGCTGGGCTGGGCCCACCTTCACCCTCTTCCCCCAGGGGCACCACAGAGACAGGAGCTCTTCAGACTCCCTGAGAGGTGGAGACAGTGGAGCTGTGCCACTGCAGCATTTTAAATGTATACAAGCCCTGAGGCACAGGAAGGGGAAGTGACTTGTCACAGCATCATCTAGCAGGACATGCCAGAGCCAGGAGTAGAACCCATGTCTCTTGAAATGAATATTATATAAATCCTAACTGTTATTCCAGTAAATGTAGCATTCAAATCACTGCCCACATTATTTTAAACTCACCACTCCCCTATCCAAAACAAACAAACAAACAAGCACTCAGAAATGAAATAGGGTGAAATCTTGGCTTCCCTGAAGTGAATGGGAGTCTTGCCACTTACTTCATTGGAGCCATTATTGCTAAGCGTGGGACATGTTTATGGAATATGTCCGTATCTATAATGGCAAGATCTTTTTAGATAACTGGAATCGATATAATAGCCAGTCATACATAGGTCACTTAAATGTAATGCAATGTAGAAGTGTGATATGGTAGGACCTTTTTAGACAAATAGGTATGGTTCCATGATTACAGCCAGGAAGCCTAGGCACTGGAATGCGTTTCAATGAGATGTTTTCCCTGTGACTTTGCGCTTACTTTCTCTAAGTGGTACTTAATGTTTTGTTGTTGTTCCCAACTAGATTTGGTTTTTCAGAAAATCCCATTATTCCTACTCTTTATAGAAACTTAACAGTTGAGGTCATAAATACATTATACAAAAAAGAACTAGATAAATTCATGGAGGATAGGTCCATCAATAGCTATTAGCCAGGGTGACAGGGATGATGTCCCTAGCCTCTGTTTGCCAGAAGCTGGGAATGGGCGACAGGGGATGGATTACTTAATGATTACCTGTTCTGTTCATTCCCTCTGGGGCACCTGGCATTGGCCACCGTCAGAAGACAGGATATTGGGCTAGATGGACCTTTGATCTGACCCAGTTTGGCCGTTCTTATACTTAGAGGATGTCTTCTCAGGTTTTGAGAAATGCAAGTCAAAAACCTGGAATTATCTTGGGCTTAGGCCCAGCTTTTTTTTGTGCTTCAAGTATTATCTATTCTTTAAGCTTTAAATAAAACTGACAACTAGATGCAACATACAAAATGTGGGACCTTGCTTCTTGCAATGAATATTATTGCAGTGTCTTGTTCTACAGGCTTTCTAAAAACATTCAGTATTGACTCCAATTTGGTCAAACTTTAACTCAAACTGTAGCACTGTGCATATTACTGCAGAGGAAATGTCATAAACTTCCTGTTAAATCTCCTAGGACACCCAAATGCTTCAAAGTCAGAAGTTCTTAAACAAATATTTTTTCAGTTTGGATTGCCTGAAGCTCCAGTATTGGCTGTTCCTAAACAGAGGTAGAAAACTTTATGGAGAAATCTTTAGTTGAGCACCCCGAATTTGCATATTGTGTCTAGCCAGTATTAAAATATAAAACTTTTGCTGAGTTGAATTAATTCGTAAATTTAAAAAGCTCTTCTCCACCTTACATCTAATGAACAAGCAGTTCTTGCATTTTGTCTACTTGATCTTTTGATGTATATCCTACCAACAATTAGTCCCTTTAAGAGGCAAGTCAGTTTCTAGTACCTGCTTATGATTTTTATCTGTACCACATACTAGAGCTACACAAATATTGTAGAATAAGAGATGTGCAACAAACTCATGAACAGGATTTCTCTGAGGTTTAAAATAAGATATTTATACAAAAGAGGCAGAGTGACAAAAGCTAATAAAACTAATCTAATCTCTCTGAAGTAGCACCTTTGTTTCAGTCACAGGTGAAAGTGAGGGCTTGTCTACACTGGCAATTTACAGAGCTGCAACTTTCTCGCTCAGGGGTATGAACACCTCCTCTCCCCCCCACCCCCCGGCAGCAAGTTTCAGTGCTAGAGCTGCGCCACGACCACATAAGGCACGTTAAAGCGCTGCCGCAGCGGTGCTTTAGCGTTGCCAGTGTAGACTAGCCCTTAGTTGTGAAGTCATTGTTAGACTTCATCAAAATTTGTTCTCGTTATAGGACCATAATGAATTAAGCCCAACTGGCAGTCTTCTCAGGAAAGGCCCAGGATTATAATTAAAATTTTTATTAAAGTAAATGTTTAAAATCAAATTTACACAAGTTAAGAGGGAAGGTACTGTACATCTGGGGTCAGGCTTGGGTTATGAGGGATTACAAGTATCGGTTACAAGGTTCACGAGATACATACATAGCACATAACCAGCATCGACCCAGATTGGGGTGCGGGAGTTTTTAAAATATCAGTGGATAAGTGAGCTCGGGTACACTACCGCTGGAATGTATTTAGAGTCCAAGTCAGTATTGGTGTAGCGCATAAGTACATGGGTGGGGTGTGTCCCTTGGTTCATCAGGGAAGGAAGGAAGTTTATTTCCCGGACTGGCGGTCTCGATTACTCGACCTAATACTGGCGGTGTCCTGTGATGTGCTCTGTGTATATGTCTCTAGACTACCTGATGGTATCGGACACCATGAGCTGGGCATAGCGTTGACCAACTCCGCATGCTTTCAGCACCGGCTCGTTGTGGGGGTCCCACGCACCCAGGGCTCCCATAACTAGGGCGTGGATCTGGACCTTGTAGTCCTGGGCTCTCAGGGTGTCGGTCAGCGGGGTGTATTTCAGCACCTTCCGAGCTCGGTCCTCGTGGAAGGCCGGTGACCTGTTTTTGAATGGTACCGTGACGTCCACCATGAGGATCTTCTTCTTTTCCGTGTTGGTCACAACGCTATCGGGTTGCAGTCAGCTGTCCGTTCCGGGGATAGTACATGTGCTTGTAGGTCAAGATGAAGTTGCAAAATTGTGAGTGTGAGATCTGTGCAGGAAGGCTCATGCAATGCCTGTTTCCATCAAGCATGGCTTTAACCAGTATAAGGCATTTTTATGAGCACTACTGTTCAAACTTTAAGAATTGCTATGCAATGTAATAGTTATGAGATAAAGGATATCTGTGATGATTGGATTCTATCAGACTGAAATAGACCATCTTAGTTATCACATTTGGTCATGAAACACAAACTTCTTGTCTTCACCTCATTTCAAATATATAACTTTCTTCCTTGGCTAAATGTGTTTAATCCAGTGGTCTCTGTTACTGAGAAACCTTAAGTTAGTTGCCATACGAATGGCCATATGGGGGCAGAAAAATGGCCCATCTAGTTCAGCATCCTGTCTCTGACATTGGCCAGTACCAGATGCTTCAGAGGGAATGAACAGAACAAGACAATTTCGAGTGATCCATCCTCTGCCATCCAATCCCACCTTCTGGCAGTTTGGAGTTTACGGACAGCTGGAGCATGGGGTTGCATCCCTGATCATCTTGGCTAATAGCAAATAGGTACATAAACTGATCTATTTTTTTTTTAACCCAGTTATACTTTTGGCCTTCCCAACATGGCAATGGCAACAAATTTCACAGGCTGACTGTGTTGTGTGGAAAAAGTACTTCCTTCTTTTTTTTTTTTTAAACCTGCTGCCTATTAATTTCACGGGTGACCCTCAGTTCTTGTTTTATGTGAAGGGATGTGTAATACTTGCTTACTCACTCAATCCATACAATTCATGATTTTGTAGACCTATTGTATTTCCCCCCCTCCCCCTATAGTTAGCTCTTTTCTAAGCTGACCAGTCCCAGTCTTTTTAATCTCTCCTAATGATTTTCATTGCCTTTCTGCACACCTTTTCCAATTCTAGTATATCTTTTTGTGATGGGGCAACCAGAACTGCACCCAGTTTTCAAGGTGTGTGAGTACCATGGATTTTTATAATGGCATTACAATATTTTCTGTCTTATTATCTATCCCTTTCCTAATGGCTGCTAATATGAACCAATAACTTGTCCTCTAATTCAAAGTAGAAAATGAAATGTATTTCCCTATGGATCCTGCTTCTAAGATTTGTTTGGCTGATCTTTACAGGCCTGCTTAACCAGAAGTATATTTAAGTCTGGCACAGGCACAACTATTTTTTTTCCCCCCAGGGCTTCAAGAATCTAGCTCAAAAGTCAAGTGTATTGGCTTTGCAAATCTATTTTTACAAGTAGTCTTTTTCTAACTGAACAAAAGCACTGAATTCCGTGGCGTGGGTTAATTGATCAATAGATTATGATAGTGACGTGTTAGTGATTATGATAGTAGCTTCCTTAAAGTAATTTCTGGATAAGTTTATTGAAAACACTTAAATTTTGATATCTTGGCCTAAAACTAAGTTCTTTCTTTCTCTTGCCTCCACCACCCAAAAAAAACCCCAAACAAACAAAAAACCCACCACTTTGGACCTCTACCTAAGCTACTCTGCTTCAAACAAGTTTAAAATATTTTGAGTTAATGAATCAATTTCATGGTAAAATTTTCTTTTTGACTTGTTTTGTTTTGTTTGCAAACATTCAAAGCGAGTTTATCAACCACACCTCTAACTCCTGTCTTGCTCTAATTGGGACCTGTTGATGCTTGCAGTTACAGTTTAAAGTTCTTGTGGCATCATCACTACCAACATGTATGTAAATAGGAAAAGCTTGTATCTGTTCCCTTGACTAATTACTTACTGGTAGGAAGTTCCTAACTCCTCTGCTGATTCCAGCACCTCTTACTGCTGCTGAAGTTCTACTGGGTCTGTTAAAGATTTATAGAGCTTCAGCAAGAGCAACGAGGCAAGTTAGAAGTCAAAAACTTGGGGGTGGGAAAATACAAGTTAAAGAATAACAAGCAAAAGTAACTTCATTTTTTTTTTTCCCTTTTGAAAGGCCCTTCCTTCTTCAATGGTGATAGTAGCAGTCTACTGTCCAGTGATAGCAGCTCTCTTCATTGTTCTGAAAATGGTGAACTACCGTTTGCACAGGGCATTGGATGAGGGAGAAATTGTGGAGAGGAATGCCAATGAACATATGGACAGGGGTGCAAAAACTGAACAAGGCAATACTTCAACCAGGAGAACAGACAGCAATGGGCCCAGGTAAGAGAGCTTCATCTGCTTATGTGGTCAGAGTTGTTTCTGCACACACTACTTACTTATAACAGTAGTCCTCATCAGGCTGATAACTGGTAAATCAAGGTAATGTGAAAAAACTGGGGATATTAGCTATATCTGTAACTTTGGATGTTTCAGGGAATCAAATGGCTTTTTAAAGTCAATCAAGAAAAGGGTGACCAGATGTCCCAATTTTATAGGGACAGTCCCGATTTTGGGGTCTTTTTCTTATATAGGATCCTATTACCCCCCACCCTCTGTCCCGATTTTTCACATTTGCTGTCTGGTCACCCTAATCAGGAACAACAGTTGCCTGAAATGTAGCTTATTTCATGGCATTTTGTGAGTTTGAGGGTGGAGTTTAATATGTAACAGCATACTTTCCACTTCCCATCTGGAAGATCCACAAGTTCTGTGCCTCTCATAGTGGCCCTGTTCCCAACTCCATGCAGGGAAACCTTTTTGGGGGGGGCGGTGGGGAAGGGAGAGTATGTTTAGGTTTGCTCTTAACTGAAGTTCAAACTAGTGATGGTGGTGCATCTTTTTAGAGATGGCGTCACATTGTAGCTTTCTTGCTTAATAATAGTTCCAAAAAGCACCTTCTTTCAAATGTAGGAAATCAAGTAAACACTCAACTCTACCAGTGGATTCTAGATGGCTATAAGTGCATCTAATCAAATGGGAATTTTGGTTAAGGTTCTGATTCTGCAAGTACCTTCTAATGATGATTATACTGATAATGATGTAATGGTCAGGTCATGAATGACAATAATTGGTGTATATATCTGTTACAACTTACAAACATTGGCTAGCTAACCTTCACAACCTCCTTTACAGTTGGTAGGTATTATTCCCCCTTCTACAAATATTTGGGATGGGCACATGGGGAGGGGATCTATTTGGTCAAGTAGTAAGTGACTTGGCCTAGGCTAAAAATGGAGTCTGCATAAGAGCTGGAATTAAATATCTGGTATTCTTTGATTTAGTGTGCCAAACCAGGCCCCTTTACCCATATGCCCTTTGTTTAAAGGGACAAAATACAATCCAAAAAACACTCTTAATACTTCTTCAAAAATTAACATGCTCTGACCTCCTTCCTTCTGAAGTTTGTAGCTGGTTTTTGCAGACTGGCACTGGCACTGGCCTGCTGCATACTGTTTGCTGAAAGTGAGCATGTAGAAAGAAGCCTGTCAATCTGGCCGTATATTTGCTGACAACAGCAGTTTACATCCTGTTTCCATTCAGAAACTGGAACTTGGAGCAAAAAGGGTTTTAAAATTCTGACTTAACTTCTTTGTGTGTTTGTATCTGTAGCTAATTAACTACAGGGTCTGTCTTTTATGGGGTGCAGATGGATTGTCAAATCCTGTTCTTGAACACCCCTTGTAAATCTGAAACTTGTTTAAAAAATTTCTGCCATAGCACTCTTCAGCACAAATCAGTATGAAACACTTGCTTTTTTGAAAAAGCTTATATTCTTTGGAGATAATTGGTCAAGGAAGTTGCACACATGACATTGTGTAGACTGTAGATAGAGTTACAAAGAGACAGTAGCAGATGGGTACTAACTAATAACACATTTTACACCTAGTGTGTTCAGTTTCCAAGTCAGAAGGCCAATTTTTTAAAATGACAGATTGTCAATTCACTTTCATGGATCTAAACTGGTAACTTCCATATCAGAAAATTGCTGACTTCTTCAATAAAATTGTATTTTGGTTTTTCGTTGGAAGTGGCTTTACTGTAATGTTCAGTCAGGCTACTAAGCTTTCAAGATCTTATTTACACTGTATTTATGCTTTAATTCATTGTTACAGTCACTAGCTGAACTCTGTTCCTAGCCAATTTAAATAAGATCGTGGTAGTTGGCATTGAAATAACTGCTAATTTTTCCTAACATTTTCAAATTACTAACTCCTATCTCATGACTGTCTCACTCCTTAATCTTGAACTAATTGTTACTACTTGTTGTGGACATAGCTTTTGCATTAAGTTTTCTTCCCATCTGTGTATGATAACTTTGTCTGCTTCTGTGACTCTTGTTCTGAAACTGGCAACTTCTCTCTCACTCAGAATTCACTTGCAGAAGTAAACAGATAAATCAGAAATGGAAAAATTCCAGTGTTTCATAGGGAACAAATGAACATATAATTCGCCCAAGATTATAATTGGTTGTAAATTGAAGGTCTGAGTTTTGAGGAGTTGCAAAATCCTTTTTAGATGCCATGATTTGAGTTTTGAAATCCATACTTCTTCCTATGCCTGCAAAACTAATTTTTATATATTCCTAGCTTCAGTAATGCTTTGTCAGTCTTTTATATTCTGCTAGGAATGACTGCTGTACAACTCTAGGTTTACTTGTATGGGGGAGCCTTAGTGGGGTGAACTATTCCTCATGCTAGCTTTTTTTAGATCATTTAAAAGAAAACTGTGCCAATTTTGCTCAACCCAGCCATCTGAAAATTCACACTGAGAAGTAATGTGCATGCTAATATTTTAAATGCATGCAACATTTCTGAGTATGCTACTCAGTGGGGGCAAAATAGGAATATTTTTGCAAGGCATTATTATACTAGCACAGTTGCGGCTGTAAGGTATACTGTAATTAAACTGAAATGCTCATTTTAACTTCATTTATTTTAAAACCATTTAAGGAATATCCACCATTTTAGCTAAAACTGAAGTTAGTGAGCCAGAATTCAGTGTTTGCTTTCAACCATTGTTGATGATAGCAGGAATGCTTCAGCTTAAGGAATAATTAGTTACTTGTTGCTATATACTTTACACTGTTGAGCCATGCCAAAATGGGGTCCCATTTTCAAGTATTTCCTAATTGGTTGGAGATGGAGCATATTTATCCCATTCATAAACTTTTGTTGCAGAAGGCTCTAGCTTTGAGTCAATGTAGGCTGGCTGAAAATCTGTTAATTTTAGTTTAAACAAGATTCAGTTTATCCTGCTCGAAATCCTCTGGCCCTAATTCTTAGCAGCTGCTGAGTTTTGCCATCTTGGGAGGTAAGGGAAGGCTCAGATTCAGGAGGTGGCTGAGGATCATTCTAGTTCCCAGCATAAATTAGAATGTCTTCAGTGACTGCTTTGCATTGTCTCCAAGAGCCATTGCACAAGTCCAAAATCGCCAGATTGCTGTGTGACCAAACCCTCCTAGCACAGCATATGGTAAGTGAAGTAGAAAATGTACTTTGGTACCTATTTGTTCACATACCTTGAAGTTTTTAAAAAACAAACAAACCCAAACAGCCTGTATTAAATCAAGACTTGAAACATTGTGCCTTTTGAATTACTAGCAAATATGAGTAAAGGTAATGGGAAGAGTGGTTTTAAAACATTGTATTGTCTTTGTACTTTTTATTTAGTGACCCTGGTGGAGGGATTGAGATGTCTGAGTTCATACGAGAAGCCACTCCCCCAGTTGGCTGCAGTTCACGCAATTCTTATGCTGCTCTAGACCCAAACAACCAGGTAGGAATTAAAGCTAATCCAACTACTGCTATCTATAATCATTACTGTAGTCTTTGTTGCTGTTCCCAGTAAGCTTGCGGTCCCCCGTTTTTCCATCAAAAGAAAAGCTTAAACAGTCTGCTCTGTCACCCTGTTCCTTTTTAGTTTCTTTGTAAAACACTTCTTCAGTGCCCTAGGACCAATAGTTGAAATGTCTTTTCTTTCCTACTACTCCATTAGCTCTACAGCTTAATTTCTTTGGGAACTTCTTACCTAGCACTTCCATATTAAATTCACCTTTTTAATTACCCAAATGGCAAATTTCATTTAAGTTGCTAAGAAGATTGAATGGAAGTTTCTTCCTAGGAAGTTTTTTTCCATTACTACCTTGTGTGGCTTTTTCTTATTGTGCTAACTGGCTTTTTTGAGAGACATTACTCTTGACATATCAGGGAGAGTAGTCATAAATGTTGGCTAAAGGGAACAGAGCAAGATAAGCTGATGGGAATGGAGAGACGCTAAATCTCTCTCATTTCCAGAAGAACTGTGCCAGTGTCCCAGTTACTTTGATCCTCTGATATGTTTTTTGGAGGTTTGAGGGGAAGCAGGGTGGGGAGGGGAGGGGTTATAATTACAGGCCACTGTAGCCAAAATGGCAAGGTTGTGTGAATTTTTCAGATTTCAGTTTTAATGTAATTGTATTATGCACTACTTGTTTCTATAGCATTACGTGGGTACTCGAAAATGAAGTATGTTCACAGCAAAGAAACATTTCCTTCACTAAACATGTATACTCACTTTTTATAAGGTTGGTCATACTGTCTTGTCCACCTATCTTGCAGAAAGTAAGTGTCATGGCTTTCTGTTTTCTTCTCCCTCCCCATCAGGGCAGGACTGTAAGAACTTGCTGCTAGCATTTAATCTTTTCAATAGAACAAGTATTTTGGGGTTGTGGGAGGAATAACGAGAGGGCTCTTTAAACCAGTGTTGGTAATATATATAGATATCTCTCCCATGGGCGCAGACCAAGTTTGAAGGGAACTCAAACAGTTTGTGGCTTTATAAACACTCCTCTGTGATTTTGATGCACTGGTATGACTGGTAGTGTTTAAAGCACATGGAGAGGGCACAAGCTGCTTTTTGCTGCTTGTAACCCATTTTTGTGTGCTTTAATGCTAACTGCACAGTGTTCTTTGGCTCCATGGTGGAGAAGGAGGGTGGATTAAAGCTGCATCTGTGCTTGCAAAATTGGGACCTGCTATTCTCAAATCATGGAAGTTGTAATATTAACTGGGCATAGGGACAGTAAACACCTGAGCCCTGTGTATGGCTTAAATGCGTAGGCGGAATTAACTTTTTCCAGTGCTTATGTACCAGTTCTGCTTGTTCAGCAAAGCACTTGAAGGCAGCAAGATTTACAGGAGAAAATAGCTGGATTGTGGCAGTATGACCTACATCCTTTCTTCATGGAGATGAAGTAAGGATGGTGCTTTACATAATCCCTTTCTGTTTTCAGCTGCCACTCCTTTTTGCTTTCTGCTTTATATTCTTTCCATCTCTTCTTCCATTTGCAAGTTTGAGCCTGTCAACCTTGATAGTTTCCCTTTCAAATCAGTAAATCATGAGCAGAATAGTGGAAATGCTTATAGCAAGTAAATTCCTGTGGCTTCTCTTTTCAATCTAATGTGTTAATGACTATTTTAGCTGAAAGTATACTACTATCACTATAAAAAGAACAGGAGTACTTGTGGCACCTTAGAGACTAACAAATTTATTAGAGCATAAGCTTTCGTGGGCTACAGCCCACTTCTTTGGATGCATCCGAAGTGCTGAGTGGAGCTTGACAAAAAAATGTCAGTGGATAGAAAGTTCACAGAAAAATGCGTTTTTTGGGACACTGAAACTATTTGCAGATTTGAGTTGCTGAATTTAATGAATAGTTTCAGCTGAAATTTTTTTTGGAAATCTGTTCCATTTTTACACTTTCAAAGGAACAGTTTTGGAAGTTTGTTTTGAAATGAAATGTTGATTCTAAATAACATCTTGTTTCATTTGACTTGAACCATCTTTGTTTTGGCTTTTTGTTTTTGTTAACAAAACAAAACAAAACAAAACAAAAAAACCCCAAACCCTAAAAACACTTCCAGTTCAAAATTAACAGAATATTTTTCTGGATTTTTCATGTCAATCACCAAACTGGAAAAAAAACAGTTATTCACTCAGCTCTAGTGTTGAGTGAGGAAGCAGAACTTGTGTGCATGCTTGTATGGCTTTTTAATAGTACTAATAAGGTAAACTTCGATTCCACTGAATTGTTCAGAAAAGTGGATTACATACCCTCCTACAACTTTAATGTAAAGTGAAGACATAGTTCATAAAGAGAGCATTCTGAAATAAAATGTTAGTTTTAATGCTTGAAGGTAAAGAAATGTATCAGGCTTTCTTTAGACATTAAGCAAATCTTGCTTTTTTAACTGGTAGTTGCAAATGTGATGCAAAGACAAAAGTATGTTTTGGCCTTGCGCAGTAAAACTTGTATCTTGAATGTTTTTGTTTTCTTAAGTTATGTACTTAATGGGGATAATTTGAAGCAAAATATGTGAAGAAAGCTAAAAATTCTTAACATGATATTAAGAACACAAGCTCTAGCTATAAAACAGCTACTGCTCTGCAAGGTTTATCAAACTAATTCAAATCTGTTACAGATTTTTCCTAGGGTGAGATGTTTGTCTTTTTCTCCTGTCACCCCTTCGCTGGAAATCAGCCATTTTAACTTTGTTCTTAAATCCTTTTCATAAAGGGAAAGGGCGTAATGTGGGGGGAGTGAGCAGGAGCAACAGCAAAAAGAGAGCCTGCTAATCTGCAGGCTAAGATAACTGCACCTAGTCAGAGCACAGTAGGAGGTATTCGTTGCTGCTGGTCTGTTTTTGAAGGAGTCTGTGGCAGTGGTGGTTGAGGAACTGGGCAAGTGGCTTGGGAGTGTAGCAGCAAAACCAACCCAAAGGATCAGCTCTGTGTGTTCAAAGGGTTTCATCACTCTTGCCCTTCATGTATAAAAATTGAATAGCTTATGAATCTGTGTTCTTAATTTTTCCTACAGCTGCATAAATACATGCTATTGTTGCTGTACTGTCCAGGGCACAAAGCTAGAATTAATGTGTATCCTCCATCTTTTTTTTTTTTTTTTTTTAAATGCTTATATTGTAATCTTTCTAGGTGAGGGATTTTGTTCTGTTTTGTACAGTGCCTAGCACAATGGGATCCTGGTCCATGATTTGATTTCTTAGGCGCTATAGTAATACTTTTCAGATTTATTATTTATTATATGCTGCAGAAGTAGTTGCCAGGAACAAAGCTGATCAAGTAAATCAGTTGTGTTATGATACTGGATATGCTTTTGGGATTTCAGCATAATTTATTAAGCTTTCATCTATACAATCAGTTGTAGCCATGCAGCTTGTTGGAGAGATTTATGCTTTAATAGTATAGCATCATCAGCAGTTGTCCAAAGCTGTCTTCTATAACTCGGACAATATCGACTCCCAGTATTGCATAGCTGGATCCTCATCACCAGTATGTCTCTGCTTATTATTTTAAACAGGTTAAAGGAAGTAGTGACAAATATTTCAATATCCATTTTTTTTTTTCTTGAACCATTATAGGCTTCATCATTATAGGCATCTATAGCCTGACGCTTGTCAGCCTGGCAACAACGTTGTTGTGGTTTATTTCAATATTGGATAATTTAAAGGGAAGCTGTCAGGTTAAAATCTGCATATTTAAAAGACTGAAGTCTCTACTTCCAATGGGTATAAAGAAAAGAATGCAACTTGGTAATAACTAAGGCCCTACTTGAATTGTGGGATGACTGTCAAGTAATTGTGGCTGAGTTGAAGACGAGAAATGGAAAATCATGGAAAAAATAATAATGGACCTTTATTAATTGCAGTAATTTGAAAAAGCCAGAGAAGACCTAATGTTTAAGAAAAATTTGCTGGAGCACTATAAACACTCAAGTATTGTTATGCATATATATATATTTTTTTATAACCAGACATTTTGCTTCAACTATTTTACTATCATTAATGCCTGGGGTTTACATCAGGAGCCCCAGCCCCTATCAGCTCATATAAATGGGGTCTACTGTATTAATTGAGAAAAAGTGTGTTGCAAACCTCAAAATATGCAAAATTGTGGACTGTGCAAAGTAAGCTAAAATTGCGATGGAAGCCTAATATTGTGGGATCCATAATATCGCAAATTAGGTAGAGCCTTAGTGTTAACTCTTGAATAATAAATTAGATGGCTTACCATTCACAGACAGTTGTGAAGACACAAAGGACTGTTAGGTGCCCAACTTCTGGCACCTAACTCCCATTTGTGCCTTTGGATATCTCCCTTACACGTATAAGTAAATAATGTACACATTGCAGCACTATGAAACAGCAGTTGCCGTGTAACTCAGAAAAGGCTTACTCTTTTTTTTCCTCCTTTTTTATATGCCCTGTTTCCAGATTGGATCAGGATTATCTCGTCTTGGAACAACAGCAACCATCAAAGGTAAGATTCTGTCTATCCTTGATATTGCCTTGCAGCAGCATTTCAAGTCAGTGTCCATGTGATGTTTCCAAATCCTGTCCATCATCTTTACCTTTCAGCCTGCCATTGTTATAGGAGTAAGTGAGTACACTGCCTGATGACTTGAAAAAATTCTTAATTCTTTGAGCGTTGTGATTACAAGTGCAGAGAAACTTTTTAAAACTTCACTGGGAAAGGAAAGCATAGAAATCCATGTCTCACTTCCTGAAAGGTGCTTACTTGACTTTTTTCTCCTCTCCCTCACTCCCTATCCTTTCAAATACTCGTTTATTACTTACCCTGCAGCCATTGGTCCACCTGCTGCAATACTTTAACTTGATATTACTGGATGCTAAGCATCCAACAAATAAGGAGGGAAGTAGTATTGTTCAGAATAGCTATTTTAAAATGCATTTCAGTGGAAAAGATTATTTCTAACAGGCAAAATGGAAGGTGGCCTCCTTAAATGTGCAACTTTTTAATTTAAATAAGGAAATAACTGGTTTTCTTCCCTGCCCTGCTAGTCAATCTATGTACATTTTTATCCTCTTGATGGTTCTGTTCACCCTTCAACAGTGTTTAGCCACTAGTGTGGCTGTATTTGGGCAAAATTCTGATAGAGAAGCTGTGCACTGGTGTAAACTGTGTCTTGTACCAATGCAGCTTAACATGGCTTCAAACTGGGGAAGCTGCAGCAGTGTAATTCACAGTTTATACCAGTGTGTTGTGTCTGTGCTTTATTCCAGTGGCTAAAAACCGTAATGTAAACAAGGCTCAAGGAAAGTCATAGCATTTTGTTTCTGCTAGTCTTCATTAATCAGGAGGTTGCTTTCAAAAATAGGCAACAAAACACCTAACTGTTAAAAGCAAATAACTTACTGTCTGCAAAATACAGTCACGTTAGCATGATTAACCTAGCTTACTGCATTACCTGGCAAACTCCTAAAATGCTCCATCTTCTATTAGAGAATTGACATGATTGCTATTTTGTGAATTTGCATTTCAAGCTTATTTTAAGGGATATTGTAAATTTACAATCCAGTAAATATTTTTTAAAAAGTAGCTTCGGGTACTTCACCTACCTCTGAGCAAAACTAAATTTTCAGCAGGCTTTCACTTTCCTATTTCTCTCTGTAAGAATATCCTTTTCCTTTCCCACTTGCTATATTGAAGACCCACACAATCAAAAGGAGAACCTGCTTATACACAAAGTAAAACTAACTGATAAAGTAGAAACTTTTCTCCAATTCCTTTCTATTACAGTAATCTTATGTTACTTAATTATGGTAGTTAAAACATTTTCAAGCAAAGTGACTAAGCTGAGGTCTTAGTGCAGATTTTGAATCTTGTTAGTGAAATATTTTAAAAATATGTGTACCCTCAATAGATTTAAAAGTTAATATTTTGAGCACTAATATGCTTTTTACAATATATAGGAGATACTGACACTGCGAAGACTTCTGATGATATCAGTTTAAGTCTTGGCCGGAGTTGTAGTCTTTGTAAAGAAGGGAGTGAAGAACAAGGTGAGACTTCTGGTTTATTATGCTTTAATCTGGCATTATGGTCAGTGATTGCCATAAAACTTCTATATTGGTATGCACTTCATCGGGGCTATTCAGTCCTCCTAATGTCACTTTAATAAATGTTAGTTTAGAACAACTCAAAACCTCCTAGTTGGTCATACAAAAAAACCTAACACTTCAGTTAAATGTCAGGGTCTGTTACATGTAGGGTGACCAGATAGCAAGTGTGAAAAATCGGGATGGGGGTGGGGGGTAATAGGCACCTATACAAGACAAAGCCCCAAATATGAGGACTGTCCCTATAAAATCGGGACATCTGGTCACCCTAGTTACATGAAGCTCATGCTGTGTCATTATTGATACTGCTGGACAGAATGTGGATAACTCATTTATTTTTTAGGTGGAACCAAAAAGATGGTGTCTTGAAGTTTCTCCTTTTCTTAATTAATTACAGTAAGCCCTTTGGGTATACAGTGTGCATCCTCTGAAGTTCACCCTTTGGATGCATGCTCAATTATCTGGCATCGTCCAAAGGGTATTGGATGTATGCTGTATGTTCTGAAAAGGCATGACACTGGTGTAGTTAGGTACAACTTACTAAAGGTTAGTAAGATTTTTGGAGTGGGTTTTTGTACTTGAGGGCATATTTACAGCAAACTGCTTGCAGGATCAGAAACTGCATGTTGCAGCAGTGTGTGTGAGAACTATTACTGTGATGCCTTGAAATGTATGATCATGCATCCTTTCATTGCATGTTAACTTACATTCTATGGTTGTCAGTAGTTTTATTTTTAAACCTGTTTTCATGGGTTTATAACTCTATGAAAAAATCTTGTTAGATGTGAAGCTTAGTATAAACTTGCAGCCTAGAGAATTTGTTCATGGTGACTTCTCTTAGTCATATTTCAGAGGAGTAGCGCACCTAAGTAATGCCTAAGTATAAATTGCACCCTCTTACCCAGTAGGCAGAGGTGAAAGTAAGCAGGTACGGTCCGGTACAGCGTACTGGCAAGAGCTGGTATGCCGTGCTGGACTGGACTGGCTTCCCTGGCGGGGATTTAAAGGGCCCAGGGCTCCAGCCGCTGTGGGGAGCCCCGGGCCCTTTAAATCACCACCGGAGCTCTGGCAGCCAGGCTCACGCAGGGATTTAAAGGGGCCGGAACTCCAGCCATTGCCGGGAGCCCCTGGCCTTTGTAAAGCTCTGGGCCCTTTAAACCCCCCCCCCCCCGGCCCTGCTGCCACTACCCCCAGCAGCGGCAGGGCTCCAGTGGCACTTTAAAGGGCCCAGGGCTCCCCACAGCGGCTGGAGCTCTGGGCCTTTTAAATCCCTGCCTGAGCCCGGCTGCCAGAGCCCCGGAGGGGATTTAAAGGGCCTGGGGCTCCCCGAAGTGACAGGAGCAACAGGCCTTTTAAATCCCCGCCGGAGCCCTGCCGCCCCAGGGTAGCAGTGGCAGGGCTCCCACGGTGATTTAAAGGGCCCGGAGCTCCGCGGTGGCCAGAGCCCTGGGCCCTTTAATTCACCCCTGAGCCCCAGGGCTCCCAGCCGCCTCTGCAGCTGGTAGCTCCAGGGTGATTTAAAGGCCCTGGGGTTCCCTTTAAATAATGAAAGGCCCCACCTCTTCCGGTTGAGACCACGCCCCTGCTCCGGACTCGGATGTACCGGTAAGTCCTTTAAGTTACTTTCACCCCTGCCAGTAGGTAGGTTCCCTGTGTATTCAGAGTCACGACTGTTTGCCTCACTGACAAGTAAGTTTCAGGCTTTCTACTCCAGCTCTGCAGTGCTAGCTGAGAGTTATCTGGATTCTGCTCCTTCTTGTGCATAGGCAGCGCTACTATGTATTAAGTTCCAAGTATTAAGTATGTATTTAGTTACACTTGTATGAACCCACTGTAAACAATGAGGGCTGGTAACTGTTGGCCTAATTTGGCCTCCAGGTCTTCTATATTGGTGGTAATGCACAAGAAGGAAAAGAGCTTCGTTCTTGATGCTTTCTGCAAGGCAGACAGAAGGAAAAAATCTTTCTGTAAATATAATATAAATAATTGTAATTTTAGTGCATGTGATACTACAGTTGTTGAGACACATGACACCTCATGATGCTCTTTGTACAGCACCATTTTCCAGAGTAGAGCTGCAGTTCAATTTTGAATGAGTAGTAGCTACTTATTTACCTAAATCTGGGATTCAACATTGCAGTTTAGAAGA